>NC_056498.1:48006307-48012318 GCF_014905685.2 Nematolebias whitei
GACCTGACTTGACTGAATTAGAGTCTGTGAGTGACTTGAGGTCAGATGTATCCTGTCACACATGGTTGGAGACAATCTGATCTAGTTTAAGTTTAAATTGTGTGCAGTAACCGACAAGTGATTTATAAAATTTTACTAATACAATTTCAGCCTAAGCTGCTCTTTGCAAGTGAAGGATGAGCTTTTGTGTTTGAGTTTTGCAGGAAGCTTAAGTGTTTCATGAAGAGGAGAGAGGAGGAGGAGGAGGAGGGGAGTAAAATCACCAGAGGAGAATCTGAACAACTCCTCTAAGCCCCAAAGATGAGGAAAGAACGAAGGATGCAAATGTAATGGAGGTCTGCCCTACATTTGAGTTTTCACAGCGATGCTCAGAAAGATACAACACCTTCCTCTGAGGCTAAAGCTGAAGCTGTTTTTGTCATGATCTCTGCAGCTCCTATAAAATAAACTCATTTTGCTCATATTTCTCTTTGAGAAAACCTCATGAGACGTGATTTTGCTTCACATAAAATGTATCAAGGCAGACACAACGTTCCCGTCGCTGACACTTAGCCTTTGTTGCATCAACCGGCCTGCGGGGATTGATTCCCACCCTGCAGATGGCGGCGGCTCCTTGTCTGGGTGGACTTCCCCGTTTTCACATATTGTTTTTCAGTGGCGGACTTGTGGGAGAAGAGTCGGCATAAACAGCCTTCTCCTCTGCCATTATCGTGGCTCGTAGAGAGCACAGAGAGTTCAGTTTGTTGCACAAGCAGTCGGGCAGAACAAATGGTTCTATTCAGTTTGTCTGGAGCTTAAGCTCAAAGAAATTTAAAAGTTCACTCAGAATTTTGACATTAGGTCTCTAGAAATTTCAAAATAAATCTGCTTGGCATTAATATTATATAATACACATAATTAAAGTGTCTTTATTGGTGAGCCTCTCCGGTAACTGGCAGGAAAGATAAAGGAGCTGAAAGTTTGGAGTCACAGCTTGAGCTCGTCTCTCCTTGTTCATGATCTTTAATGGGCTCCCGTCTGCTCCGAAGGACTCCTGCTGCCAAGTGAAAATGTGTTTTATCTAAAATCTCTGAACTTCAGAGTGGCTTTCAGCACGTAATCTGATTATTCTCTAAGTGTCGGATGAAGCATCAAAGAAAAACTATTTGTGGATGAACCATTCCTCCACAATAAAACACCAAATCCTGAATAACTTTAATCAGCTGCTTTCTGGTTTTTGAGCCTGGACTCTTCAACATTTATTCCTGTGATCATGTGAGTGTGGAAAATGAGGGCGATGCTTTCTCCTCACTTTACTGCATTTATATTAAAATGGGACACGGGGTCAGTTTACTGACCAACATCAGGTTAATGAATGTATTCACCCTTTTATAATCAGAACTCAGTCACTGAAATGTGTTAATTACAGTCAACTCTGTACCATAAGAAATGAGATCTGTCTTTGAAGCTTTATTACAAAAATATTTGATTAAAATAGAATATGAACAACAATAAAAATGACAAAAATAAAGAAAATAACTTGACAAATAACTAGTTTGAAGAAGCAGTTAAATAATTAGGACTAAGATTAAACAATAAGGGCCAATTAATGATTAATTCTCTTTTATCTAAATAAAACAAAAATTGTTCCTTAGATTGATTTTTTATGTGCAAGAATTTAGATAAAGTTTAACTATTTAGTATAGCTTACTTTTGATTTTTGGATGATTAAATCTCATTAAATTTGGCCAGTTTACATTATTCATTAACACTGCAAGCAAAGAAAAGATATATATGTCTTCATTGCTTCAAATTAAAACAAATTAAATAAATCAATTTCACCAGTAGAATATTTATTAAACTTGTATTTTTTTATTTTCAAAAGCACAAAAAGTTATTTACAAATAATCAGCCCAAGATTAAAAATCTTATAATCTATTTTTACAATTTAAAGTGAGAATTTAGAGCGACTCGGTAGTCCAGCTTGGACATTAAACATCATTTTCTTAAGGGGATAGTTCATGTTTTTATGTGGGATTAAACGTTGTAAACTTTTCTAACATTGTCCTTGGATTTCAAGCTTTAAAATGGATCTGAACCTGAGCTGTAAGGTTAGCCTAATTTAGCAGTTAATGAAGGAAACCTGCCTCCAGTCTTGCTTTGCAGTGAAATTTATTAAAGTCAAACCGTTGCTTAAGATGGATATCAGCTATTTGCATTTTGCGAACCGTAAATTTCTTCCCCAACTTTCCACCCACCGTCACCCTGTCTGTCTCTCATGTGTGACTGAACGATGTGACTGAGGTCGATAAAAACCCTGGAGGGATTATGTTGACTTGTGTCGAGGTTCGATTGTGTTCATATGTGCTTTAAAACAAAAAACCTCAGTCTGAAAACAGCCCTGAATACAAGATCCAAGGTCCTTTTACAAGTTTCACTATATTCCTCCGCGGTTCCCACAGTGTAAAGTCATTTTGAACTGTCACAGTGGGAGGAAGGGCCGAGGCCAAGGCTTAATTTGTAAACTGATTGATGCATGAACTCAAATAGCAGGCGGGGGGTCTATGGGTCCTCCCCCAGAAAATTTGGAATAAAAGAGGTGCCATTTCCTGTATTTTGGTTTATTTTAACCAGTTGTTAAACATCTGTAAACATTTGATTAAACTGATTAAAAACAGGCAGCACGGTGGCGCAACTGGTAGAGCTGCTGCCTCTCAGCGAGAAGGTTGCCAGTTCAAATCCAGGTCCGGGGGCCTTCCTGGGTGGAGTTTGCATGTTTTCTCCGTGCATGTGTGGGTTTTCTCCGGGTACTCCGGTTTCCTCCCACAGACCAAAAACATGCATGTTAGACTGATTGGTAACTCTAAATTGTCCCTAGGTGTGAGTGAGAGAGTGAAAGGTTGTTTGTCTCTATGTGGCCCTGTGATGGACTCGAGACCCGTCCAAGTGTACCCCGCCCTTCGCACAGTGGTTGCTGGACATGGGCACCGGCGACCCTCGTGACCCAAAATGGAAGAAGCGGGTAAAGATGATGGATGGATGCAGAGTTCTGACACATCAGCAGTTTTGCGCGCAGTCTGTAGAGCTGTCTGGAGACGCTCCTGTGCATAAACGTGCACTGTCTGCAGGGCGCACAATTTAAGTTGGATGAAGACGCTCCTCTCCACGGGACATGCGATCCACGTTTCTGCTGGGCAGGAACGTGTGCGCGAGCTGGTGCACGTAGTGCGGCTGGATCATCCACTCCACAGACTGGGCAACGTCTCCTCTCGTTGTATTTTTAATAAATAATCAAAATAAAAATGTGCGATGACTTTGGACTTTTAGGGGTGGAGGTTTGAGTAGCCGGCTCCGAGTAAACCGTTGCCGGAACACAGCCTGTCAAAATGAGAGAGTTCCTGGATCTTGTTCCGGGAGGATCCGGCTCAAATTAACCACTGGCCGAGGCAGACTGTTGTGTTTGCAATCAGGTATGAAAGATTGTGGCTTTGCGTACATTAAAGCCTGAGAAAAGGTTCTTGGGTTAGGATTCAAAGACCCCCATCCCAATTTAACCTCTGGTGCTTCTGTCAATTCAGTCTTAATTTTCATTTTGACACCATCTGCTGCAGCAATGTATAAGACTGCTCAGCTGAACATAGATCATTTTACTCTAAAGATATTTGCATCTGTTGTTAAATGCAATACTTTCTGCCTGATGTACCCCCCGTGAAGCTCAGCATCAGTATCGTCAGAAACTATTTTGTGTCATTTCAAGCAGACTTGTGCAAGATGAACAAAAATGTGTGTAAAACCACAATGAGCACTTTCACCAGCACAGTCGTATCTTCTCCAGTGGAGAGTTGACTATTGAATAGAACTGGCATTGATGTTAGTTCTCTCCTGGTGAATACGTATAAGTGCTATGTTCCCATACAATGATGAAACTTGTTCTCTGCATTTAACCCATTACACCTGAGACACCCAGGTTTGAGCAGTGGGCAGCTATGTAGGTGTCCGGGGAGCAATTAGGGATTGGGTGTCTTGCTCAGGGATACCAGGACGTGTGGGAATGGCGGGGGGTCAAATTGCGACTTTCTGGTCCCAGGTTGGTTGCCCTACCTCTATCCCATCTCAGACCCTGACCCTGTGGTCTGTCTTCTGAAATTTTCAAAAAATGTGTAGGCACCGTTGTGTACCCCTTAGTTCCAACATTGAACCACTGTGACACCTATGTGTCCCACATGCTGATCGACTGAACGATGTTACCGCCTGGCCTCGTGCAAACCCGCAATGCAACGCTTATCAACCTCCGTTAAGCATTGGTAACGCTGTCCAGTGTGTCTACGAGGCATCCTGTGTCTGACGACCTTCACTCACTGTTTTGACTTTGTGTCAGATGCTCCAGCACCTAGCACTCTGTTGCACCACTTGTGATGGCACCACATTTCTCCTTGAATGCCCAATCTAAATGTGCCTGGCCCTGGTCTGCATGTGTACCAAATTGCATATGAAGCCATTCCTTTTTGTTTGCCAGTAAGTGTATTTGGTTGGGGCTATTAACAGATCAGTTGAGACAAATGTGTTGTCACATTAATGGGTGTTCTGTTCTCACAAAAAATAGACATTTTGTTTTCATAAAACTTGACCTAGGGTCTTTATTTCAGCACAAACAGCCTGTGTTCATGCTTCTAAGATGGATGTCTCCACCAGTGTTCTGTTTATAATATATTCATATATAGTAAATAGTTATGTCTGTTTAATTTCTGTGCTGCTTTTAGTGTCAAGTAGACCATTCTATGTAAGTAAGAAGGAAGACCTTGGGGAATCTGAACGAGTATAATTATGCAGCGTTTATATTTGAGTGGCCTGCCAAAATTAAACTTCACTCTTACGCCCTATAAATGCAGAGTCAGATTAAGGCCAGACAAATCTGTGCAGAAGGGGGGTGAAAAGTGACTGTTCGTGGACAATAAATATAAAGAGGTAAGTAGATCATGGGAGTACATCCAATTCAGCCAGAGGTGAGGGTTATTGCAGAACGCTTCTGAAGCAGTGATTTCCTTATTTATTCTTCTCACTGAGCAAATAATAGAACATTACTTATTTAGATTAACACGCGATTGATTATTGTTGACTGTGGTTCAATGAATCTGCACATATATAAATAAATATATGGAAATGATTTACTGCACATAGTTGAGTTATGCATTAGCAATTAGTTAAAAAAAAATAAGTGGTATGCTGATGTCCCACGTCCACTGAGCAATTTAAATAGTGAATGTTTGTAGTGTTCAAGATGAGTGTTTTTCTGGACAGGAATTGAACAGAGAATTTTAAATAAATCTTGATATTTTTGGTGCAAGATATTCAAGAGGGTAGGAGTTAGACTGTAAGGAAGAACAGAGTGCTTTGTTGGGGGGGGGGGGGGGGGGTTGCTTGCAGCACAAAGTGACATATCCTGGAGAGTGACAGCCAAGGGGTGGCAAACGGTGGCCTTGTATCTATGTAAATTGGCCACCCCAATCATTTAAGGAAACAATTCTTTGTAGTTTTTATTTTAAAGGAGTTTCTTCAAATGAGCTGTGTGGCCTTGGCCACCGTAGATTATTCTTTGGTCGTCCTGGTCATTTGAGGAAACTTGACTGGTTTATATGTGTTTGCACCATATATGCATATGGTGGTGGCCATCTTGGATTTAGACATAAATCGGGAGGAGACCCAGAGGAAGACCCAGGACACGCTGGAGGGACTATGTTTCTCGGCTGGCCTGGGAACACCTCGGGATTCCCCCGGAGGAGCTGGCCCAAGTAGCTGTGGAGGGAGAAGTCTGGACCTCCCTACTTAAGCTGCTACCCCCACGACCCGACCCCGGAAAAGCGGAAGAAGATGGTTGGATGGATGGATGGACGGACAGACGGACGGACGGACGGACGGACGGACCCAATTTTCTATAGGGAACTTTCTTTCACCTAGGTGCAGTCACTCACCAAAATGGAAGTTGACTTATTTTCAAGTTATAGAGCTCAAAAGATGGATGGATGGATGGATGG
>NC_056498.1:48012418-48031578 GCF_014905685.2 Nematolebias whitei
ATATATATATATATATATATATATATATATATATATATAAACAAAGCTTTTCTTAGTTTACACATAATCCGGGAGAAATTTGATGTCGGCCTATTTTCTAGGTCAACTTGGGGAGTCAGATTTAGATAAGCCACAATTGTTGATTTTTTTTTCTTTCAGGCATACTGTTTTATTTTCTTGTCAGCCTTGAGTCCTGCTGGTACTTTCAAGATCTAAAATGGCCAGATTAGTAGGTATTCCACTGGTATGTGCCTATGAGGCTCCTCCAAGGTCATCTCCAACATACTGGTGAGTCCCAGAAGCCTCAGGTCGCCTGCAAGTCTCACAAATCACTTCCATCTTATGGTTTAGCTTGTAAATCATCTGATTTTGAGTACTCAAAGTACAAACCAAACCTTCACACTGACTTAGCAGCTTTGCCATTGCCAAAACTTCTGCAGCCATCTTCCTTAATAGCTAATAACTTCGGAATCCGCCGATGCCAAAGAGCAGAAACCCTGCTATCATGAATCCAACTATATAAACGTCTTCGTCATCCTCCTGAGACAATACGGAAAGACACATCAGCTCCCAAACTCCCCACTGGTCCATGACGTATCCTGCAGCGTGAGTCTCAGCAGGCCCCTGTTGCTTTGTTGAAAAGATTTTGTTGATTGCGTTGAAAGTCCAGCTCACCAGATCCATGACAGTAGTTTTAGTTTTGGAAGATGTGTAAACAGGAGCTCCGATACACAGACAGAGAGCAAAAAAAAAAAAAAGGCAGGAGGAGGACAGGAGAGGGAGAGGAGGCATCCGCATTGCACGAGAGCGAGTGCAAAGCCAGTTTTTATCTTTAAAAATGTTTGAATGGCACAGAAGTCTTAAGTATTTTTGTTTTTGCTTCATTGTTTGTGCTTTGGTTAGACCTAACATCCCAAATGTTGGACCAACTCTTCACTTAAACACTTAATCTGGATTTTATTTCTCCACTGGGATTAAAACTGTATTCATGCTGCATGTACCAATGAACACACGAAAGAACGAGAAGTTAGCTTCCTGTTTGTTTTAGGTTAACAGCTGATATAAAATCACAGAGAACGCAGCTAAAACATTCTTACATTATTCACTGAAAGCAGAGGATGAAGGGAGGAGAGCAGCTTCTCACAAAATATCACAAACTGAGGTGCAAATCATCTGCTCCAGTTTCGCCCATGTGGTGTAATTATTCAGTGTTGCGTTCCATTGGATCTATTTTACATGCGTCTTGAAGAAAACTCCTGGGAGCCAACTCACACACTGATTTAGCACTCATATTTGGAGCCATTAAGATTCTCGAGTGTCTTCCATTTAGTTTCAAAACCATGGAAAAGGCCTCCGTCATTTATCCATATCTTTTGTTAACACTGTTTCCACTCTGTGATCATTTTGGACTTTCTGTACACTCTGTTTTAACATTATTTGGATTATGTTCTAGCTGCGTTGTGCGTTTGCTTCCTGCTCAGCATGTAGCCTCGTAAGAAACAAACCTTTAGTAGCTTGGATATCTTTTCAACTGTGCTGGAGAACTCTGATATTACTGACCAGTTAAATTCATTTTATTTAATATCTATGCAGTAACTAAAGTGAGAGTGAAACTGAACATGATATATGTATGTATGTATGTCTATATAAAACTTACTTTGTCAGATTTTGGTTACATTTACTAATTTAGGTTCAGGTAAAAGTATATATTTAGATCATTTTTAAAAGCTAAAACTGTATTTAATTGTTTAGGAAAGAATAGATGTTTTAATTAGCACAAAATGAGGGTGTCTGGTTTGGAAGCCTCAGGTTTTTGTCTGCTTTTTGCAGATAATGAGGCTCTGTCAGCGCCAAAACCTTCCAGGGGGGGGGGGGGGGGGTGCAGTTAAATGTGATGCGGCTGGGATAAGAGTCGGAGTCAGAGAGATTTATTTGTCATTCGTATCTCATGTGGTACATGTGGTGGAACGAGATTATGTGCGCAGGGTCCCAGTTACATCCAACAATAAAATGTAAAAGAAAAACAGTAATAAGATCTAAGATATGAACAAAAAAAAAACATCAGCTAAATAATGCACTAATAGCATAAAAAACATTATGCAAAAAAGCAGCACAAACATGAGTCTGTGTGAGCAGATGAGCACGCACGAACACATCAACATTGAAACAGATCAGCAGCAACATGAAACAGATCAGCAGCAACATGATGTGATTTTTCACAGTGATTATTCTGGTTAGATATTCATGAGTCTAACAGCCTCAGGGTAAAAGCTGTTCCTCAGTCTAGTGGTTCTACACTTAATTCTCCTCAACCTCCTGCCTGAGGGGAGCAGGGCAAAAAGTGTGTGTGCTGGGTGAGTGAGGTCCTTCATGATGCAGGTGGCTCTCTTTCTGCATCTGGAGGTGTAAATGTCTGTGATGGTTGGGAGACTGGAGAGTGCATTTTACATTCACTGTATCTTACACTGCATTTTACACTGCATCTTACACTGTATCTTACACTGTATCTTACACTGCACCTTACACTGTATCTTACACTGCATCTTACACTGCATCTTACACTGCATCTTACACTGTATCTTACACTGCATCTTGCACTGTATGTTACACCGCATCTTACACTGCATCTTACACTGTATCTTACACTGCACCTTACACTGTATCTTACACTGCAACTTACACTGCATCTTGAACTGTATCTTACACTGCATCTTACATTCACTGTATCTTACATTGCATCTTACACTGTTTCTTACACTGCATCTTACACTACATCTTTTACTATATCTTACACTGCGTCTTACACTGCATTTTACACTGCATCTCACACTGTATCTTACAGTGCATCTTTCACTGTATCTTACACTGTGTCTTACACTGCATTTTACACTGCATCTTTCAATGTATCTTACACTGCATCTTACACTGCATTTTACACTGCATCTTACACTGTATCTTACACTGGATCTTACACTGCATCTTACACTGCATTTTATATTCACTGTATTTTACACTGCATTTTACACTGCATTTTACACTGCATCTTACACTGCATCTCACACTGCATCTTACACTGCATTTTGCACTGTATCTTACACTGCATCTTACACTGTATCTTACAATGCATCTTACACTGCATTTTACACTGCATCTTACACTACATTTTGCACTGTATCTTACACTGCATCTTACACTGCATCTTACATTGTATCTTACACTGCATTTTACGTTCACTGTATCTTACACTACATTTTACATTCACTGTATCTTACACTACATCTTACAAAGCATCTTACACTGTATCTTACACTGCACCTTGCACTGTATCTTACACTGCATCTTACACGGCATCTTACACTGCATCTTACAATGCATTTTACATTCACTGTATCTTACAGTGCATCTTGCACTGTATCTTACAGTGCATCTTACACTGTATCTTAAACTGCATCTTACACTGCATCTTGCACTGTATGTTACACTGCATCTTGCACTGTATCTTACACTGCATCTTACACTGCGTCTTACATTCACTGTATCTTACACTGCATCTTACACTGTTTCTTACACTGCATCTTACACTGTATCTTACACTGTGTCTTACACTGCATTTTACACTGCAACTCACACTGTATCTTACAGTGCAACTTTCACTGCTTCTTACACTGCGTCTTACACTGCAATTTACAATGCATCTTTCAATGTTTCTTACACTGCGTCATACTCTGCATTTTACACTACATTTTACACTGTATCTTACACTGCATCTTACACTGTATCTTACACTGCATCTTACACTGCATCTTACACTACATCTTACACTGCATCTTACACTTCATTTTACACTGCATCTTACACTGCATCTTACACTGTACCTTACACTGTATCTTACACTGTATCTTACACGGCATCTTACACTGCATTTTACATTCACTGTATCTTACACTGCATTTTACACTGCATCTTACACTGCATTTTACACTGCATCTTACACTGCATCTTACACCGCATCTTACACTGTATCTTACACTGTACCTTACACTGTATCTTACACTGCATTTTACATTCACTGCATTTTACACTGCATTTTACACTGCATCTTACACTGCATCTTACACTACATCTTACACTGCATTTTGCACTGCACCTTATACTGTATCTTACACTGCATCTTACACTGTATCTTACACTACAACTTACACTGCATTTTACACTGCATTTTACACTGCATCTTACACTGTATCTTACATTGTACTGTACACTGTATCGTACACTGCATCTTACACTCACTGTATCTTACACTGCATCTTACACTGCATCTTACACTGTATCTTACACTGTATCTTACAGTGCATCTTGCACTGTATCTTACACTGCATCTTACACTGTTTCTTACACTGCATCTTACACTGTATCTTACACTGCATCTTACACTGTGTCTTATAGTGCATCTTTCACTGTATCTTACACTGTGTCTTACACTGCATTTTACACTGCAACTCACACTGTATCTTACAGTGCAACTTTCACTGTTTCTTACACTGTGTCTTACACTGCATTTTACAAAGCATCTTTCAATGTTTCTTCCACTGCGTCATACACTGCATTTTACACTGCATTTTACACTGTATCTTACACTGTATCTTACACTGTATCTTACACTGTACCTTACACTGTATATTACACTGCATCTTACACTACATTTTACATTCACTGTATCTTACACTGCATTTTACACTGCATCTTACACTGCATTTTACACTGCATTTTACACTGTATCTTACACTGCATCTTACACTGTATCTTACACTGTACCTTACACTGTATCTTACACTGTATCTTACACTGCATCTAAAACTGCATTTTACATTCACTGCATCTTACACTGCATCTTACACTGCATCTTACACTGCATCTTACACTGCATTTTACACTGCATCTTACACTGCATCTTACACTGTATCTTACATTGTATTGTACACTGTATCTTACACTGCATCTTACACTCACTGTATCTTACACTGCATCTTACACTGCATCTTACACTGCATCTTACACTACATCTTACACTGCATCTTACACTGCATTTTACACTGCATCTTACACTGCATTTTACATTCACTGTATCTTACACTGCATTTTACAATACATCTTACACTGCATTTTACACTGCATCTTACACTGCATCTTACACTGCATCTTACACTGTATCTTACACTGTACCTTACACTGTATCTTACACTGCATCTTACACTGCATTTTACATTCACTACATTTTACACTGCATCTTACACTGCATCTTACACTGCATCTTACACTGCATTTTGCACTGCACCTTATACTGTATCTTACACTGCATCTTACACTGTATCTTACACTGCAACTTACACTGCATTTTACACTGCATCTTACACTGTATCTTACATTGTACTGTACACTGTATCGTACACTCACTGTATCTTACACTGCATCTTACACTGCATCTTACACTGTATCTTACACTGTATCTTACAGTGCATCTTGCACTGTATCTTACACTGCATCTTACACTGTTTCTTACACTGCATCTTACACTGTATCTTACACTGCATCTTACACTGTGTCTTACAGTGCATCTTTCACTGTATCTTACACTGTGTCTTACACTGCATTTTACAAAGCATCTTTCAATGTTTCTTCCACTGCGTCATACACTGCATTTTATACTGCATTTCACACTGTATCTTACACTGTATCTTACACTGTATCTTACACTGCATCTTACACTGCATCTTACACTGCATTTTACACTGCATTTTACACTGCATCTTACACTGAATCTTACACTGTATCTTACACTGTATCTTACACTGCATCTTACACTACATTTTACATTCACTGTATCGTACATTGCATTTTACACTGCATTTTACACTGCATCTTACACTGCATTTTAAACTGTATCTTACACTGCATCTTACACTGTACCTTACACTGTATCTTACACTGTATCTTACACTGCATCTTAAACTGCATTTTACATTCACTGCATCTTACACTGCATTTTACACTGCATTTTACACTGCATTTAACACTGTATTTTACACTGCATCTTAAACTGCATCTTACACTGTATCTTACACTGTACCTTACACTGTATCTTACACTGTATCTTACACTGCATCTTAAACTGCATTTTACATTCACTACATTTTACACTGCATCTTACACTGCATCTTACACTGCATTTTGCACTGCACCTTACACTGCATCTTACACTGCATCTTACACTGCATTTTACACTGCATCTTACACTGTATCTTACATTGTACTGTACACTGTATCTTACACTGCATCTTACACTGCATCTTACACTGTATCTTACATTGCATCTTATACTGCATCTTACACTTCATCTTACACTGTATCTTACACTGCATCCTACATTGCATTTTACATTCACTTTATCTTACACTGCATCTTACACTGCATCTTACACTGTATCGTACACTGTATCGTACACTGCACCTTACACTGTATCGTACACTGTATCGTACACTGCACCTTACACTGTATCTTACACTGCATCTTACACTGCATTTTACATTCACTGTATCTTACACTGCATCTTACACTGCATCTTACACTCTATCGTACACTGTATCGTACACTGCACCTTACACTGCATCTTACAATGCATCTTACAATGCATCTTACAATGCATTTTACATTCACTGTATCTTACACTGCATTTTACATTCACTGTATCTTACAGTGCATCTTGAACTGTATCTTACAGTGCAACTTACACTGTATCTTACACTGTATCTTATACTGCATTTTACACTGTATCTTACACTGTACCTTACACTGTATCTTACACTGCATCTTACACTGCATTTTACTTTCACTGTATCTTACACTGTATCTTACACTGCATTTTACACTGCATCTTACACTGCATCTTACACTGTATCTTACACTGTATCTTACACTGCATCTTACACTGCATTTTACATTGCATCTTACACTACATTTTACACTGCATCTGCACTGCACCTTACACTGTATCTTACACTGCATCTTACACTGCATTTTACACTGCATTTTACACTGCATCTTACACTGTATCTTACATTGTACTGTACACTGTATCGTACACTGTATCTTACACTCACTGTATCTTTCACTGCATCTTACACTGCATCTTACACCGCATCTTACACTGTATCTTACACTGCATCTTACACTGTATCTTACAGTGCATCTTGCACTGTATCTTACACTGCATCTTACACTGTTTCTTACTCTGCATTGTACACTGTATCTTACACTGCATCTTACACTGTGTCTTACAGTGCATCTTTCACTGTATATTACACTGTGTCTTATACTGCATTTTACACTGCAACTCACACTGTATCTTACACTGCAACTCACACTGTTTCTTACACTGTGTCTTACACTGCATTTTACAAAGCATCTTTCAATGTTTCTTATACTGCGTCATTCACTGCATTTTACACTGCATTCTACACTGTATTTTACACTGCATCTTACACTGCATCTTGCACTGCATTTTCCACTACATCTTGCACTGTATCTTACACTGCATCTTACACTGCATCTTACACTGCATCTTACACTGTATCTTACAGTGCATCTTGCACTGTATCTTACAGTGCATCTTGCACTGTATCTTACACTGCATTTAACACCGTATCTTACACTGCATCTTACACTGCATCTTACACTGCATCTTACACTGCATCTTGCACTGCATTTTACACTCTATCTTACACTGCATCTTACACTGCATCTTACACGGCATCTAATACTGCATCTTACACTGCATCTTGCACTGTATGTTACACTGCATGTTACACTGCATCTTACAATGTATCTTACACTGCACCTTACACTGCAAATTACACTGCATCTTACACCGCATCTTACACTGCATCTTACACTGCATCTTACATTAACTGTATCTTACACTGCATCTTACACTGTTTCTTACACGGCATCTTACACCAATCTTACACCGCATCTTACACTGCATCTTACACTGCATCTTATACTGCTTCTTACACTGCATCTTACACTGTATCTTACACTGTATCTTACACTGCATTTTTCACTCTATCTTACACTGTATCTTACACTGCATCTTGCACTGCATTTTACACTACATCTTGCACTGTATCTTACACTGCATCTTACACTGTATCTTACACTGCATCTTACGCTGTATCTTACAGTGCATCTTGCACTGTATCTTACACTGCATTTAACACAGTATCTTACACTGCATCTTACACTGCATCTTACACGGCATCTAATACCGCATCTTACACTGCATCTTGCACTGTATGTTACACTGCATCTTACACTGCATCTTACAATGTATCTTACACTGCACCTTACACTGCATCTTACACTGCAAATTACACTGCATCTTACACTGGATCTTACACTGCATCTTACATTCACTGTATCTTAAACGGCATCTTACACTGTTTCTTACATTGCATCTTACACCAATCTTACACCGCATCTTACACTGCATCTTACACTGCATCTTATACTGCATCTTACACTGTATCTTACACTGTATCTTACACTACATTTTTCACTCTATCTTACACTGTATCTTACACTGCATCTTACACTGTATCCTATACTGTTTCTTTCACTGCATCTTACACTACACCCTACACGTTATCTTACACTGCATCTTACATGGCATCTTACACTGCATCTTACACTGCATTTTACACTGTATGTTATACTGCATCTTACACTGTGTCTTATACTGCATCTTACACTGCATCTTACACTGCATCTGACATTCACTGTATCTTACACTGTTTCTTACACTGCATCTTACACTAATCTTCTATTGCATCTTACACTGTATCTTACACTGCATCTTACACTGCATCTTACATTCACTGTATCTTACACTGTATCTTACACTGTGTCTTACACTGCTTTTTTACACTGTATCCTGCACTGTTCCTTACACTGCATCTTACACTACATCTTACACTGCATCTTACACTTCATCTTACACTGCATCTTACATTCACTGTATCTTACACTGCATCTTACACTAATCTTACACCGCATCTTACACTGTATGTTACACTGCATCTTACACGGCATCTTACACTGCATCTTACACTGCATCTTACACCGTTTCTTACACTGCATCTTATACTGTATCTTACACTGCGTCTTACACTGCATCTTAAACTACATCTTACACTAATCTTACACTGCATCTTACATTGTATCTTACACTGCATCTTGCACTGTATCTTACACTGTATCTTACACTGCATCTTACACTGCATCTTACACTGTATCTTACACTGCATCTTACACTGTATCTTACACTGCATCTTACACTGTACCTTACACTGCATCTTACACTGTATCTTAGACTCAAATACTGTATCTTACACTGTATCTTACACTGCATCTTACACTGTATCTTACACTCAAACAAAAATGTACCAACACGTAACACTGACTCCAACAGACTTATGTGCAGCCTTCACCACTCTCTGCATAACAATTATTAGTTTGCTCGAGATTTTTGCAGAGGTGTGTCTCAGTTTAATGTTTCCTTAATAAATGCACTTTAATGGTCAAAAAAACTTTTTGTCAGCCTTTTTGTCAAAGATAGATTACGTGCTGCCAAATATCGATTACGGCTCATAAGTTTATATTTTTTAACAAAATGAACACCTAAAAACAATTGTTTGGGTGGGGTGTGTTAGGATGCATGAGAGGAGTGGAGCGCTACATCTGTAGCATCTTAGCTAGAGCATCTGTATAGCATGCCACTAGCTTAGCGTCACATTAGTGCCAGCAGTTGTTGACCAGGGGTGAAGGGAGCATTGTGCCATGCTCTCTACCAAAGTTATTGAGTCAAGTGTTTAGTTATGAAGCTAACTGTAGATGTTTAACAACCCAGCATCTACTTTATTCAAAATTTTCCCGGGGAAAACCCCGCAGACCACACCACCATTGTGTCCCTCCCCCACATTCCAAATGCTTCTGACATCAGTGGATATGGATCATGACCAAAAGAATGAGATCCAGGATACAAACGGCTGAGATGAGCTTCCTTCATGGGGTGGCTTGGCTCAGTCTTTAAGTTCAGGTGAGGAGCTCTAATCTGGAGGAGCCACAACGTTCTGAAAACATTCAGTTGAGCTGGGTTTGCGTATTTGAGGCCTCCTGGGTGCGTTCTTCTGGAGGTTTTCTCCCACTGGTAGAAAAGACTGTTGAGCAGACCAATTACTTACTGGATGGATTATATACCTTCTCTGGTCTGGGAACACCTTGCTGGAGAGTATCACTGGGATAATGTCTGTGTTTCCCTGAAAGTAACAACAATTGATGCTTACAGTCTTTTACAAGTGTCCAAGTTGTTAGACAGTGGCACCTAAAGTGTTTTGATACTCGACAGGTTGAAAAATTATGCTGAAGAAATCTGCTTTGACTTTACAGACTTTAAAGCAACAGCACATGTAGGCGATTGAGTGAGAACCACATTTTTCATCAACACAACAGTTTTATTAGATTTAAATTAATTTTCTCTTCCGGAAATAATTGGTGATGGTTGTAGTTTTGTGTTGGAAAAAGATATTTTGCCCATCCCAGCTGTCAGTGGGGGTAGAAATGAGATGTATATTCTGGACAGATTATGAACAGAAGACACACACTTGAGGTCTCGCACCGCCATGGAGAACCGAGCCTGTTGCTGTGAGGCGACGGTGTAAACCACTTCTCACAGTGCAGCATCTGAGCAGATCTGTGGAGGCCGCCGCTTTGCATATTACAAACCGAGCGTGTCCAACCGGAGCTGCCGCCGCAGTCCCTGTTAGATCCAAGTCTCTGTGTGTGGGCTTCAACACCCCCCATCCTCACAGAGCTGCCACGCGTTCTGACGCCGTCGGTGCAACTCGGTCAACAGACCACGAGACCACCGTGCTCTGCTTTGACGAACGAATACAGATCAGTATCTGTTTAAAAACCATCACCTTCAATTAACATGGCTTTATTGACTGAAGAGGATCAGGCAGTGAACGGGTTGGAACACAATCGCTTCAGGTCGCGCACGTATTGAGCTGCTGTTCGGAGGAGCGGGACTTTATTTCATGACTCACACGACCACTACGCATCCAATCAATACCAGAGCCGGTTCCCTCACGGACGGCATGTGAAACTGTAAAAAGTGTGTCAACAAATGTCACATGATCCTGGATGTGGGTAAACAACGAGTCCCAAGAATGCAGATCTGCATTCAGATGAAGGCAGAATAACTTTAGATCACACAGATGCTCCATTTGTTTCTTTGGCACATGCTCTCCTGGCTGTCTGCTTTAAAATTCGAACAGGACCGGATGTTGCATTCTCACATTATAGTTTTTAATATAAAAGTAGAATAATTTCAGTCTAGATTTTTATGGTTAATGTAATTTTTTTGAAAAAAAAAAAAAATACAGCAGATGTGAGAAGTTTAAGTGTCATTAATGTTGAACAGAAACAATGTTGAGGGAGCTGAAGTGGTCCAAATGATGCAGATGGTCATCTGTTCACTCCCCTAACAGGAACAACACTGTTTACATTCTGCAGCACTTCCTTCTACTCTGATGATGTTTTTTTCTTCAGCCTCAGTCTGATGAGTAAAGGTCTAACATTCCTTGAACTAATGCGTATCGCCCGCTGCCTTCCATGTCAGAATTTTAAATTAAGACCTTATGACTTTATAGTTTGCAGTGAGTGACTTTAATTCAAATTTGCAAAAACAAGATTAAGTTCAGGGAGATAAATTGATTGACAGAAGTTTAAGTGTTTGAAAATCTAAGAAAAAAAAGTGGCAGCTGGAGACTGAGAACCAGCATTACCTTTCATTCAAGATCATTTTCTTTGAAATCAAATTTTTTTTTGTTGGTTTTGGTGATCATTTTGTCATCTCTCCTCTAGTTTGTTGTAAAACGGTAAATGTAACAATGACAGAGGTTAAACTGTATTAGTTCTAATTAAACAGCGAGACACAGCGATCAAACTTCATGTAAAACAGGCGATTATTTACCGAGTTACTTTGTCTTAAATCAGCGTGCTGAACAGCAGCCAGCAGCTGTTTACCTAACTGTAACGTAATGATGGTAGCAGGGGGTGGAGCCGCATGGTGCACCCCGCTTCTCTGAAACATCCGTCAAGACACCACTGTCGTTCATACTTCTACAAATAATTCATTTATAACATGATTTATAGATTGGATTGTTTTATTAAAGGCGAAGCTTTCATTGTTAAATTATAGATCTGCTCTTTGTACAAAAGTTTAAATACTGTATATATTTCATGGTGTGTTTCTGAGCTGGACAGTGAAAGCTCCAAAAGAAACAATTAAAACTGAAGAAGAAGAAAAAAAAACTATACAGAGAAGTAACAGATCTGAAGTTTAGGCCTGAGTGTGATCGGAGCTTGAGAGCGAATAAAGAAGCTTGTGTTACAAAGCAAGAAGATAGGCTGATGTTGGCACTGATAATGTTTAAGACACCCATAGGAACGGAGAGAGCTTTCGTCTTTGAACATGTCTGGATTCTCAGCAGTCTCTGCAGCGCGGCATAGTCGAGGGGAGAAGGTAGAAGTCTCTGCAGCGCGGCATAGTCGAGGGGAGAAGGTAGAAGCTCACAGCAGGAGGCGAAACTCTCAAAATGGAGACAGGAGGGATGTTAACTGAGCATAACGAGGACTTGCTAGTGTGGATCTGCTCTTCAAGCGAAGGGAGCTCTCAGAAAGAACTGATAACGATGCAGAGATGCTGCAAGGAAAGAACAAACAGGGTCATCCAGACCTCGTTCTAGGCAGAGACAAACCTCAAAGGAACAAAATGACAGTGGCAGAAAGTGGAAACTTAGAGTAGAAAATAATAAAAATAAAAAATACCAGAAGAAGGTGGCAAAGTGCAAATTGTGCCAAAATGATAGAAACGTGGACCTTTAAAGTCCAAATGTTGAGGGACGTTTAGGGCCAATGTGCAAATTGCAACATCAGTGTTAGAGCATTTTTGGTTAAAGTGTTTATGGATGTTTTCTACTATTTCTGAGAATGTTAACTCTGCCCGTGAACCACATGTTTGGGTTAGTAGAGAGCTGAATGAGGAGCAGGGTGAGGCTACAGCGTGCAGCTGTCGCTCCGAGGACACCGCCGAGTCTGTGAGCTCAGCTGAACCGATAAGCGTATAAAAACAAGTTTCACACACGGCTCGTGGCAGATTCTTGTGAGTGGGCTTCATGCATGTAACTTACTGCATATCTGTGCAAGCTGTCCGGAAAATCTGTCCTTGCAAGTAAAAACCGGTTAAAAAGCTCCTGTCGTCGAGTGTGGCTCCTTTTGAGATGAAGCGAGAATATTTTTCTCCAACAATCAGGAAATTATTCGTAGCAAACTTAGTGGCACATACGCCTGTGAGAAAAGTTTGACCTGGGCCTTGTGTCGAGAAGGGGCAGGCGAAGCTGCTCCGCGAACAAAATAATGAAAAATTTCTTCACACAACTGCGACAATGAGAGCTGATTTCGCACGTCGTATGGAGTATGTCGGGCCCTTCAGTCTTCCATGAGTTTGTTTCTGGGGAAACTTATGAACTGGAGCAAAAGGTGACGAGAAGTGGAGGCAGCTTCTCACCCAGCAGCAGCCATCACTGAACATCATTAGAAAGCTCACATTGATTTAGCTCCAAGATACAGACATGAGCCGGAAATCTTTAAGTTGGAGGAGTTTATCTTTTCTTTAAAAAATGCATGAAGTGATCCTTGAATAATAATTTGTCAGTATTTTTGAAGGGTCATGAGTTCCAGCAAGCTTTTTTTTCCAGGTCAGAATTGGGGGTAGCTCTGGGTGTGATTGACAGAAACTTTTAGTATTTCTCAACACTCGCTCTCCACTTAAGGCAGCAGCCGGCGGGCATCTCGTCCTCCATGCAGCGAGGCTGCAGCCATGATAAGGGCCCCGCAGTGTCCCCATGAGATACGGCGGCGGTAATGAGTCGGCTGAAATAGAACGGGTTTGGGCATGTGGCCGAACTAAAGACAATCAGCTTTGCACAGAAAACTGTCTGTTGTACAATAAATGTAAAAAACAAAAAAACTAACCTAAACAGGTTTAATGATGCATGAGGATGTGCGGTCACCTATAATTTTTTTTTTTTTTTGTGACAAATACCAAAAAAATGCATTTTCAAAGATAAAAAAAGATGAAGGTGATTTTGCTTGTCTGTGTGAGTTTGTGTTCATACCATAGCAGCTTTATTTATTGATCACATTAAACACCCACAGGCCCAAAGGGCTGTCCACATAATAAAACAACCATACAATCAATCAATCAAAAAAAAAAAAAAAAAAAAATTAAAATTCAACGTCACAGATGGTCTCACGGGTCAGGGAGAAGAGATGGGTTGTAAGAAGGAACATGATCCAGATCCACCGGTGTTTGAAACCCTCAGAATGTAATCTCTGGTATCCATCCATCCCTTTTCTTCCGCTTATCCCGGGTTGGGTCGCGGGGGTAGCAGCCTACGTAGGGAGGCCCAGACTTCTCTCTCCCCAGCCACTTGGTCCAGCTCCTCCAGGGGAATCCCAATGCGCTCCCAGGCCAGCCGAGAAACATAGTCCCTCCAGCGTGTTCTGGTCTTCCTCTGGGTCTCCTCCCAGTAATCTCTAGTATTTACAAATTTATTTCACCTTTACTTATAGAGGTAGTCTCACTGGGTCACAAGGACTCATTTTCAAGAGAGACCTGTTTGGGAACAGATGGTAGGAGTTAAGGGCCTTGCTCAAGGGCTCAAAGTGGGGCAAATGAGGGTGGAGGCAGGTGTGGGTGTTTCACCTTTTCCACCCACATTTTGATGTTGTCGGTGCGGGGAGTCGAACTGGCAACCTTTCGATCATAGGCCCACCTTCTCTAACCTCTGCGCCACCACTCCCTTAACACAATAACCTCCACAGCTACAGCTAACCAACCGGAGCCACACAAAAATGCCTTGAACTCATTCAGTTTTACAGATATTGAGCTAAATTTGATGTAGTATTAAACTGCAGTGGTTCCCAACCATGGTCCTTGAGGAACACCATCCTGAAAGTTTTAGTTGTTTGTCTGCTCCAACACACCTGACTCAGCGGTTTAATTCCTTCCTTAAGTTCAGCAGAAGCCTGTTAATCACCTTTCATTCAAATCAGGTGTGCTGGAGCAGAGGAACAACTAAAACATGCAGGATGGTGTTCCTCAGGGGCCATAGTTGGGAACCACTGGATTATAGTCATCCTCAAAACATCTTTTAAGCACTAAAAGATCTTGAGAAGTTCAATCAAAATGTCAATGACATTCCTTCCGTTAGAATTTGATTTTAGTCTAAACTCTGGCATAAAAGGAGGCGGGTGATATACATTCCTTCAAAGCATGTTGAGCCTTTTATTACCTTTGTCTATGCCAGATGTTTGAAACTGAAAAATGATCCAATGAGTCGTTTGGTAGAGGCTGTTTTCAGTGTGTGAGATCTGCTTCCAAGCCCATCTGTCACAGTCTGGAATAGTTTTAGTCTCAGCTGACCAGAGTCCCAATAAGACACCACACAGGTGTTACCTGCTGCTGCTGACAGACCATGACAGCGGCCATTATCAGCTCCCCGCTCTCGTTTGAATAGCCTGGTCAGGCTATTATCAGGCACACAGCTGAAAGGGAAAAGGGAAACTTCAGACAACAGAAATGCTCCGAGAAAAGCAAGTGGTTTATAAATGTTCAACAGATCTGTAGCCGGGGGGGAGAAATGCTTCTATCAAAGCTTCAAGAGGAATGCACTTGGTTTAAATTCCTTGAGAGTTAAATAAATTTTCAACAGGAAAAAAAAAAGCCTAAAATACAGAATTTAAAGAAGAGAAGCTCCTCGGTTTATTTCTAGTGATGCATTTGGATTGCTGTCCATTTTAAATGCATTATTTTAACACAATAAAATGTAAACACTATCAAAACATTGACTTGCAAAGCAAAATGCTCTGTATATGGAGTTTAATGTATCTAACTACGTGTGGTTTTGGCAGCACAAACCTTGAATGCAATGAATGACAGCAGGGAAGCATGTTATTGCTTATATGCTTCATTTGGCTCTGAGACGATCAATGTGTGATGTCATTTTTCAAATGTCACACAGTCCCGCTTTCAGGCTTTGCTCTTTAATCGAGAACGTCTCTTTGATACGTTCCCTAAACAACATCTTGCATCATCATCCTTCATTTGTCTCCAAAAACACGGGAAGCCTTTGAGCTTCAACCTTCAAGTGCAAGACAGGCCAGTTATCGTGCTGTGTGTTTTTCTCCGTTTTGTGCGTCTTAGCAAAGGCTCGTTGTAGCAGCTTTCCATTAAAATCCCTGCAAAGGTGCAGACCCAGATCAAAGGTGTGCTTTTATCTTCCTAAAAGACTTTTGATAGTATTTTGCTCAAATTCCCTTAAAGTTTCTGAGATTGTCTTTCTGTTCCATCTGTACGGAAAGTAAACGTCACATTTTTCTCTTTGTTCTGCAAATGCTGACATCGTTTTCCCCGTTTTGAAGAAATGTCTGTCGTTTGTCGAGCTCAGCAGCAGCTTAATCCTAAAATGAACAATGCAACATCGCTAAATCTCATCTACATTTAAGCTGTGCTCAATTGATTTATTTTTTGCCAGTTTTTTTTTGTTTTTATATGCAAGAACAATCAAGTAAACCTAAAGATATTAACACCACATGCAACCATCCAGTTGTTTATATAATTTTATTTATCAGGTGTTTTTGTACAGCTGCTTCTGGCTTCGAGGTCAGCTTGTCCTCTACCTCCACTCTTAGAGCAGTTTTCGCCTTCATTGTGGGAAACAAGAAATCATGTCCATGCATGATGAATGAAAATGTCTTAAAGTGATGCATAGCGTATTGTCTGAAGCTCTTTCTCCTCTTTAAGACGGATAATGATGGGTTCCGCTGGTCTCGCTCCAGCACTGACATACTTGTAGAAAAAGGTCTGGCTGTGAATATTTTAAGCGTAACAATGGCTAAACACAAAATGCATAATGTTGTACTCCAGCTCCAAAACGTAGTTCATCAATAAATTAGAGCTAAGGCCAAAACTAAAAGCAGACGGAGCGCCGAAAACAACAAAATTAAAAAACTGGGAAACTTGGGAAAATGGCTGCATCATAAAACACCATTCTTACTGATGTTAAATGATATTATGCACAGAAAGTGAGCTTTTTTTTTTAATAACAAAAACACACATAAGCTTTTAAAATTATGCTTAATAACATTAAATCCAGGGCAGCACCTTCTCCTTCATTTAGGTGATCATGTCCATCTCAGTCTACCCCTTATTTGCAGTCAGGTCCAGGAGAGAAACCCAGACCTCCAGCAACACTGTCCGCCCGAGGCGTTCTCAGGCCAGTGAACATGCACCAACCCTCCAGAGAGTTCTGGTTCTGCCCCAGGGCCTCTTCTCAGTGGGACGTGCCTGGAAAACCTCCAAACAGAGGCATCCTAATCAGATGAAGCACCTCAGCTGCTCATTTTTGATGCAGAGGAGCAGCAGCTTTTCTCCGAGCTCCCCCCGATGACTGAGCTCCTCACTTCATCTCTAAGGAGCTTGTGTTATTGAATAACTTGCACCAAAGTCTAACATGATTCAACCTGTACAGCACAGCAACATATGCCTCAGAAGCAACGATCTACGAGCATATTCGATAATTAACAGCCATTACATGTGCATTATAGGCTACTTTTAAACAATTACATTATTAGCTTCAGTTCTGATGGGATCACATTCAGGTAAATATGATCAAATGTGCTTAATTGTGAAAGGAGACAGGTTGGCTTTTTCCGTTCTCCTCTGCAGCATCCAGTTTTCGTGTTACATGTATTTACAGCTACAGATTAAGTATTCTATGTAACATAAGGAATGACAATTTATTGACCATTCCTGTAACTACACGTATAGTTTCTTGTATTTTAAAAATACAGCAAAAATGTTTAGAATACAACAAAATAATGTATATTTAGAGTGTTTTTCAACAGTGTAGCACAACATATTGTTCTGTCGGTAATAAACTTGCCATTAATTACCACAACAATGTTAAATGTTCCTTCCCATCTGATTGCCGAAGACGTCAATTCAAAACCAAAACAGTGTGACAAGAAATGATTTTGAAGGCTTTACATCGCAGGTGTTTAAATTGCTTTTGCCTCTGGCTGTTTCCTGGTAATGAGTATAAATGAAGTGAAGAATATAGATGGACCTGAAGCGCGAGTGAAGAAATTGATTCCACACCGGCTGACATCTCCATGCTAAAAACAGGGAAGGAAAGAGGCTGAGACGACGGGGACACTGAGGAGAGGACACACTGTTCGCCCTTCACGACCTCGCTGTGTGGTTGCTGCTCTTTGTATTATGGGATGACCAAACACTGTTCCATTTATGTCTACGTTCGACTACAATATGTCCCCATGCCTGCAGCGGGGTGGGGTTATTAATAGTTTTGCCTGGTTTCAATGTAACTCTTCTCTGAAATATAACTTTCCAAGCCGTGCAGATGAATAAATTAACTTTCCCTATACTTAGACATATTGCTGATCTTTGTTGTCCTTCATCGCAGAGTGAAGAGAAGAACTGAAAATACCCTCTGCCCATCCATCCATCCATCCATCTTTTGAGCTCTATAACTTGAAAATAAGTCAACTTCCATTTTGGTGAGTGACTGCACCTAGGTGAAAGAAAGTTCCCTATAGAAAATTGGGTCCGTCCGTCCGTCCGTCCGTCCATCCATCCATCCATCCATCTTCTTCCGCTTTTCCGGGGTCGGGTCGCGGGGGTAGCAGCTTAAGTAGGGAGGTCCAGACTTCCCCCTCCACAGCCACTTGGGCCAGCTCCTCTGGGGGAATCCCGAGGTGTTCCCAGGCCAGCCGACAAACATAGTCCCTCCAGCGTGTCCTGGGTCTTCCTCTGGGTCTCCTCCCGATTTATGTCTAAATCCAAGATGGCCACCACCATATGCATATATGGTGCAAACACATATAAACCAGTCAAGTTTCCTCAAATGTCCAGGACGACCAAAGAATAATCTACGGTGGCCAAGGCCACACAGCTC
>NC_056498.1:48041578-48057726 GCF_014905685.2 Nematolebias whitei
AATGTGCCAGGCAAACTGGAGTCATATAATATTAACAGACACGTTCAATGAAGGACTTGTACCCTGAGCAACGGAGGTAAATAAAAGCCCAGGTCTTTATGAGGAGAAACTCTAAATGAACGAGAAGCTGTTTCCCGGTCAGTTTAAGTATTTTTGCCAAGCCTCAGGAGCTCATAAGGATAATTAGACTACTTTGTGGAGCTGTAGGAAGTGTTAAAATAAAAGTAATTTTCATAAAAATCTCACCCACAGTTTAATTCAGCACTAAGAAAGGGTTTATGGAGAACATTATATTCTCGAGTCCAGCTCATTATTAGATTTGAAAAAATAAGCCCAGTCATCTCTGAGGTAGAGCTGGTTTTTCTAATCAGTTCAGTTCAGTTTATTTCTGTAGCTCCAAGTCACAACAGAAGTAATCTCAGGGCACTGAACAAAAACCTTCACATACATTATAAAAGCCAATTAACAAAAGTTATCTATCTAAGGAAGAATCAGATTGTGTTGAACCTTCACTTCGTCACAGTCTCCCATCCTGAACAAGCACAAAGGAGACAGTGGAAATGAAAAACTCCCTTTGAACTGCCAAGTCAAATTTATTTATAAAGCACATTTAAAAACAACAGCTGTTACCAACGTGCTTAACAAAAATCAATGGCGGTAATTGAATGAAAAAAATTAATACCAAAAATCAACTAAAAGCATCAAAAGAAAAGCATAAAAGCACAGAAAAATAAAATACTAAATCAAATCACACTGTGTTAAAATCTACAAAAAACGGGTGCATTTTTAAAAGAGATTTTAAAACAGGAAGTGAAGTGGCTTGTCTAATGTTGGGGGGGCTGACTGTTCCAAAGTTTAGGACCCACGACTGAAAAAGTCAGATCTCCTTTGAGCTTCAACCAAAAGCAGCTGATCAGATGATCTCAGTGCCCGAGAAGGAACATATGGTTGAAGTAGGTCAGAGAGATATGAGGGTGCAAGACCATTTAGGCACTCAAATGTCAACAGGAGAATTTTAAAATCTATTCTGATATGTACAGGGAGCCAGTGAAGGGACAACAAAACCAGTGAAATATGCTCAAATCCACAAAGTTCCTGTTAAGAGCTGAGCTGCAGCATTTTGGACGAGCTGGAGACGTGAAATGGCGACCTGACTGACCCCAACATAAAGTGAGTTACAGTAATCAAGTTGGGTTGTAATAAAGGCATGGACTAGTTTTTCAAGGTGAGATCTGGTCAACACAGACATTTTTTTTTTTCATTTAGCCTTTATTTATACAGGTTAGTCTCATTGAGCCACGAGAACTCATTTTCAAGAGAGACCTGTTTAGGGAGCACATGGTGGGGGTTAAGGGCCTTGCTCATGGGCCCAGAGTGGGGCAAATGAGGGTGGGGGCAAGTGTGGGTGTTTCACCTACCCCACCCACAATTTTGATGTTGTCGGGGCCGGGGCGTGAACCGGCGATCTTCGGATCACAAGCCCACCTCTCTAACCTCTGTGCCACCACTCCCCCCAACATAAGTTTAGCTATCTGCCTTGACTGGAAGAAGCTTTTCTTCAGAACTGAGTTGATTCAGAGTCTAAAACCATCATGAGATTTGTAATAGACTGCTTAAAGTATGACTAAAGAGAGTCAAGGTTTACAGGAACAGAGACAGAAGTAGAGCTAGGGCTAAACACAAGAACTTCAGTCTTCTGATCATTAAAACTTAAAAAAATTGAGCCATCCATGACATTTTAACAGAGGGTAAATGAGCAAGAACTATTGAGTTTTAAGGGCAGATAAATCTGACAATCATCAGCATAACAATGAAATGAAACACGGTTTCCTGAGGATAGACCCCAAAGGGAGCAGATACAGAAAACAGAGGGGGTCCAAGAATCGAGCCCTGCGGAACCTCACAGGAAAGAGTCGCTGAAGCAGACAAAATATTACCAACATTAACACACAAGCTCCTGTCACTCAGATGAGAACAGAACCATTCTAATGCTGCACCTGTAATCCCAACCCAGTGGTAGAACAGGAAGAAACCTCCAGTAGAACCAGAACCAGGCTCAGGACGAGCGGCCATCTGCTTCGACCAGCTGGGGTTTGAGAGAACAGGAAGGAGAAACAGACAGACACAGAATGTCAGGTCCAGATGTATTTTCTATTGGAAAAAAGACAAAAATACATGTTAAGGATATAAATATTTAACAGGTAGAGTAATTGATCATAAGCTTTCTGTTTTAACATAAAAACACCATTTAATCGTGAAAGATTTTTCTTAACGACCACAAGATGAATTATTACATCACCCTCGGAGTCAAGGCAAGTTGAGTTAAATGGATTTGACTGAGACAACTGAGACATCCATGATGAAAACATCACAGCAATCAGTTCTGCATGAAAGATGTTCCAAAGTACAAAACGATGGACGAGCAGAAACTCAAAGAAATGGGATGGGCGATGAATTGCTTTAGAGCTGTAGAGAAGAGATGATTCAAACTCCGTTCATTTAAGCAGCTCAAATGGATGCGAGGGAACAGACCTCCCTTATTAAACTGGTGGAAAACCTTTATTAGGGTGATGCCAGGAGAACAGCTTGCTCACTTCTCACCGGGCTCTGCGGGACATTCAAATTAAAGGTAAAACCAACACTTGGACTTCATAAAGCCATGAAGAAAAACTGTTTTTAAAATGCTGGAATAGTAAGTTAACCTAAAACAAATCTAAATTGTATTTGTGTTGAATTTAAAAACAAGCCCCGTTTCACTTTTTAGGAACTGCAGAAGCTCCAATCAAATAAAATACCACTTTTTATTTTCATGCTGGACGTATTAAAGGCAGATTTCTAGAATTGGAATGCAGAGTGTTGCAAAAATATTTACTCTCATGGGCATTCTCTTTGTTCTGTTGCCTTACAACCAGGAATTTAAATTGAATTCTGATGTTTTTTTTTTTTTTTGTACTTTAAATATACCCATCATAACTACTACTTTGAAGAAAGTAAACATAAGCAAGCATAACTATTCCCTCTTGTGTGTCAAAACTGGGGATGGGGTAATAATCTATTTTTTTGATGCACCGCGATGCAGACATGAAAGATTCTGATTTACATCATAAAAGTCAAGAATTTACTGTTAATAAGGTTCTGCAAAAACTCTGAAGAGCAGGACTGTTTATGGTGTGCACACAACAGGGACGTTACAGAAGAGTGGTATATTTTGCAATGAAAACCAAATTCAGCAAAGTTAAAGGAAAAAATGACATTGACGAGAGCCACACTGTATGTAAATTGGAAAAAGAGAATAAAACGCCGGTTTGCTGAAGGCAGGCTTTGAGTTACGACTGCTGGAGAGTTGGCAAACAGATCGTATACAGTTTACAATATAGTTTTCCAAACTGTGAACACAAAATTAGTAATTTTAAATAAAATCATCATCATCTTAATTGAGCCAAATCGAATCCCATTGAGATCAAGCTCTTTTTTCACAGGGTGACCTGGCTGAGATGAGACTAGCACATATCAAAAAAGAATAATCAAAACAATAACGAATAAACGCATTATTTTAGATGCAAAAACTGTATTTGATTTTAAAGTGCAAGTGCGTACAACATTTATGGTCTTATTAGTGACTTAAAACACAGAATAGTAGAAAACACAGACAATAATTAAAATACAGGCACTGGTAAAAACACAGACATCATTCAAAGGTCTTACTAGCACCATATTTCAGGAATGAACTAAAGACTCTAAAAACAATGGCTCACTAGTCACTTGCTTGCAAACACACATTTCCTTTTTTTCCTGCACTTTAAAGCCACCAACTCCTCTTCAACAGATGCAGCCCAGTAAGATTCTGCTTGACACATTATTTGTTATGATGCGTAACCATGGCAACAATATGTTTTTTTTAACAACAAGGAGCAGCTGATTAACATCTCAAAAGCTCAATAATATTTCATAAACAGCCCCAAAATGCAAATGAGTTGAAAAGGAGGCGCCATGGATGAATTGCCATCAACCTGGCGGCACAGGCGGCATACCCTGCTCGAGTACTTGACTGCCGAGATCCTGAAGCTTTTGAGAAACTCGGCTTGTGGCAACGGGAGGACCGGGATCATCCCCCCTGCACCTTTATTTGTCTGTCTGTGGCAACGAGGAGCTCGACAGGCTGCTGGGAGGAGTGGCCATCGCTCAGTGAGGAATTCTGCCCGGCATTCGGGCAGTCCTGCTGCTCAGGAGGACCGAGAGGTCTGCCGAATCTGACAGTCAGACGGATTCGAGTGGATGGATCAGTATCTGTGGCCAGATTATTCTGATTTGCTGCAGGAGATTCTTCCTGCCCACAGCTATCAGCATCTAACAACTCTTGAATGAAACCAGGATGATGAGCTACAACAACACTAAATTTCCCTTTGGGATCAATAAAATATTTTGAATTGAATTGAATTGTGTTGCTCCCTTTGAAGCCACAATAGAACATCTTCATCACAACCATCCAAACACTTCAATTGGACCAAAAAGCAAAGTCATGAAAACTGAAAAAAAGCAGCTTTAAAACTGCTCTAATTTGATTAATCAACAACTATTGTTGCCTCAGATTAATGTCACCATACTCGCCCTTTTGACTCCTTTTGTTCTTTCGTTCCCATTTTCTTGTCTGAACGAAACAAGATTAACCATGTCCCACTGGGAGGAGGCCTTAAAAAGGATCCATGAAAGTCCCCAAAGAAGAGCTGGGAGAGGTGGCTGTGGAAAGAGACGTCTGGACCTCCCTGCTCAGCTGCGGCCCCAGACTTGACTCAGGAGCAGATAGAAGTTAAAGGATGGGTGAACAAAAACTATTGGTTTCTGCAAAACAGCACATTTTATTTATTTTAGGCCACAGGTTCTATGATCAGGGTTTTCTTTGACCTGTATTTATTCATTCAGCTTTTATTTAAAAATGGGAAACTTAATACCCATTTAAAAATGGGAGACAGTGATGAAGTGAAGATTCAACACAATCAGCTGGCTTCCTTAGATAGAGAACTTTACTCAATGGCTTTTTTATGTATGTGAATGTTCCTGTAAAGTGCCCTGAGGCAACTTTGCTGTGATTGGGCGCTTTATAAATAAACTAAATTGAATTAATACAGGTTAGTCTCATTGAACCACTGGGACTCATTTACAAGAGAGACCTGTTTTTCACAAAAAACACAGATCAGGTAGAGACAACAATAGACATTCATATACAAAGCATATAAAATGAAAAATTAAATAGAAGAAATTATATAAAAATAAAAACAAAATAGCTACATTATAAAGCAATGTAAAATACAAAAAAACATTGGTTTTTGCCATGAACTTAGCAGACGTTTGAAATCCCTTAGAGAGGTCAAGGTCGAGAGCTTCAGATCTTTTTGTAAGGTGTTCCAGGTTAAAGGAGCAGAGAAGAAGAAGGACGTTTGGCCTAGTTCAGTCCTCACTGAGGGGACACCGCAGGTAATGATGTCCTGAGAGCGCACGCTGTAGCTGCACTGACGCAGTGACATGCAGGAGGAGATGCATGAAGGCAGCAGACCAAGAAGTGATTTAAAGATGAAAATGTACCAGTAAGAGAGTCTGCGTGAAGTTAATGATGACCAGTTAACCAGTGAATACTGGGTGCAGCGGTGGGTACAATAGTTACAACCAGTTATGAATCTAACACACCGTGATAGACAACATCCTGTAGTTATGAATGCCTCAATAATTGTTTTATAATCACATCACAGTCCTCTGAATCCTAAAGAAACTGTGAGGTGCTTAAAGTTTCCCACCCATAACCAGAACTATTGTGCATTTCATCCATCCATCCATTTTTGTGGGGCCACTGGTGCACATGTCCAGCAACCATTGTGTGAGAAAATATATTACTTATATGCATTATATATGCATATAAAATTATATATATGCATTATATATTAATATATATTAATAATATATTATTATTATTATCAATTAGTTTATTGGACAGGGATAATGCACACAAACATAGAACAGAACAAGTTTGTGAATGATGCGTTGCGCAAAGAGTATATAGCTATAACTAATTCACAACTCCAGTCCCTGGCTGGGCATTTCTATGCATTAAAATACATAACATTTATCATCAAACTACAATAAAGCATACATACGTATTCATGTAACCAACCTTACAACCTCCAAATTCATCCATCCATCCATTTTCTTTACCCGCTTCTTCCATTTTGGGTCATGGGGGTCGCCGGTGCCCATGTCCAGCAATCATCGTGCGAGGGGCGGGGTACACCCTGGACAGGTCTCCAGTCCATCACAGGGACACAGAGACAAACGAGACAAACAACCATTCACTCTCTCACTCACACCTAGAGACAATTTTAGATTTACCAATCAGCCTAACATGCGTGTTTTTGGTCTGTGGGAGGAAACCGGAGTACCCGGAGAAAACCCACGCATGCACGGAGAGAACATGCAAACTCCACCCAGAAAGTCCCCGGGACCGGGATTTGAACCAGGGACCTGCGCGCTGAGAGGCAGCAGCTCTACCAGTTGCGCCACCGTGCTGCCCTTCCAAATTCATGTAATAAAAATTATACATTAAAATACAAACTATTTAAAAATCTAGGTACAATAAAAATACAAAACATTTTCCTACAAGTTCCAAAATAACCTTGCAACCTCCAAATTTATATTAATATCCCTGCACATCCTCAGTACCTCCCCATCCTCACACATTCAGCTAACATACTAAAAATTGTAAATATGATACTAACTCACTAATACATAGACTCTCAAAGATTTTCTTATCCATAAATTCTGTAAAAATGATCACATCTTTAATTTTCCTTTAGTCATATAAACAAACTTTTTAAGTTCAGATGTAGCAACATGTGGGAGCGATAAGTTCCATAATGTTGTTTTATAGGGAAAAAAGTTTCATTTATTATATGAATGTTTCTGTTCTGTGCTCTGAGACGACTTCTGTTGTGACTGGAGAACACCCAAGCATGCATGGAGAGCACATGCAAACTCCACCCAGAAAGGTCCCGGACCAGGATTTGAACCAGCGACCTTCTTGCTGTGAGGCAACAGCTCTACCAACTGCGCCGCCTGTGGATCCTGACTTGTGCATTTCAGTCATTTAAATAATGCAGGCACACTCAGTTTACACTACACGTCACGACAACGTAGCAGGTAAAATTTCCCCAATAGACTTTGCAATTTTCACTCCTCAGGTTGACGCCACTACAGAAATAAAGACAAACACAAATATGCAAACGCCTGCCCCAATAAACCAAGTAGTCCTCGTGCAAGAAGGTGAGTCAGAGCTGTACGGTTTCTGCCATTTACAAATGACTCTCCCAAATTAGCCACATCCCCTGTGATTAGGTCTAAATATTCACGTGGACCAAAAACCAAGCTGCTTTGAAAGGGACGCTCCACCGTGATGAAGCTGCTTATAATGAGTCATGTCAGGAAAAAAAATAAAAAATTCACCTTCTGAGCGATCCTAATTTTCCACGCCAGCTCGGTTGCGCACATCAAACTCGTGTTTTGGGTTTGATTTTGTGACGGTTCTTAAAAGTTACTACAGTTTTGCAGCTGCAGGGCCTGCTCCGTGTTCCATGTCTGACACCAAAGAGCTCATGCATAAAAGATAACATTAACCAAACACGAGCGCGCCCAAGAAAACAACTCGTATGGAATCGCGCTGTGTGCAGAATTGAATTATTTCAGCTACAAATGACCCTCTCAAATAACCACTGCATGTGAAACCTTCTGTTTCAGTTGAGATGGCCTTTAATTAATGCCAAGTGTTGGAGTGTGCACAGCATCATCTGGGGGCCATGCAAATGTTTTTCTATGGGTAATGGCCACGTCGCTGTTGCTCTGGATCCAGTTAATCAGATCGAAGAAACCGCAGAGAGGCTCGCGTAAACAGAAACTTCATAAATAATTTCACTTCTAATAAGAGTGTGTACACATCAGTGTTTGACAGTGAAGCTAATAAAACAGAATGCTGTTTGTTTTCGCATCTATCAATAAAGTTTTTTTCCCCTGCACCTCGGTTACATTAAAAAGAATAATGAATGTTGAATACAGTAACCCCAGAGCCTCAGTCACTGACGGTGGCTGATTTGTTTTCCTTTTCCTAAAATCTATATTTGTTTTAGTCACCTTCATTAGGTTTGTGAGCAGAGCTAACAAAAAGCCTTTTATGAGAATGTTTTGCTTAATAATCTCATCAAAATGAAGTATCCCATAGTGACACTAATAACTCTACTGAAGCTATAATTTCAGCTCTGGATGTAAATTACTGAAAATCATCAGTGTGGGGAAAAATGTTTTCAATTTGAGACAAACACTTTCAATACACACATTATAATAAAGAACATGGAAAGCATAATATTTAACAAAACAGCTGAAGTTTATCTCTTAATAGAACAGTATGTGCCGGTTTTTACAATTTAAATACCTCCGCATGATTTGTGTGATTTTAGCCACTTATGTGTTAAATATTTATCTGATTCAGGAAACAAGATGCTGTGACCAGGGCTTAATCTGAGCCGTATCCTGCCGGAACAGGATCCAGGAACTCTTTATTTTGACAGGGTGCGTTCCGGTAACTGTTTCCTTGGCTCCGCTAACTCTCAGGCTAACTAATAATAAAGTTATGAACAAATTTGACTGCCTGGAACAAATAAAACCTATATTGGATACGTAATCTGAAAATATTTACATAAACACTAATTTTAAACATAACAGCCACTTACGAGCTTCTTAATATCACATCAGAGCTGCCCCTTCAAGTAAGCATTTCCACTTCTTACCCTCAAAAAAATCTCTGCTCCTAAAAGTACAGTCATAGGCAATTTAATTTAAAACACAAAAATATAATTAAACAGCACAACTAAATTGCGAATAACTTTTACAGTTTAAGTGGGTCATTAATAACCCCCCCTCCCCCACCCCCTGGCTGTGATATTTGGTTTTTGTACTTTTTAAAATTTTTATGGTTATTTACAAATATTCTTTCCATAAAAATGAATTATGTTAAAATAAATTTGTTCAAAAACTGTTTTCTTTGCAAACTGGCAATCTGGCTCTGTTTTACTTTCTTGTGCTATTTTTAGCTTTTAGCTACTAGTTTGGCATGTTTTAGCTAAGGTACTATTAGCTTCTAACTAGCCTTTTCTGCTTTTAGCTATTGTTTAGCTAATGTTTTACTACTATACGTTTTTAGCTAACATATTGTTATTTTAGCTGAACTTATGATGCTATTAACTAGCCTTTTGCTACTCTTAACTTTCCTAGTATTAGCTAACATGTTGCTTTTGGCTAACATTTTGCTACTTTTAGACTTTAGCTAACTTTTTGCTGTTTTTAGCTATGCTTTAGCTAACTTTTAACTTACCTTTTTAGATAGCCTTTAGATATTTTTAGATTTAACTAATGATTTGCTCCTTTTACGTTTTACTGTTCGGCTTCTTTTAGCTTTAACAACTCAGGTTTAGCTTCTTTAGTAAACTTCAGCAGTAATTTAGCAATTAGCGCTTATATTTTTGCAGATCATGCCATTTTTCCAGACTATTTTGCAGACAGTGAATAAAAATCCATCCTTAAAGTTTTTTCAGGCGGTAAATAAACCTGAAAACATAATTTTTTTTCTTTGCATGCTCTTATTTCACTGGTTTCTCACTTGCAAATCGTTCGAACCTGCTTGAAATGTGGTTGTTGCCGTTAGTTTGATTAAACGAGAATATGACTGATTATCGTGTCAATCACGGGCTACCATCAGATTTGTTATTATTAGAGAAGGATAAATGAAATGAGGCTGTCACTGCTGTCAGCAGATTTTATTTAGAAGGAAAACTTCAGCCAAAGACAAAGCGCCCACATTTCTCCTGCATCTCAGGGAAACATGCATGTACCAAGGTGTTTCTGCTCCATCCTTAATGAAAAGCAGGAACACACGCCCCCTCCTTGATGACAAACTCTGTCATTGTCTGCATGCTTTGTGCTTTAAATAATCTGAAGAGACTTGAGAACCACCTTCATTACATTCTGTGACAATATCACTTGAGTTTGCTTCAGGGAATTTATAAATTGTCCGTCCTCTGCTGGTTATCTGAGACTGGTAGTGGGATAACAGCTTGAGCACAGATCCCCAGACCTCTCTATCCCCTGCTCCCTCCTCCAACTCATTTGAGGGGACTCCAAGACATCCCCTGGCTACCTTGAGAGATTTTTGGTCTCTCAAGATCTTCTACCAGTGAAACATACGAAAAACACCCCACTTACAAGGTTCCAGAAAGCGTCCTTATCAGGTGCACAAACCGTCTCAGCTGTTACAAACCACATTGATTTGACTGTCTCAGAGGAGTTGACGGGGGAGAGGGTCGGCCATTTTAGCACCAGCAAACTGTTTTTTTCCACTATGGAGTGTGCCGTTTGTGGGAATCAGTTTGTTTTGGTGGCTCCTCAGATTGAAGAAGTCCTTTGGATGAAGGACAAAACATCTCAGCAAAAACAAACAAAAAAACAAATGCCAGATGACCTGACTGAACAATGTTGGATTTCTACCTGGGTTAGTGAGCATGAACTTTGGTGTCTCAGCTGTCTTCTTTCAAAACTGAGAAGAAGCATCTTCTCTCCTCCCAAATTCAATCTTCTGTATCTCTAAGAATTCAGTGTCTCACTGGACTGTGACTGTGGACGGTAGTTGGTGACTCAACACTGTGAGAGTCTTGCAAGGACAAAGGCAGATTTTCAGTTACAGATTCACTGAATTCTGTGTGTTTGCCAGTGACCTGCAGGACAGTTGTTTAAAACTGCAATGATTTTGTGCAAGCATTGCAAAACTGTATTCTTGGCCATGCACGTGATCTTGTCCGCCTCTGCAAACCTTGGCTAGCGTTGTTCCCACGTCTATGATTTAAAGTAAAGTACACTTTCGAAATAAGGATTTGTAGACTTGGAACAGTTTTTCAGAAACTATTGGTTATCGTCAAATTGGTTTTTAGTCTTGGACATTTCCCTTAGATGTATTTTTTTCAGAGGGAAGCTCCTGTGCAGGAATCAGAATAAAGATATAGAACATACAGAATCTAAACAGACAGGTTTGAGATGCTCACACAACTTAAAAATCAGGTGACCAGACTGTAAGTGACTTGAAGTCCATACATCCATTATCTTCTACCCTCTTCTTCCATTTTGGGTCACGGGGGTCGCTGGTGCCCATGTCCAGCTATCACTGTGCAAGAGGCGAGGGACACCCTGGACAGGTCTCCAGTCCCTCACAGGGACACACAGAGACAATCAACCATTCATTCACTCACTCTCACCTAGGGACAATTTAGAGTTATCAATCAGCCTAACATGCATGTTTTTGGTCTGTGGGAGGAAATTGAAGAAAACCCACGCATGCACGGAGAGAATATGCAAACTCCACCCAGAAAGGTCCCAGGCTGGGATTCAATCCGGCAACCTTCTCGCTGAGAGACAACAGCTCTACCAACTGACCCACCAAACAATACAAAAAACACACCAAGGAATTTAAGGAGAGCAAAATGTTTTTGTTCCAAACTTACAATAGAAAACACGTTCACAACATGTTTCACATACATGTCGCATGTGGAAATCACATGTGAAACACCTGAAGAAAACATATTTTACTTGTGAAATTCATGTTATTGTTGATGTAAGGGTAACTTTTAATCAACATTTTGATAATTTTAGTTTCTATCTAGCCTTCTGATGCTTTAGCTTTTATCTACCATTTTACTACTTTAGCCTTTTAGCTACCCCTTTGCTACTTTTAGCTAGTGGTCTGATAATTCAGCTAGCCTCTTGATGTTTTTGCTGTTTAAACTAAAAGTTCTAAAACAGCTAAAGGATGTACTTTTGCTTTTTCAACCATCTTTTTGGAATATCCAGATCGTCCCATAAGTTTAGTTTAGCTTAGTTCCACCATCGCTCGTAAACGAGGCCCAAGGATGAACTCCTCCACTTGGGACAATAATGGCTCATTTCCAACTTGGAGCAGGAAATCCATCATGTTCCTGCTAAGGACCATCACTTCAAACTTGTAGACTGATCCTGGTTCTTCACACTCGACAGAAAACTACCAGCTGGAGATCCTGGCTCAATCTGGTCAACATCATTTGCCAAAAGCAGCCATGCAATCTGAAACACACAAACGTCCTGCTGTTTGTTGTGAAGGATGATGAAGATCTGTTAGACGGGTTGTGAAAGTCATGAATCTGTTGAAATGCCTCTCAGTTGATTTCTTGATTGTGGGGATAATATTGCAATCATTTTCCACCTCTCAGCTACGAGGCTCGCCCACGTGGAGCTGTGAACAGCATCGATGAAATGCAAATCTGATACAGGACTGCTTTGTCATCATCAGTCTTTCATTTCAAATTTGAGCTGAAGTTATTAAAAAAAATTGTTTAAAATACCAGTTTTCACCTCTACGTGTTTCCTGCTGCCTCCAGAGGCTGAAGTGACCTCCACCTCGTCTGTCATGGATGCCTGAAAGGCAATGGAGGGGTGTTGGGCAGTCTGCATGCCCTCCACCCCTCTCCAACATCCTTCTCTTTATTTAATTGCCCCAGTGGGAGCTGTTTATCCCATCCTCTTCATGATCCCCCTCTGCTGGTTAGAACCATGATGGGATGTTTAAGGATGGGAAGCCTTAACGCCCTCATTTGTTTTCCTGCAGGTAATCGATGGCAGGCTCAGGGTTACAGCTAATGTGATTTATGTGTCCTATTTCCACTGTTATGCTTCATGTACAAATTGTATTTGCTGATGTAAATTCCCCACTATTTTCTGCTGACCTGTGTCTGGGACCTGTGACCAGTGTCTTGCTGACACTGAATCCCAGCTGCCAAACCAGGGCAAAGCTCCACGTTTGTGTCCAGAGAGGCTTTATTTTAATGATAACATTATTCTTAGAAACATGATGCTGTGAAATGTTTTTCAAGAAGTAACTCTTGCCTTTATTAAGAATGATGACACATTCTGCCAAAAAACAAAAAAAAAACAACAGAATTTTTGGGATGACTGGCCACGATCAAGGTTTCTTGCACTGACCCAATAAAGACCCTAAAGCCATTATCACGCCAAGCTGGGACAGTTGGTGAACCGCACATGGATGTCTTTGAACATTCATAGCTGTTCTAAATAAACTTACACAAATCTAAATGTGCACAATTCAAGTGCTTGAGTTTTAAACACGTCCAAACAATTTGCAGGTAAATTTCCTCTCAAAATAGTCAAAAGTAAGTGTCTAACCTGTTCCAGGAGTAACAGCAGTGTTTCTGTAGGGAGCTCTGCTTTGACAGAAACCATGTCCAGGTACAGGTACAGACCACACCAATGAAAAGTAAATAACAATTCTGCCCATCTTGATTTTAAAAGGACAGATTAAATCTTGCTGTGGGGGTGGCTACTGATCTGGATCAGGAAGAGAATTGTTTGAGCGGAGGTGGGCAGCAAAATAATGTACACGGTCTGGAATTCAGTTTTGCAGCTCAAACTGTGCCTATTACTGCATGCAAACACTCAAAATCCAGAAAAAATGGAAAATTTGAGTTAGTCCAGAAAGTCAACTCATCTCCTGCTTCCCTCCAGTGAGATGTTACCTCGATGAAGACAGTTTTGGTCAAACTTTTTAAAATGTGCTATAAAAATTTAAAAATATTTATTTTCTACAAAACTCTTCAGAGTTCTACATTTTCTGTTGGCCACTTGTGTTTTTAACAAAATCAAGAAGCCTCAGTCTGCAGCTGAAAGGAGTCTGAACGCCTGAAGCATCAAGAGAGAACCTACCCGTGAGACTCAAGCTGTTCTACGATGTCACCCATCTTCACGCTGCCTTTGTGCGCTCATATATCATCTATCATCTCCTCTCGCTCTCTCAGATCCTCCTCTTCACTACACCTCCATGTACCCTCTGCCCGCCTCTCCACCATGGGGAGCATCACCTGCTCTGCTCCTCATCTCTGGAACTCTCTACCCCCTGACTTAAGAAACACCACCTCTCTTTCTATATTCAAGACTGCTCTGAAAACACATCTCTTTAGACTCGCTTATCCTTAACTTTGCTGTATGTATTTTATATTCTTTACGCATTTTATATTCTGTATGTATTTTATATTCTTTATGTATTTTATATTCTTTATTCCTGTTGATCTTTGTTCTTACTGTAAAGTGTCCTTGGGTGTCATGAAAGGCGCTTTTTAAATAAAATGATTATTATTATTATTATTACTATTAAACCTTTTACGTGTTGACCGTTGCAAAGCTTCTGCCTTGTTTGGCAGTTTAGAAATGTAGAAGAGGTGGGCTTAATCCAAACTCCACTCCCAATCAAAGGGACGACCAGAAGACGCCTCGTGCCCGAACCCAAGTGTTTTGTTAAAGCCTTAACAAGAACCCAGCAGCACTTCTAAATCTTTTATTGCATCTATGTAGTACGTTTGTTTGGGCTTCATGTGGCTCGGCACAGAGGAAATAATTTAGCGTCTTGATTCTTAAGTAAATCACCTGCAGTCTAAATACACAGCAAACAGATCCACTCATTCAGGGACACTCTTGATCGTGCACATACCAGCACAATGTAATGCCTCTTCTGTTGAAAAACTGAATTATGAAAAACTCTAAATTTCACTCCATGTTTACAGACTTTATATACCTTGAATGTACACCTCTGTTGCATTGTGCACAAATCTGTTTTTTGAGAGTATCACGAGGTAAAACCCAGAGAGAACCGGACTGAGGGTAAACAGACTCAAGCTTGAATATGATTACTGTGATACAGTGAATAATATTGACCAGTATTATTTACGAGGGAGCCTGGGAAACCTGAGAAAGGAGGAAATAGGGCGAGTCCAGGAAAATGGAAGAATGTTTGGTTAGCCTCAGGTTGTTTAGCTCTTGCCGGAAGGTGAAGATCTTGACACGATGAGAGGGAAGGTAGAGGTAAGTAGCAGGGCTGGTGGTGGAAAGGCGGCTGAACAGCTGTTTGGTTCTCTCACAGGCACGAGTAGGTAGACAAGGGATCCAGGGTTGGAGACTCAGGAGGCAGGCACTAGGAGCTCGAGGAGAAAACAGGGTAAGTAGAAATCTTTCAATTCAAGAACCAAGAGAAGGCTGACAGCTACTGCCAATAGGTATGTAATGCTCCAGGAAGGAAGGGCGCTCTCCTGTGGTCCTATCTACTCCCGCAGCTCGTTAGGATGATGACCCACAGCTGCAGCTCACTGGCGCCGCCCAGGAACCTGGAGGAAAATGATGAAACCCTACAAAGAGTGAAAAGATTTAAAATATTTGTACAATCAAGAAAACTGTCAGGATTTCCATTTTCGGTTGGTTTAGGTTACTTGTGTTTTCGTTGTCCCATCATTTTGTTCACCTGACGCAGCTGCAACCACTTCTCTTCTGCCTCATCATTGTTCGTAGATTTTGGTGCCAAGTCATTTGTCATGTTCAAAAGTTTAGTTATTTCTTTGAGCTCCTGGTATCGGTCTGCATTCTGGGTCTGAAACTCCTGTAACGATCGCTGGAAAGCCCAGAGAGTATGGCCTGAAGCGAAGCAGACTCCAAGATGTAGGAAAGTTAACGTGAGGTATTCATCAAAATGTACAAGGGAGCATCTGGAACCCCGGTGGACAAGAAGAGAGGTCTGGTTGATGGAACTCAGAAGATGGTGAGCAATGAGGTTTCTTTTTCTTACAGATGGCGTTACAGATCGTTGCAAGGAGTCCAATGGTTCCAGCATAGGGGGAGGAGGCGTAGGAGGTGAGTCACAGGTGTGGCTGGCAAGTGCTTGGATGGCGGTGAAGACAGCTGAGGAAGTCAACAAGAATCTCAGGATTTTCACAGAGGAGTCGAGGATCAGGCGAAGCACAGGCGTCAAGGCTGTAACACAAAGAGAGCACAAGGTAAGTCTTACGTATTTCTGATAATCACACAAAGAGGCTATAGCACCAGTAGGCATGTAATGCTCCAGTGGGGAGTGGAGCTCCTCTGCAGCCTTTTATGCTCCTGGTGCTCATCAAAGAAATGGACCGCAGGTGTGACTGACTGGGCTTCAGAGGCTGCAGAATAAACCAAACTCCCGAACTTGTTTAAATGCAGAGAAGCTT
>NC_056498.1:48058126-48080328 GCF_014905685.2 Nematolebias whitei
CTCAAGACCATGGCCTCGGATTTGGAGGAAAATAGCATTTTGTTACTGGTTATTTGATGTAAATCTTTTAAATTTAAAATCACAAACTTAGTATCAAAACTACACTTGACTTTTTTGGTGGTGTTTATTAAATTTGAACGAAATAGCAATCAGCTCTTAATTAACTGTAAAATTCACTTTTGTGTTTTCATGTTGAAAACATCTGAGCAGATCCATGTTTAAGTTGTGTGCTCTGAAGTTTATTCCTCAATTAATTTCAAACTTCGCCTAAAATCTGGTTTTATTAATATGTTATCTACAGATGGTTTTGGTTGACGTTTTAATTTTTCTGAAAACCTGCCTGGATCCTTACACTTCAAGCCATTTCTCTCCACGTTTGTGTGTCCCAGCACGTGCCTTGCCTGCACGATATGGGTCTTTTTCTGTATTCAGCCTCTGTCTGCTCTATAATCTTTGTTTGCTTGTCAGGTTTTGCGCAGCCTCGTGTTTACCTTTTGTAAGTAAAGCTTACCTTTTTGCCTTTACAACTTGCCTCCTGAGCATTCGGCTCATCTTCTCTGACCCCTGACAGCTTTAAACACCGAGTACAAAACTCAAAAGTAAGAAAAGGGCACTGATTGAACTGGCAATTGAAATCAGCTCAAAGGAAGGACTGTTCTTGAAAGCTCACTTTTTTACTGTAACATCAGCACAGCATATTTTGTGTTTACACATGCTGCAATATGTCGAAACTCTACGGAAATGGTTGCTAAGCTGGGCTGGTGAAGAGGTTTGATTTTTCTCCCATAAAATCTGTTTTGAGCAAGACAAGAAATCATGTTTCTAGCGATGCTGCTCTTGGTTGTCAAGGGAACATTTCTGAAGATGAAGTGGGTTACACGCTGAAAGGCCAAACTCAAATATTTGCATAAAGGCAAATATGAAAATAAAAAGGAAATAAAATCTCAACTGAACCATTTTAACTAAAGATAACCACATTGGGATCACCTCATGGAGTCAGTTGGATTCTGTGATGGTTTGGTGGAGCATTCGTACTTTAGGTTTCTGTTTTTCATTTTCATGATGTGTTTTTTTTTTGTCTACTTCTGAACAATTGTTCATTTTAGCTCCTCATATATCAAAACGTTCAGCTCAATCAGGAGAAAATATGTTTTGACTTTTGTTTGGTTTAACTTTAATACTTTTCAAAATACGTAATTTAAAAACATTTCTCCAATAAAATATAATGGAGATTACATTTAATTCCTTCAAAAAAAGCATTGCTCTTTTTTAAAACTGCTAAAGAAGTTCTTATGCATGCTCAATAATCCAGGTAGAAAAATCCAACAAGGTTCAGTCAGGTCGTCTGGACAGAGTCTTTGATGAAACGTTTCATCTTTTGTCACAAAATACTTCTTCAGTCTCTTGTTGTTTTCTTAAGACATGATTGTAATCTAAGTAGCTGATTGGATTCATTGGGTTTCATGGACAAATATAACTGTGTATCATCAGCATAACAATGAAAATTTATCCCATTCTGTTTAATAACATGACCCAATAGAAGCATATACAAGGTAAAGAATATTGGTCCGAGCACTGGACCTTGAGGAACTCCATTACTAACTTTGGTGTAGATTTATTATTTACATTAACCACTTTATGCCTTTAGTATTTTATGACTTCCACCAATTAGCCTTTATTTAATTGAAAATTTTAGTCTTTTTCTAAATTTACTCGTAAAAAAAAATCCACATTTTACATGTAATGCCATGTGAAACGTAACAGACATGTAGCTTGTAATAGTAACATGTAATAACATGCAAAACCCTTTTTCAAAAGCTATTTATCATGTTAATTTCATCCATCCATTCATTATCCTTTACCCACTTCATCCTTTTCAGGTCATGGGGGTCACTGGTGCCCATATCCAGCCATAACTGTGTGAGAGGTGGGGGCTGATGCTTTAGCTTTTAGCTACCATTCTACTACTTTTGGCTTTTAGCTACACTTTTAGTTAGTGGTCTGATAATTCAGCTTGCCTCTTGATAATTTTTAGTTCTTAGCCTTAAACAACTCCTAGTTTTTAGGATGTACTGTTGCTTTTTTAAACTAGCTTTTGTAGCTAGATTTTATAGCTACCATATTTTCCGGCGTATACGTCGCATAAGTCACATCAGTCCATATTTGTCTAATAAAGTGGAAAAATCCATAAATATGTCGCTTTGCTGTATGCATCGCATCTATTATGCGTCACCGCTGACGTGTAACAAACGTGACACGTCGACAACCCGGAAATGTGGACCGGTGTTGTGCCAAAAACCGATGGGCTGCCAAATGGCGGGAGCGTGCACGGGAAGACTTTAACAAGAATTTAACAAGATTAACACTTAAAAATCGTTTGCTCAAAATTATAGTAAATGTGTGTCTCAGTCTAACGTTCGCTTAATAAATGCACTTTGACGGTCAAATCAGCTGCATTTAAAACATAGTTTCGGTGCTCCGTGAACGTGCAGAGAGGAAAAAGGGAAGAGGAACGTGGTAAATGTACTTTAATGGTCAAATCAGCTGCATCTCGTCTGGGTGGCGCAGCTGTTTTGACGGGTTTAAACAGAGAGCAGAATGAAGGTGGACAGAGTATGGCAGGCTGATTGAGAATCTTCACCAGCTATTAATGACTCAGTCATCCAGAACATGGTAAATTCAAAAAAGTTCAAGAAAAACAAAACAAAATATAAAATATAGTATAATAAATACATACCAGTTGTTTTTGTCTTGAACCTTTTTGAATTTATCGTTATAGCCATGTTTACCTATTACATGATACAACAGCCAAAAGCATGCCATACACCTATCACTACTCTGCTGCCATCAAGTGGCTGAAAGTGGTACTGCTCCTTTATTCCAGTCAGAATGAATAGAAAAGGTTATATCTCAGCCAAAAAATGGTTTATAAGTATGGGGAAAAATCTATAAATATGTCGCTTCGGCCTATAAGTCGCAGGGCATGTAAATTATGAAAAAAACTGCGACTTACAGGCCAAAAAATACGGTACTGTTCAACTTTTATTTTTAGCTTTAACAATACGTGCAGCTTTTCCCATCAGATTTCAGCACTCACACTATAATTTGTCTGGTGTCTTCTGGCTGTTTGGTGCTGAGAAGGTTTGGTTTTTTATTCTGCCCTAAAGCCAAACAGTCTTCTTCAGAGGATGGATAAAGGAGGAAACAAATAATAAAAACAGGACACATGAGACAACTCTCCTGGAGCGTGCAAAAATTTTCAGCTACCCTTTCGCCATATTTTGCCTTTAGCGAGCCAAACTTGTGTCATCTTTTAAAGTGGTCCTGATTCATAGTTCAGGCTTTTAAAAATTATTTCAACAGTTTTCTCTAGATGCAGGCCTCTCATTTTCTCAATTTTCTGTCCGATCCTTGTACCTGACCGTGACCACATATTGTGTAGCGTGTGTTTAAAACAAACGATAGACATGCACACAAGCAGGACAGGAAGAGAAGTGTCAGACCTAAAATATTATTTACAGCTGAAGAACATGATCTAAAAGTCACGTCTTTAAGAAATGATAAATAAATCCATCCTGAACAAGACCTGAGGGAAGCTTTATTATTTAGCGGTCCTACTTGACACGTTTTCAGTTAATGGCTCTTTGAGAATCTCCTTGTTGGTGCTAAAATACTGTTTTTATGTCTGTCAGTCTGCGTTATGTTTGGTATTTTTATAGATTTAACTGATAAATGGGAGCAAATGATGTGTTTGTGATAAACTGATGGCAATAAAAGAGCCTAATGTTAAGTTATAAATGCATTAGATTACTGCTTTGTGAGCTAGCGAGGCCTTTTTAGGATATTTTTAATGACAATGACTCATAAGTCAAAGATAATTGACTCAACAAATAAAAATTACATTCCACTGAAATGAGCACTGGACTGAAAATGCAACAAAAGTCCTAATAAAAGCTTTTTAAGGATTTTTAGGAAACCCGAAGAACTGCTGCTGAAGACCACTTCAAAACCTCAGAAAAATCTGGATCCCCGGAAACCAAACATAATGACCCAAGATCTTTGCACAGCACTGTAACTCTTTTATCTGGAATGTTACAAAGCATAAATTAGCATTGCAATATAATTACAGTACATTAACGAGGACTTAATATTGGAGCCAGCTCGTTTTGAACAATTACAGAATTGGGCATAAATCAGCTTTGCATAAACAAAAAAAACGCAACACGATACATCAAGAAATTTTCTCTGTGCTCGTTAATAATGAGTGTAAAGAAGTCGAGGAAAACATAAAGGCTGAGCTTGGATAAATAAAAATATTCTACAGAAGTCCAAAAGAGTAGCTGCCCTGTTAATCAAGAGGTTAACGTACCTTTGGACTCCATCGTACATCAAAAAGGCACGTAAATGATGATATAAATTAAAGATTAGTGGATGAGATGTGGGAGGAATGAGAAAGCGGATAATCAAGGTGCTGCATCATTCCCCAAAATGGAATTTAGAGGGAGCACAACTATTAAGATCACAGGTCTACTCCCCCATGGAGCAGACAAACCATCCACATCTTACATTTATATTCCCAGCGTTTAGCTCCGTCATCCACAGCGACTCGCAGTGAGCAGGCAGCCGTTTAGTGTCCAACTCAAGGACACGTGGCTGTTAACAGGTCTGCTGCCTGTCAGAGATCACGCCTTATTTTTCTCCTTGTTGCCAAAAGCCTTCAACACTAGTTGCTATTAAAGGGATTTTATTGCCATTTTGAAATGTAGTTCTGTGTAAAAGATACAAACGATTACTGTTTTACTTTTATCTTAGAAAGCAGTTCGCTTTTTGAACAACTTCAATTCAAAGAGTTTCGGAGTTCAAAGAGTTTTCAAAGAGAATGCAGTAAAGCCGGAGTGGACTGCTGCTGTCTTAGGTCTTATCCACGCGGAAAGTTTCTTTTTTTTTATCCTCAAACACAGCACCGTTTCTAGAAATATCTTCATCCACACAAAAACAGAAAACGACTCAAAACGCTGTAGTAACCATGCCAGGCCTGCATGTGGCGCTGTAACGCTGCCACCAAAATGCACCGAGAACAGGAAGCAAGATGTGGAGCATAAAGTTTTCAGACGGGCATTTCAAGACTTTCTTTCTGATACTTGCTATCCAAAAATACACCCTAAGGGGCTCCTGAATGGCTGTTTCCATGTGGACACAAGACTGAGACCATTAAGCAAAACATAAACATGTGGATGGCACCTTAGGACAACTCAAGTCTCCATTTTTTTTTCAAAGGTCCATTCCCTACAGCATTCCTCCAACCTATACACCTGTCCTTTCTTGTACCGCCTTCATTTGTGAGTGATAGTATTTGAGGAATGTCTAATTTTACCGTTGACTTTAGTCTAAAAAGCCCAACCAAGGTCTATTCGATTCAGTTTATTTTGGTTCAGTTTATTTATAAAGTACCAATTCACAACAACTGTTGCCTCAGGGCACTGCAATCTACAAAAACCATTCACACACATTAAAAATGCTAATTAGTGAAATTATCTAAGAGCTAGTTTTGTAAATTAGCTTGTGGCTACACAACTTTTGTAAAAAACACAAATTCATTATTTTTTGCTGGCTCCTCAAATGAATAATGTTATTAACTTACTTTTATGTATATGAATGTTTCTGCACAGTGCCATGAGATGACTTCTGTTGTGACTTGGCACTATTTTAATAAATTGAATTGAACTGAATTGGGGACCAAGATGGGGTAGAGTAGAGCAGCCGACTTGGGACCAGAAAGTTGCCGTTTAACTCCCAGCCATTCTCACATGTCGTGGTGTCTCTGAGCAAGACACCTAACCAAAATTAATATCTTCCCTGGTGTAGATGGCTCTTTGTGTGAACTCAGTTTGGAGAAACGGAGTTTAAGTCGAAGACTTAACTTCTAGTTCAGACTGTTGTGAGTCTGACTTCATACAACAGCTCTAATCAGCAAAATGTGATCTACAAATACAACATTATCAGTTTCACATTACACAATTAATTTGGCAAATTTCAGCCAGAAGTTTAATTTTCTTTAGCACTGAGAACGATACAAGTGTATAAGTGCTATACGTTGTCATCATTGTATGTTCCCATACAATGACAAAATTAGTTCTCTGCATTTAACCTATCGCCCCCATTAACCCATACCTGGGATACACCCAGGTGGAGCAGTGGGCAGCTATTGAGCGCCCAGGGAGCAATTAGGGGGGCAGAGATGGGGTAGAGGCAGGGCACCCGAATGTCCCAGGTTCAATCCCCAGTTATTGCACATCTCGTGGTGTCTCTGAGCAGCACACCCTATCTCCCCAATTGCTCTCCCGGTGCTTTCAATAGCTGCCACTGCTCCACCTGGGGGTGGATGGGTGAAATGCAGAGTCACTTTCACCATTGTATGGAAACATACAACATAACACATTATTATTATTATTTATAATTGTTCATAATCATTCCGCTGACCCTCTCCCTTTAAAGTGAGGCCTGGCGTGTGCGTTTAACAATGCCTGTGATAAATGTAGTAAAAACTGTTGGAGAAATGTCAATTTTACAATTTTCAAAAAGGAAAATATTTGATCTCGGCTCTCGTCGTGGCTCAACTGGTCGATAAATCCAGAAGAAATAGTCAACAAGGAAGCAACCTAAGAGCTAACGGCTTTTCACTTGACTTCATTGCTCATACTTGAGGGCCTCCATATGCTTGAAATGAAAAGGCACGGCAGAGGTCACGGACAGCCATGACAGCAGCTGTCAGCTGACCCACACAGCTGGCAGCCTCGTCCATTCATGACCGCAGAAAGAGACAAGACTGACGGCGGTTATCTTCAGTTGTCATTACGCAGCCGGATGAAAAGTGCAGCCTGAAAAAACCAATATGTTCGACTGTTCAATATCTGCAATTCATGAAGCAGCAAGTAAATGGCTTCATGCCGGAGTAATGGAAGCAGTTTGGTTCCTCTGAGGAAGGACTCGGGCCCGGCTGGATGAATCTAAGCAGCAGTGTTAGCATGCCGCACTACAAGATAAACACAATAACCTCCTCCTGTTTTTATTTAGCCTGCCGAGACACTTTTTTTTAAAATTACGTTTCAAACGATTATCACCCCCTGCTGAAAGAAGACAATTGTGTTTTTGTGTCTGTTAGCAAAATATTTAATAAACCGCTGGATTAATTTCAATGTAGCTTGGAGAAGGTAATCTTTAGATGTTCAGCTACAGTTTATAAACCTTTAGAGATATTCCAATTCAATATGGCAGCGACAGCCAGCTGACCTTTAAAACACAACAATGGGCAGGGCAACCCCCAAGCCTCTACTTCTGCTAACAATGTGGATTACTGCAATCAACAGTCAGATGATCCGATCATTCACCCATACATAATATAGTACTGATAAAACAACCTATTAACAAACTGGTAAAATATAACTTTCTCTACTACTTTGAGTAATTTGGCATTATAAACATAAAATCTGATTTGATTTGACTGATAAATTAATATTGAAGCACACAACTATTATCTTGAAGTTCTGTTTCTGTGGCCCTCTAGGGTGTAGAGAGCCACAGGAATGGTTGTGGAGGGCCGGATTTGGCCCACGGGCCTTGAGTTTGACTCATGTGATCTAGTGTACTAAAAGTAACAAAAAATAAATAAACACCAGTATGCAAAGTATTTTACAGAAAAAATGTCGTCTGGTTTATTACCTTTGGTTGCAAAGAACTGCAACAGTAATGTTCAAAAGTAATTTGTAGTGCAAGATCAACAACAAACAACTGATTAAATAACCTAGATGCATAAAAATACATTAAACTGTGCCAAAACAGAGAAAATAAAATAAAATAAAATAAAATATCAAGGGAATCCTTAAGATAAGATAGAACTTTACTGATCCCGCATTAAATTGTTGTGACTGATTTTTTTTTTTTAAATAATGTAAATGAACAATTACTTGAAACCACATAAAATGGTTTTAAATAATAAATTTAAAGTTGAATAATTAGTTCTTAAAACTATGTAAATGTATGCAATAAATTTCAAAAGCTGAACTTAGAATCACATAGAAATCATTACTAAAAAAAAAAAAATTAAAATTCCACTTAGGGGGCCCCGGGGCCCTAAGCAGCCCCCTAGTGTGCTTATTTCTCGGGCCGGCCCTGACCGTGGGGATAACGCAAACAGCTTTTAAGAATTTGAGTTAAATTTTGGTGTAGTGGTGGCTGAGAGTGATTCTCAACACATATTCTGAGCACTAACAGACCGTGCAAGATCCTTATTTTAATTTTGCCATGAACTATAAGCAGTCGACTGTTAGCAAAATATCTCGCGAACTACTGGTTGGAGTTCAATGAAGCTTGCAGAAAGTAATTATCGGATGAACATCAACAAAGTGTCAGGACGGCCGCCACAGCTAATCACACAATCAACACAGAAAGGGCCACAACTCTGCCCGTTCACTGATATGAAACCAACATTTGACGTGGTAGTAGCTGAGAGTCGTCATAATCTGAATGTGACACATCATCTATTTAGCAAATTAATATTTTCAAGGTTTGACTCCATCTTCTGTCTTTGTCTGAAAGGTGGTGGGAGATATGCATTCACACGAGCGCTGCCAGGTCTGAACATAAAAACATTAAAAATGTATTCTGCTCCTTTCATCTCACCCCTCCACCTTCTCTTCTTCATTTCCTCCCCCCTCTCCACATGTGTCCCCGTCTCTCATTACTTCTCGTCGGTGGTCTCTGGACTCGTTTCAGTGTCCTGATTCACTGCTCTGTTTGTAGATCAATAGAAAGGCTCTCTGTCAGGAGGACCCCCCCCACCCCCACCCTCACCCCCACCCACTCTGCAGACATAGGCTTCTGAGGAACTGGATTTTTTTCACACCCATGGTGGAGAGGATCCCCCTCATCCTTTAACTCCAGGGAACATGGCGCCGTGAAGAAAAGAAAAATAAAAAACCAGGGTGGCTTTTTCTGGGTGCCAAAAATTAGACTGTCTGAAAAATAAATAAATAAATAAATAAATAAATAAATAAATAAATAAAGATGTCAGCCCGAAACACAAGAATAAAGTGAAAAAACTGGGTGAGGAGAAGAAGTTGTGCATTCAGCTAAGCATCAAAATGCTCCCCACCTCCCTCCTCCTCACCCTGCTCCTGGAGAAGTCTCTCTCTCTCCTCCTCTCTGCAGCTGAGCGTCACCTCCACACAGCAAGTGCCTTTACTTGAGCAGAGGAGGAGGAAGGAGGAGGAGGACAGCCGCGAGAGCAGGAGAGAAGAGGAGCCCTGGGGATTGCACAAAGCAGAGGCGCACCTCTTTACTTCATCCAGAGGGCAGGGGGGAGGGGGGGCTTAGGGTGTCGGGTGGGGGGAGGCAGCGGCGTCGGAGGAGCACTGTGCCAGCAGTTTGTGGAGACGGGAGGAGAATCCACCTGGAGATCCTGGGAAAAGGAGGAGGTGGAAGAGGGTGACGGGATCTCACCGAGGAGGGCAGCGCATTAAAGTGCGGAGACCTGCGCGCGCGGAGAACGACGCTGACGGACATCTGGAAAAAGACAGACGGTCGTTAAAGAACTCGTCACGGGCACAAACATGCTTCATCTTCTTCACCACAGATGACTTCAGGGGAGGAATCCCTCTTCTAAGCACAGAGATTTTTGTTTTCTAACTTTTTCTCTTTTTTTGGAAGTTGGATCTTTTAAGCACAAATAAAAAACAAAAAACAAAATCGATTCTTGGCCACAGAAACCCACAGCCGACTGGGTGTCCATTCAAATCCTTCTCATCCTGCTTTTTTTTATGGATTATGATTTTATTTTTGGATTCTTCGTTGGCTTGAAAAAGACACCTCGCTAAGACTGGCGGATTAACATTTGACAGAAAAGGTTGGGGATATTCCCTTTCTTTCTTTGGATTAAGTGTTTTTTGCTATTTCTCTTTTTGAGTTCAATCTCATGGATGTTATCAGGAGAAGGTTTAACAGCAGATGTAAGTATTCAGCTGGATTTATATTCCTGAAGCTCAAAGTTAAAAACAAGGATGTCTCTAATAAAAGCACAATGCAGCAGATTTTCTCTCTTTTTGACGAACTGCAACTCGTTGATTGAACGGTTATGTTCAACGACTGACCGTTAAGGCGCAGAAAGGTAGGCAGACCTTGACGTTTATTCATTTTTTCGACAAGTGAACCTACATGCTTACAGAGCATTTACCAATAAACATCATTTACTAAACGAGGGGTGCTGTCTACCCGCAGGTGGCTCGGGCGCAAACGGAGATTGATTGAAGTGATCGGTGTGAGTCCAATTAATGCATCCTGGATTATTGCCAAGACAGAAGCAATGGTGGGGAACTCCACCGTCTAGCCTCTGATCTGCCTCCTCACCAAATCCAACAAGGAGCCTCTGCACCCAGTGTTCGACAACACTCCTCCTTCTTTTTACCCAGGCAAGGATGGTACCCCCACCCCCCACTAACAAGCCCCACGTGTGCCTGTCTACCATCCTCATTATGAGCAGCATGGCTCTGATTGACGCCTACCTGGTGGAGCAGAACCACGGGCCCCGTAAGATTGGCATCTGCATCATGGTGATGGTGGGAGACATCTGCTTCTTAATCGTGCTGCGGTACGTGGCGGTGTGGGTGGGCGCCGAGGTTCGGACGGCCAAACGCGGCTACGCCATGATTCTGTGGTTTCTTTACATTTTTGTGCTGGAGATCAAAGTTTACTTCGTGTACCAGAACTACAAGGCGGACAGGAAAAGTTTGGACGCCCTAGCGAGGAAGGCGTTGACGTTGCTCCTGTCCATTTGCATCCCGGTGCTGTTCATCGTGCTCGTAGCCATTGACCACATGGAGTACGTCCGCGCCTTCAAGAAGCGGGAGGAGATCCGCAACCGTCTCTTCTGGGTGGTGGTGGACCTGCTGGACATACTGGACATCCAAGCCAACCTGTGGGAGCCTCAGAAGAAGGGGCTGCCTCTGTGGGCGGAAGGCCTGATGTTCTTCTACTGCTACATCCTTCTCCTCGTGCTGCCCTGTGTGTCTCTGAGCGAAATCAGCATGCAGGGCATAAACATCGTCCCCCACAAGATGCTGCTGTACCCCATCCTCAGCCTGGCGACCATTAACATCATCACGCTCTTCATCCGCGGGGGGAACATGCTCCTCTACCGGGACGCCAGGGTATCGGGAATCCTTATAGGGAAAAACATACTGGCCATCATCCTAAAGACCTGCAGCTTCGTGCAGTACAGGAGACAGTTGCAGAACGCTCCTCCTGCTTTTGGAGTGGAGCTGCAGAAGAACTCTGTGGCTCACACTCGCCCTTCCCCCACTCCCCCGCAAGTGGTCATGCAAGACCAGACACCGCTCCCCGAAGTAACGACGTGCGAACACACATGACACAGAGACGGGGCGAACTCTGGAAGAGTCGGTTTGAGCACTCATGACCCTCAGGACGCTGGCGGGGAGCAGTGGTCCGCACCGTTCAGAGTATGTGAACACTCATGGGAGGACGCAGGAGATCAGCATCCCTGATGCTTAAAGGGAAAGTCCAGTCATCTTTGAAGTGATGCTCCGTCTAATAGTCCGGACTCTGATGTCATGCCTGATACGATGCTAACTGTTAACTATCAGACAGAGCATCACTTCAAAGATGATTAGACTATCCCTTTAACAGCACACAGGACACTGCAGTATCCAAAGCCGTCACGGTGCACCGTGCAGCATCACTGATGTCTTTGTGAAAGCATTTTCTCTTGAAGAAGTCCACTAACTGTAATTTTTCTAACTGTATAAATGAAAAAGAAAAAAAAAGAGGCAAGAACAGAAATATTAGAAGATATATTTTTTGAATTGTGTGTGTTGCATTCTAAATCTTAAACCTATGGGTCTGTGTGCTGTGGTGTGTATTTCTGTTGCTCAAATTGTTCTTAGTAGTCGAGGGCTTTAGCTTGTCAAAACCGAGGCGAGAAGCCGATGAGTGAATCCAAGTAACGAGGGAGCAACGAGCAGCTCTCTTTCTGGACAGAAGTGTGTTTTCTACGTGATTCTTTGATCGAAATCTGTGTACAAGGTAAAGGCTTTTCTGCTGTCTCACTGGCTGTAAAAGGATTTGTCATAAATTCATCTTGAAGGTTATTGGCACACTGATTTTATTTCGTTCTGTAATTAAAACCAATCAGCGCACGTGAATTAACCAGAGTAACAAAAGGGGGAAGTTTGTTTTTTCTTGTTAATGTCATCGTAGACGAAGGTGTGGCACTGAAGTTTGCACTCGTTTGTCTGTACTGACATCTCATGATCCAGAGGACAGAGTTGAATGAAGTTCCCAGAAAACCATCACTGGATGTAAATCTAAAAACTTTTGGAGTCCAACCCGTTTAAAATGGTCGCCACAGCTAAGCAAACACCAAAAATGGCTATAACTGCAAATAGAGCTAAAACTTATTGTGGTAATAGCCGACCATCATTCCCAACACACACTTGGATGATGTGCAACATCATTTCTTAAAACTTTGGCATTAACTGTTGGTGTCTGCACTGTCTGTTAGCCAAACATCTCCTAATCCAGGGGTCTGCAACCTTTATGATCAAAAGAGTCATTTTTGCCTCTTTTCACACTAAATAAAATGTCTATGCAAAACCTGCTAAAACGACAATTATCAACTGGTGGCCCATGGGCCACTTCATACCGCAGGGGGCTTTTCTGGCCAGTAGGTGTGATATTCATCCATCCATTATCTTTACCCGTTTATTCCATTTTGGGTCACGGGGGTCGCTGGTGCCCATGTCCAGCAGTCACTGTGCGAGGGGCGGGGTACACCCTGGACGGGTCGCAAGTCCATCACAGGGCCACATAGAGACAAACAACCATTCACTCTCTCACTCACACCTAGGGACAATTTAGAGTTACCAATCAGCCTAACATGCATGTTTTTGGTCTGTGGGAGGAAACCGGAGTACCCGGAGAAAACCCACGCATGCACGGAGAGAACATGCAAACTCCACCCAGAAAGGCCCCTGGACCGGGGTTTGAACCAAGGACCTTCTCGCTGAGAGGCAGCAGCTCTACCAGTTGCGCCACCGTGCTGCCCAGGTGTGATATTATGAAACTAAAATATCAGATTATTATTGGTATTTGATATTTTTATATCTTATGGCAAATGAAAAGACTGGATTTATATAAAGAAGAAAAAAATATATAATTTTTTTTTAACCAATCTTATAAAAAAATCAAACAAATATGCAGGCTTCAGTGAATTTTCATTTTTATTTGTGGCAACAATTCATAAAGTATCCTATTATGAATTAACAAAGCATAACGTTAAAAATTATGCCAGTTTGTTGGATACATAATTTAAATTTTAAATAAAAATTAAATACTTCCATTTACTTTGACTTTGAGTTTTTTCGGTACCACTTTACAGTAAGGCTCCCCTTATAGATGGCTAATAAATAGTTTATAGATATGTTATTAATTCCTTTATAAACACTTTATAAATCATTAATAACAGCTTATTAGGCATTAATTAAGGGTGACAGAGACAAAACTGACCAGTTTCTTGGCAAATAGTGAGCCAAGTCTGTTCACCTATACATTTCATCTTGAGTTGTTATATTAAACATTTCAGACTAAGTTACTACCTTGTAAGCACAATAAGCATCTGTAAACCTATTTTTTTCAGGATATAATATTAGTTGTAGATATTTATAATGTAGTGATAAAGTACAATATTATATCATAAAGAAATAAGTTTACAAATGCTTATTGTTCTTACAACTTAGTCTGAAATGTTTAATATAACAACTCTAAATGAAATATATAGATGAACAGACTTGGCTCACTATTTGGCAAAAAACTGGTCAGTTTTGTCACTGTCACCCTTAGTAAATGCATAATAAGCTGTTATTAGTGATTTATAAAGTGTTTATAGAGTAATTAATAATATATCTATAAACTATTTATTAGCCATCGATAAGAGGAGCCTTATTGGAAAGTAGTACCGTTTTACTTTTTATTGTTATCAAGTTGACTCACAATATTTCTTCTCAGCAACTTGCCTTAAGGATATTCCCACAAAATTAGGTGGATTTGAGAAAAGATCACACCATAAGGCTGGGAGTGAGCTAAAAGAAGTGGCTAACAAACTACTAGCATGATGTAGTCAACAAGTTTTGCTCCTTGTGTTAGTACTATCATTCACATGTTGGCAAAATAAATGATCATAAACTGCTTAAACTAGCCATTTCTTGTTGTTGGTTCAACGACCAATAAACTTCAGTTTTATGTTAGTTTTGGTCAAAGAGCCACTGCAGAAGGACCAAAGAGCCTCATGTGGCTCCAGAGCTGCAGGTTGCAGACCCCTGGTCTAACCCATTGGACAGATACTTTGTCAGAAAATACAAATTTCCAGTACCTCACCTCTGCAAGTCATTAGCAGTCACTCAGTTTGATGAGCGCTAATTGACAAGTCACTTAATGAGGTTTGACCAAAATAACTCCATCGTTTTTCAGCATAAAATTATGTCAGTTTAAGACTGTGGCGTGAAACATAGCGTTCGATAAACATTCCTTCATCTGATGCCTTTTATTCAGAATACTTTTAGAGACAGTTTAGTTGCAATATGATTACAGGTGCATCGACCACGGTTGCTACATTGAAGGTTTTGACAGATGAGACTGTATTTTAAGAATAAAAGTGGAAGTTTTAGGCAGTTCGATTGATGCAAAAGTTGACAATTCCTGTTCAAGACAGTTCAGAGCTGAGAAGCAACAAGATAAATGAATCCAGAGTAAGAAAACCTGTTTAAAACCCTCCTCAGGTGCACACCTGTGCTTAGTGGCAACAGTAACACCGTCATTCTCAGCTTCACACAAAAGAACAAAACTGATGCCTTGGTTCAGTGATGTGAATCCAGACAACAATCAAACATGTGTCTTTTAAAATGACTAATCTTTTTTCTTTCACAAGCTTTCTTTTTCCCCGTCTCCTAAACCAGCTGAACCAGGGCTGGAGATTTTTCATTCTTTCTTTGTTTGAGAAAAATAAAATATGTTTTTACACTTGCACAAAAGGAAGAATACAACTGGCATTGCATAATACAGTCCAGTAAATATGATACGTACCCAGTACTTACAGGGTAACAAACAGTATTAACATACAGCCTATCAAGTTTCCAGTACGCTACCCAGTAAGTACTCTGTACTTTATCCAGCAAGTACCCTGCATGCTACCCAGTAAGCACCTTGTATGTTATCAGGTAAATACATGGTATACTAATTAGTAAGTATATTTTATAGTAAACAGCAATTACCCTGTATGTTACCCAGTTACCCAAGTAGTACCCTATATATTATTCAGCAAGTACCTTGATTAGTACCAGCTAGTACCTATATGTTACCTTGTAAGTTCCAGGAGGTACCTCATAAGTACTGGGCAGTATAACCCCCCCCCCCCCCCCAAAAAAAAAAAAAACAAAACAACAAAAACCCAAGCTCTGGTTGTGCAGATGCAGGTGAATAAAAACTGCCACGATGTGCATTAGAGTCCAGGTCTAGTTCTCAGGGTCTCTTCGTCTGGATTTGAGTTTTCTCTCACTAAAGGCTAATCTGAAACCCTGATTATGAGCGAGTGTGCAGGAGATGCTTCAACATTTTTATCTATGCAAGGCTCAGCTACAGGAAGGTGGTAACATTCGGTGTCACAAACCGGACGAACTTCCAGTCTGCTGGAGTCAGCATTACTGGTCGTGTTCTTGGCTTGTAAAGTTACAACATCAGCAATTTATACTCTATAATACACTATTGGATTGTTTTGTTTTTACTGAGGTGAGGGAATGAAAGGGACACATTCATCTCTTAAAACTATACTGGTTAAAAATAAATAAATTGCAGGAAATTATTATTGTCATTTTAGTAAAAAAGGTTTTCGCATGCAGCAAATACAACAATTCTTAAATACGGCACAAAAACTAAATATAAAAAAAATAATATTTAGTATCAACAACATTCAATAATGTGTCTGAGTCTGTATCTATGGAAACATTCACATTTGTTTAATGACAAGATAATTGTTAGAATAGCTTCATTGATCCCACAAGACCGTTACATCTTTAATGAAATTACATAATAATAAGGCGTGCAATATTGTTTTTGCCTGTGTCTGTGTGTGCATGTGTTTATTGGCCTGTCAGTTAACAAAATACCCTGTCCAGTCCCTGGATTGGGCCTGGAGTCTTTCTGTGTGGACTTTGCACGTTCTCCTCGTGTTTGCGTGGGTTTTCCCCGGGTAGTCCGATTTCCTCCCACAGTCCAAAAACTCTCAGGGCCAGACCTCCCTTGCAAAAGTGATCTGTGAGATTTGTCTGGTTAAATAAAGGTTATTAAATTAAAAAAAGTGAACAAAATATATAATGAACCTTCGGACAAATTCTAATGAAACTCTCAAAGCAATCAATAAATGGACATCTGTAACGGATTATAGTTTGGAGTCAACCCAACTCAAACGGGCCACAGCTCTGCTAATCTACCAAACTGAATATGACTTAGCTAATTTTACAGAGGATAAGTTAAAATTTATTGTGGTAGTAGCTGAGCATCAACCACATACTCCAAGTGTCACACATTGTGCACCGACTTTGCTTGAACTTTGGTGTTACCTCTTGCCATCAGTACTGTTATCTCTTCAATCACTGAATGGATTTTAATGAAACTTTCAGCACAGGAGCGTTGAATGTTTATCTAAAGCCAATTAACAGTTCTCTGGTTCACTTAATTTAAGATGGACACCACATCTAAGAACAACCCAAACAAAAAGTCAGCCAATTTAGCAGATATTGAGCTCATATTTAAAACTTGGTAGTAGCTACAACGCGTACTCTTGAGCACAACATCATGATTTTGTATGTAAAAATGGGTGCAACTCATTTTTTTAACATAAAACAATATTAGTCATATTCTGGCATGAAAGGCAGCAAGAGGGATGCATTTGGGGCTTAATTTGAGCAGGATCCTGCCAGAACAGGATCCGGGAACTCGCTTATTTTGACAGGATGCGCTCTGGTAACGGTATGCTTGGATCCAGTAACACTCAGGCTTACTAAAAATAAAGTTATGAACAAATTCAACTGCCTTGAAAGAACAAAAACCTACATTGGATATGCAATCTGAAGAATAGTTACATAAACACTACTTTTAAACATAACAACCACTTACGAGCTTCTTAATATTACATCGGAGCTGCTCCTTCAAGTAAGCATTTCCACTCCTACCCATAAAAAAATCTCTGCCCCCGTCATGGACAATTTGATTAAAAACACAAAAATATAATTAAACAGCACAACTAAATTGAGAATCAGCTTTACAGTTTAAGTGAGTCATTAATAAAATTAGTATTTAATAAAAATTCAATGAGAGGAATGTTTGATGGGTAATCACATGACATACATCACATATCAAAACAATGGCGCCAATTTGTCAAAATAACAGCAATCAAAATGTTGTAAAGACAGTTCATTAAAAAAAATTCTCATTGTACAACTAAACAGATAATTGAGGTGCATGAAAGCAGCGGCAATGGAAATGGTGGAGCAGGAGTGCAGAGCGTGCTCTATTCACACAGGGAGAGATGTTGGTCAGGGTAATTCTTGTTGCTCTCTAAAATCAAGTGTTTACAAATGTAGGCAAACAGATGTTTAACAACCCAGTAAAATACAGCAGAATGCTGGAAATGGCATCTACTTTGTTCAAAAATTTCTGGGGGAGGACCCCTCACAGACCCCCCCCCCCATCCTACGCCATTTGCATTCCAGCATCGTTTTGTTTACAAAGTAAGCACAGAATTCATTCTTGCATGGAAAGCTACAACTTTAACTATTTAATTAAAACATTTTTGCTTAAACACTGTTTTAAATGAGAAAATATCATCTACAGTAGCAGTTTGGTGTAAATCAAGGCAACCAAATGTTATGTTTTATAAAATGCAGATAAAGAAACTCTAATTCTGTCAAATTTAAAGGCTCTGGATGGCTGCTGGTGTACTAATGTTTGTGTCTTTTAAATAGCAAATCTCAGGTTTGATGCATATAATGGTGGAATCAAACAAGGCAGTGCCCAAATGACTAATGTTTGTAATTATTTTACCCCTGTACAAAACAGAAGCATCATCGAGCCAGAATAAGAACTGCATTTTGATGCTTGATGGACTGGAAGTTGTGAAGTTAATTTTTGTGATTAGTAAACGAACCTTTTGTCACAAAATGCTGCTGATAACTTTGTGAATGAAGCACATCCTTGTGCGCTCATGTAATAATGCACGTCTGACAAATCTGAGTGCTCCGTTTCTCTCAAAGCATCCGATAAGTGTTTGTCAGCGCTTCAATTACGCCTGATTATTCTGTTCTTTGACGACGCTCCTGCCTCGGTGAACAATATCGCTGCTGTCTTTAAAAGAAAAAACTGTCAGAGAAGAATCAAGACACATCATCTTTTGAAAGTAAAAGCACTTCCATCGCTGTTTCCTGCAATGAACGAGCTATTTAAGTCCAATCAAGAAGGTTGTAAATTAAAAAAAAAATTTAAAAAAGGCTTTCGAGCTCCAGCTGGCAAATAGTAACTGAAGCAATTTGTAACAATTAATGGCGTTAAAGCCAAAGCACATACATAAAGTTTGGTTCTGGTAACGTGCAAGTTTTTGGACTGTGTGAGAAAATCAAAGTTCCCTGAGAAAACCCACATAAACATACAAACGCCACAGAAGGACTCCACTATGCCAGGCCTGTGTGTGGCGCTAAATGCTGCAATGAAAAAGCATCAAACAGAAGAAACGAGGCACGCAGCCTGCAGATAAACAAGGTTCTTGGTCTTGTTGGTACGTTTGACACGCTTGGGGTCATTGGTTAGTTTGAAGCTGAGGCTGTCATTTTCTTTCGGCTGTCTATTTGAAAATGCAAATGTAGGCTTTAAAGATTTTCTTGACTCTGGAGCCTGTTCTCACAAACACCATTTTGAAGCACTTAAAACACTGCCCCAATGTGGACGGCACATAGCATTCAGTGCCTTGCTCAAGGACACGTCATGCATGCGGCGGGGAAAGCCAAGATTGAACTGCAAACCTTCTGATTGAGAAAAGATTGTTCCTCTTTGGTTCTTCTTAGTTCTTCTTATTCTTGGTTCTTCTTATTCTTGGTTCTTCTTGGTTCTCGTTTTTTTTGTCCTTCTTGATTCTTCGTTCTTGGCTCTTCTTGATTCTTCTTCTTCTTCGTTCTTTTTCTTGGTTCTTGCTCTTCTTCATTTTTGGTTCTTTCTGGTTCTTGATTCTTTGTTCTTCTTGGTGAAACTGTGGGGATTTAAGAAGGTTTTATCCACCATTTCTGATCAGGGAGAACTACAACACAAGACTATGAGAGGGTGCAATTTATAAGACTGAGCTGAATACAGCTCCTCAGACTGAAGAAGTCTTTTGGATGAAAAATGAAACGTTTCTACAATTTTTTTTTTGTTTGTTTCTTGTTTTTTTTGTTTTGTTATTTGAATGTCCAGAGGACCTGACTTAACTTTTTTTTTTTTTTTTAGATTTTTCTACATGGATTATTGAGAATGCAATACAACAAGCTCCTAATGCAAATACAAATTTAAGCTTGTCCTGATCACTTTTATTTAAGACTCTTGTGTTAACTTATTGTGTACATAAAGTTTTGTTAAAAATCAACCAATCTTCTTGGATCTTCTTATTCTTGGTTTTTCTTCGTTCTTGGTTCGTTGTTCTTCTTGGTTCTTGGCTCTTCTTGCCTCTTCGTTTTTTGTTCTCGGTTCTTCTTCCTTCTTGGTTCTTCTTTGTTCTTGGTTCTTCTTCTTCTCAGTTTGAGTAACTTATTAGGTTTTGCTTCTATGTATAAAAATGTATTTTTGTCAGTCAGACACAGAGGAGCATTGGTATCATGTGAGCGACAGTGTTGGATGAATTCACAGAAACTGGACCCAGTTCTTACACATTGGTACTGGTTCTGGGCAATGGTGAAGAGAACTGAAGAAAACCCAGACGAGGAATTAATCATTAGGAGGAGGACGGTTGCATGAGAGTTATTAGAAAAGCCGAATGTCTGATGACTGAGAAAAGAAGGCAGCAATGTGAAAATTATCATTAAAGTTATTAATGACAGGACTAAAGAGTGTTGCCCCCCCCAGTGGAACAGAGACTGAAAGGAACAGATCTTACATTCAGAAATTGTTCAACTGCTGCTCCAGTAAAATGTTTTAATCAAAAAGACAAAAATGCAAACCATGCAAAAAGACGAGACCTTGATTTTGACAGCGCTGTTAAACATTTACGTAAGAAAAGAAGATGAAAACAAATTAAATCCAAGAGTTTCAGGTCCTCTTCCATTTCATTAATTTATGATCCATCGTCTCTTTTCATTTCAACCTTGGGTTAGAGTTGTGATTCATACAGGTCACCAGTCTGCCAAACAAAAACAATAACTGACAATTGCACGATGTGAAAATGTTGAAGAGTAAAATGCCACTGAATGTGGCAGAAAATGCTAATATGACAAATATTGTATTACCTTTGCCTTTTAGTGGTAACAATGTTTTCAAACTCATTCAAGATGGTCGCCCCAGCCAACTAACCTTAAAAGTCCCATGAATGGCTACTCAATCATTTTTAAAGGAATTAACTTGAGATTTGGTGAAATTTGGTCGTCGTCAATACATAAGTTGGGTTCTAAAAATTAAGTGAGATCTTATCATTTACTGTTTGAAGTCAACTCAGTCTGTTAGCAAAATATCTCCTGAAACACAAAATGGATTTTAATGACATTTTCAAGAGATTATATTGTGGAGCCAGTTCAAGATGGCCGCCACAGCTAATCCACATTTGCCAACACACAAATGACTAAATCAGTGAACTTTACTGAGCTCACTTTATGCGTGGCAGTAGCTGAGTGTCATTAACTCTTATTGGAAGCAGATTACGCTCGGTGTTAAGTTTCTCATCACAACATGACCAACAATGGCAGGTGATGTGCTTTCCTTTAATTTAAAGTATTTTTAACTTAAGCTCATGAAAAGTCCTACTCAGATGCATTAAATTAAAAAAGATAAACTATATGAGGTGTGACATTGTAATAACTCAACCCTAACAGCCCACCGGACATCAACTCTTCTATAGATCCTGAACTTTGATTTATTTATTTTTCTCCACGTTCAAACGTTAATAAAGCAGAGAGGCGGCACACCTTCTACATAAACACTGACAGAGCTGACTGCGACAAGCCTGCAAGACAAACGGCAGCAGTAAATTCACAGCTCGACCTTCGGCACTCCTAAATGGCAACAGAGTGGAGAAACAAATATATTTTTTCATGGAAGGCATGTTCGACGGAGACGGAGCAAACCAGCACGGAAAGTTAATGCTCATCAGGTATTGATTTTTCTTGTCTGAAGGGAAACCGGTATATGATTTATAAAGATCACTTTCTACAAACAAATAACCTTTTATTAAAAAAAATAAAAATAAAGATGCAGCAGAAGGAGGTGTGAAGCCTAAAATCTCTAAGTTCTGATTCTGGACACGTCGATCTGAGCTTTAGATGCTGCACGCAAGAAAAAAAAAAGTTTAAAGTTTCTTATCAGAGATCTGCTTACTGAAAACCAAAAGGTATTCTTGACGTTTTGCGAATTGCCCATCATCTTTCATACCAGAGCTTTAAATATATTACTTTGCTTAACTCCTTGGTCCACTGTAGGAGTAAACTGCTTGGTGGTGAAAACAGTTTGTATGTGACTCCTCAGACTGAAGAAGCCCTTTGGATGGAGGATGAAACGTCTCAACAAAAAAAGGAACTGTCCAGATGACCTGAATGAACATTGTTGGATTTCTTTACCTGGATTATTGAGCATGAACTTGGATTAATTTGCTATAACACTGTGCAGATTGTTGCATGCTCAGTGTGTATTGTGGAGGACTCCCAGTTACTACCACACTAAATTTTAGCTTAATTTCCATAAGATTGACTTTAAGGGCAATTAGCTGTGGGAACCATCTTAAATGGAATTGACTCCAGTTGCAGATGTGCAGTACATTCAATAATTCCTTCCTGAAAGTTTCATTGAAATGTGTTCAGTAGTTCAATAGATGTTTTGCTAACAGTTGACAAAAAGCTAAAGCAAACCCTTTAAGC
>NC_056498.1:48080338-48149872 GCF_014905685.2 Nematolebias whitei
ATAAACGTAACAACAGTTATAATAAACGTAACAACAGTTATAATAAATATAACAACAGTTATAATAAATATAACAACAGTTATATTAAATATAACAATAGTTATATTAAACATAACAGTTATAATAAACATAACAGTTATAATAAACATAACAGTTATAATAAACATAACAGTTATAATAAATATAACAGTTATAATAAACATAACAGTTATAATAAATATAACAACAGTTATAATAAATGGCAGAGAGCAGAGTGTTTTTGTGCTGCTCACCTTTTCAGCATGTAGGCGCAAAACTGATAAAATCCAGGCTCCAAAGAGACGTTAGTGTCTTCTTCACCAGTTCGGACTAACTGTGATCAAACAGACACTTCATGTGCCATGAGGGTTGACAGATACATTTTAAATGTCTTATTTAAACTCTCCTTTTCTGTGCACATGTTCAACAAACACAACACACACCTCATCCTAGAATATCTTTACTCAGCACATCTGACAGTTTAGGTCAAAGTACTATCATTTTAAAACCACAGTACTATAGTTCATAATTGCTTATCTGGCAACCTGACTGACATGGAAACAACAGCGTTTTCACGTGAACCCACTCGTTTTTTTGTTTAATACCCCAAAAAACATTGGGAAAAAAAAAACAACCGTTTCCAGAGGTTGTCCTAATGTAAACGAGGCCTTACAGCTGGTAGATCACTTGACTTGGTCGTTTTAAAAAGGAGCTCCATGATGAAAAAGTGTGGGCACCCCTGGTTTAAGCAAATGTATCATGTAATGTGTGGTGTTCAGAGCATGTGTTGAGGAGGATGTTCAGCTAAAGCCACACCCCATTTTACCTCAATATCTATTAAATTGACCCAAGTGTTGCAATTTTGTATTTTATTATGTCAGTTGGCTGCGGCAAACATCTTGCATGGAGATAGATTCAAAAGTTAATCAGTTGTATTTGTTTATATAATGATAATTCTTATTTCTTGCAGACAGACATGCACATCCAGATTTTTCATGCAAACAACAGTTTGGAACAACATCCTTTACCAAATTGCTGAAAAGAAGCAATTATCAGTTCCACAATCAAAATACTTGTGATTAATCTTTATCCCCGCTCCTTCAGTCAAATTACAGCCAGGGTCATTATGAATCGGTTCCTCACACATCCAGTTCCACATGCGTGCATTTTATGTGGAAATCCGGCTGTGGCGTCGCTATCTGAGGTGCCCGCTGTGACGGGGAAGGTTTCACTTCAGTTCAGCGAGGATTAACAACAGCTGTGAAGTGTGACCCTGACTGAAGATCAGGCGCGGGACTCGCAGCGACAGAGCGAGTCTTCGTATAATCGGGTCAACCCGCCGCAACGCCGGCGACTTTCAGTCGACCCAACAAGAAACCGTGGCTTCAGAATTGAGCGCCAGTTGCTCAGAGGGCGGTTAAGTGTTGAATATAAATGTGAATTATGGAGAGGTGTTACAATATTTAAACTTCCTGCCAGTTTCTTAAGATTTATCATTTAAATCCAAGCAATTCTGCAAGTTTTCTCTCAGGCCTTGTTGACCTATAAAAGATTCAGATGCTTTATGAGTCTTTCTGTTGCTTACAGCGCATATTCTCAGGCACACATTTATATGTAAACTGCTGACAGTTCTGAAGGAATATTTGTTCAGCGTGATACATGCTCGAAAAACAGGATTCTTGTGCCCTATACATGTTTGTGATGTTATTCTTTACACTGAAAGGACTTTTGTGGGGGTTGCAGTGATATTTTAGCCATTTTAAAATGGGGTTTTCTGGAAAAGTTACAAACATTTAATATCTTACCTGTTGGGATGTTGCGTAAAGTGTAAATACAAACAGAAATCAATGATCTGTAAATTTCATAAACCCATATTTTAGGCTCAAGAAAACATAGCAAACAGACATCAAAGTTCATGTGCAATAATTCAGGTAAAAAAAATCCAACAATGGTCAGTCAAGTTATCGGGACCTGGATTATTGAGCATGAACTTTGATGCCTTGAACCACTTTGGCTGCCTGCCTGGGAGGAGTCGACGGTGGAGAGGACAGCCTCCAGAAACCATCTTATCACCAGCAAGCTAGTTGGTCCACTGTAGAAGTGTACTGCTTAGTGTGGAAAACAGTTTATTTGGGACTCCTCAGACTGATGAAGCCCTTCACATGGAGGGCGGAACATCCCTCAATAACAACAACAACAACAACGGAAAAAAAAACCATTCAGATGACCTGACTGACCATTGTTGGATAGCAAACAGACCAAATGTTTCAGAAATGGCACTTTAAGTTTGAATTTTATGGCAGCATCACATCCCAAAAAACATTGTTCCAGGCTTAGTTTTCTTTCTGTGAAGCATCCCCTCCTCTTCTAACAGTCTGTAAACGTACAGAGACCAGATGATGGAGGTTTTAACGGGAATGTGGTTCCGTTCTGGTCAGATGGAGCATTCTACTGTTCAGCAGTTCTGCGTATTCTATTCTAAATCTTTTGTTTCACGGTACATCAAAAGACAGGTCAGTTCAGCACATAAAACTCTTCTACTACAAAGCCATGCTGTTGTAATGGACGCAGAATGTGGTTAGCATTGTTTTGCTGATATATACACAAGGCTTTTCCCTGGAAAATGCATCTGAATGGAAGCATGTATTGTTCTAAAACCTAATTATGTTGTTTTTATTGATGTTGCCTTTCCAGACAGAAACTGCCCATGCCAGAGTCACTAGTGCACACCCATACCATCAGAGAAGATGGCTTTTGTGCCGATAGCAAGCTGTGTAGTTTCTCCCTTCTTTAGTGCAAAGCACATGGTGCCTGTGTTTCTGAAAGGGATGTAAAAGTTTGATTCCTTGCCCCACAGAACAGTTCTCTTTGCATCAGTTCATTTTAAACCAGCTTTGATCCAGAGAAGATGGCAGTGGTTCGGGATGATCTGTCTGTCTGCCCATTGTGTTTGCAGACAATGATCTGTGCAAGTGTTCCTGAGCCCATGCAGTGACATCCAGAACAGAACCAGACCCGTTTTTAATGCAGTGGCCCCTGAGGGCCCAAAGATCCCAACCATCTAATATTGACTTTCAGCCTTATCGTTAGAGCGCAGAGATTTCAGCAGATTATTCTAATCTTCTGATGATGTTATGAAGATGATGAGAGATGTCCATCTGCCCATCTCTACTTCTGTGACGTTCAGCCTTTCGAAAAGTCTTTTTTTTATTTCCAGTCCTCACCTGTTGACAATTAACTTTAGTTATAAACTGCTTCTCCAGCTGTTTCTGATTCAGATCACTAACTTATAAAGCCTTTTGGTAACACTTTCACAACTTTTGATACTATGACACTGCCATCCATCCATCCATCCATCCATCCTCTTTCACTTGTTCTGAAGTCAGGTCGCGGGGGCAGCAGCTTGAGCAGGGAGGCCCAGACATCTATTTACCACTTTCAGCTCTTCTGGGAGGACTCCAAGGTGTTCCCAGACCAACTGAGAAACATACAGTAGTCTCTCCAGCATGTCCTGGCTCTTCTCTGGGGTGTCCTCCCAGTTGGACATGCTTGAAGCATCTCCCTAGGAAGGCGCCCTGGAAGCATCCTTATTAGATGCCTGAACCACCTCAACTTGCTCCACTCGATGCGAAGGAGCAGCGGATCTACTCCGACAACTGAACTTCTCACCCTATCTCTAAGGGAGAGTCCAGCTACCCTGCAGAGGAAACTCATTTCAACCTCCTGTCTCCACAATCTCATTCTTTCAGTCACTACCCAGAGTTCATGGCTATAGGTGAGGGTAGGAACATAGATGGACCAGTAAACAGAGAGCTTCTCGTTACAGCTCAGGTCCCTCTTCACCACAATGAACCGGCACAGAGTCCACAATACTGCAGATGCTAAACCAATCCATCTGTCAATCTCACGCTCCATTCTTCTCTCACTCGTGAACGAAACCCAGAGATACTTGAACTCCTCCACTCGAGGCAGAACCTCACCCTCGACCCCAAGAGAGAATGAGTGATCCTGGCATTTCTCCACAAAATAACAATTTCTCAGTGACATCTGATACATTTACTATGTTCCATTGTGAATAAAATGATGTTTTGTAAGATCTGCAAATCATTGCATGTGGGTTTTAATTAAACTGTACACCTTATCCCATCCTTTTAAGGATATGGTTGTAAAATGGTATTTTGCTTCATTGACAAGGTCAGCACCTGCTAAAATAAACCAATTAAAATGGTAAAATGACCAACCATTCTGCTGTAATATCACACCACAAGTATGACTCATGAGACATTTACTTACAATTGTATCAGTTATACTTTAAGCTCGACAATCTGGTTTCATTTATGGATGATTTAAAGATGGTTTGGCTCATTGAATAAAACAGCTGAAGCACATTATTGACCAGCGAACATATAGTTCACAATCTACAAGCGCTTGTACTTTTTTCATAAGCTGGCGTCGCCCTGAACAGAACGAAAAGGTCAGTGAATATTGGAATGCCACCATGGCCTTAATTTTCACGGCACCACATGAGCTATGAAAAGACCTTTTCTCTTTTTTAAACCGCAGAACCTTTTTTAATGAATGTGAGTCCATATTTTTTTTGGACCAGCACATAATAAAAATGTTTCGAATGAACAGACAGGTAACTCAGACACAGCTGTGAGCTTTTGTCCAGCTCGTAAATAATAAAGTCCAACTCGCATTAGGCCCAACTTATTATCATTATTAGTAATGTATTATGTTGTCTTATTGAAGGGAGAGTAATTAATTCATGAGCAAGGCTGTTCATTTTTAAAACTCAAAAGCCAAACAAACACGTCTTTTTTCAGCTACATTGTTTGTACTCATGAATGCGCCTTCCCAACAAATTAAATAAACTAAAAATTCCGAGCTGGTTGAATAAAGAAAAGAAAAGTTGATATTTAATTTTAATAGATGAAGCACAACACAAATATGAAGAAAATTCAAGCACATTGGATGCAGAAGACAAAATTAAAATTCAGACTTTCAAAGTGCTGTGGTTGTAAAATTTGTAAATAAAGTGTTGATTAAAAGTTTGGGAACCCTTTAAAAACATCACAGATAGAACCAAACTTCCTAAAATGACCACATTTTTTTGTAAATAAGGAAAACATGTGTCCCTCCAGAGGACCTGACAGTTAGTGACATGATCTGCTTGTTAAAGAGTTGAATCCACGTGCAGTGTCAGGAGAATGGGGATAAAATAATAATTTATTTGAACAATAATAAAAACAAAGTGCTCTGACAGAGCAGGAAAAAAAAAAAGTGACAGGATATGACAGGTGGAACAGAACATGACACCATGAAAGGATAATGCCCAGATACCAGGGAGGTGAAATGACACAAACCATATACAGATACTAATGAGGCTGAGTGGGAAACACCTGGGGTGATTTGGATTCAGGACAGGTGTGACAGGAGCAGAAACACCAGGAAGAGAAAAACACAGGGAGGTGCAGAAAAAAACAGAAACAGACAGAAACCTCTCAGAGTGTCCAAAACTGCATTTTTTGTATTGGGTACATTTATAAAAGCTGTTCCAATGTTAGCGTTTCATGCTAAAATGTTATACGTTCCATTCTTTTGTTAAACAATCAGTGCTTTTACAACACGTCTGTTATGGATGATGCTTGGACCAAAGTGTGCAGAGCAGCAGGTAACAGGCAGGCAGGTTCAAATCCACAAAAGTATTTAAATCTTTTACCAAAAAGACTGAACAGGTATGAGAATTTGACACAACCGAGGAGCTGCAGGAGTGTCAGATTACTGAATGGAAACAGCTGGGTCAATAATGGATGGCTGACAGGTGTGTGAGGCAGAGGGGAGCTATGGGCATGGAACAAACACAAAAACCAAATGACCAGGCTGAACAAGTATGAGGAAAAACAGTAGGCCACAGCCCATTTCACTTTACACAGATACTTACATTGAATTTTGTGGATAAGCAGCAGCTAGCTGTAGCACTTCCAGTGCAACTTGTAGAGACTTCCTGCAGGAATATCACCATGTTTCTGCCAGTATAACTGTAAACTGTAATTGACAGAAGTGTAAAGATTTGTAAAGTGGCATTTGCAATCAACTGCTATGAAGATTTTCAAGGTTCAAGGAGACGTTATTGTCTGGTGGTGTCAATGGTGTGGACTGAGCTTCCCAGTCCAGTCTTTCCAAATCCCAGTTGCTGATGTGCTTTCTTGATCAGACTGGTAGCGTTGCTGCCACAGGTGAAGTGTCTACTCAGGTGCACAACCAAGTACTTATAACTGGAGATCACTTCTACCGCAGATCCTCTTATGTTCGGGGTGGGGGTGGGGGGGTAGGTGTGCTTGCTCCGTCTGAAATCCACAATCATCTCCTTAGTCTTCTTCACATTGATGTGAAGGTTGTTCTTCCTGCACCAGCTCTCCAGGTGTGCCACCGTTGTTTATGATGCATCCACCCACTGCTGTATCATCTGCAAACTTGACAATACGACAGCTTGGATGGGTAGGTGCACAGTCATATGTGAGCGGAATGAACAGGAGGGGGCTCAACACACAGCCCTGAGGAGAGCCAGTGCTGAGAGTTATGGTGGAGGAGGAGAAGTTGTGGATCCTCACAGACTGTGGCCTGTTGGTTAAGAAATCCAGCACCCATTTGCATAGGAAGGGGCTTAGTCTTAGTATGAGAAGTTTGTCCATCAGGGTCTGGGGAATCATGGTGGTGAAGGCGGATGTGAAGTCCACAAAGAGCATACGGATGTAAGAGTCCTTCTGCTCCATTTGGGTGATAGCAGTGTGAACCACAGAGGAGATGGCGTCCTTTATTGACTGATTCTTGCAATATGCATACTGGTGAAGGCCCTCCTTAACATCTATGGTAGCTTTGATGTGGGCCCTTACCAGTCTTTCAATGCATTTTGTGACTAATGGGGTGAGGGCTACTGGCCGGTAGTCATTCAGTCCAGTCACTTCATTTTGAGGCTGAAGTTGTTTTAAGGCATTAGAAATGTGTTTTGGTTTTAGAACTGCTTGGATAAGTTCATCAGTCTAGTCTGAACTAATGTAATTTCCTCCAATCTTGGGTTTTTATAGCACTCTTTACAATAGATAAGATATTAAACGCTCATAACCTTCCACAGAACACAGCGAGCTGAGAAAATTCACTCTCTCTTATGTCTTTTTGCCATGCTGACATTTTAAACTGAAGTTAAGTACGAGAACAGCAGTACATCCAGTGAGCAAAGGCAAATTCTTATCAAAATTCGTTACAGCAACGCTGATAATTTTTGATTGACTAAATATAATTCTAAAATTGGAAAGGACGGCATGGTGGACAGTGGTCAGAAATGTTGCCTTACAGCCAGAGGGTCATAGGTTCATCTCTCCGCCTTTCTATGTTTACATGTTCTTCCTGTGCATGTGTGGATTTACTCCTGGTGTTAAAGTGTAAATGTTTGTTTGTTTTGTTTGTCTCGTTGTGTCCTTGTGATGGACTGGTGACCTGTCCAGGGTGTACCCCGTCTTTTGCACAACGACTACTGGAGCAGCTCCTCGTGACCAACAAAGGAAAAAAGGGGTAAAGAAGATGGATGAATGAAAGGATGGGTTGGTTTGGGTGTGTGTGTGGGTTAGTGATGCTCTTTAATGTCCAATAACAAAAGCAGCTACAGTCCGAGACAGTTCATCCCATGACTGTAGCGCTGATCTTCATCAAGTGATGTTCAAAAGTAGATTGGTGTCCTATGTAATACAGCAGCTGATTGCAAACCATCCATCCATCGTTATCCGCTTCTACCTTTCTAGGCCACGGGGGCGGCTGGTGCCCATATCCAGCATTCCCTGCGTGAAAGGTGGGGGACACCCTGGACACATTGAAAGTCCATCAAAGGGACAGAAACAGGACTTCCAGTCACATTCTCACTTACACCTGGGGACAATTTAAATTAACTAATGAACATTTCGGGTGGCATGGTGGCACAATTGGTAGAGCTGTCTCAGTGAGAAAGTTGCTGGTTCAAATCCCAACCCGGGACCTTTCTGAGTGGAGTTTGCATGTTCTCTCCGTGCATACGTGGGTTTTCTCCGGGTAATCCGTTTTCCTCCCACAGACCAAAAACATGTATGTTAGGCTGATTGGTAACTCTAAATTGTTCCTGGGTGTGTGTGTGTGTGTGTGAGAGAGAGAGAGAGAGAGAGAGAGAGAGAGAGAGAGAGAGAGAGAGGTCTCCCTGAGACCTGTCCAGGGTGTCCCCCGCTTCTCGCACAGTAATAGCAGGACATGGATACCAGTGACCCCTGCGACCCAAACAGGAAGAAGTGGGTAAAGCTAATGGATGGATGGATGGATGGATGGATGGATAATGAACATAGCATGCATATTTTTGGTCTGTGGGAGGAAACCGGAGTACCCAGAGAAAACCCACATACAGACAGAGAGAACACCCAGAAAGGTCCTCAGGTCTGGATTCAATCCGGCAGCCTTCTCACTGAGCGGCAGCAGCTCTACCAACTGCACCACCGTGCTGTATTGAGTACAACTAATACAAAAATATTTGATCTCAATTCAATGCTCTTAGTTAAATATCAACTAGGCTGAAGGGGCTGAGATGGTGTAGAGGTAGAGCAGTCTACTAGGGACCAGAAAGTCACAGGTTCAACTCTCCACCATGCCCATATGTCGTAGTGTTCCTAAGCAAGACACCCAATCCCGAATTGCTCCCTGTGCGCCTTCATAGCTGCCCACTGCTCCACCTGGATGTATCTCAGGTGTGATGGGTTAAATGCAGAGAACTAATTTTGTCATTGTATAGAAACACATGACAACACATAGCACTTTACTTGACTTTAGTCTATTAAAACAACAAAGTTCTGCCAATTCCAATTAAACATCTTAATGTTCCAATTAATTTACTGAATAAAAAGAGTCCTAATTTGCTTTCTATGTGCACATCCACAGTACTTTTGTCACCAGTGGTCCACAAGCTTTAACAAAGTTTAAGTTATTTTGTTTGATGTTTTTTTAAAGGACAATTCTGTATTCTGCCATATGAAGTTTATTTAGTGCAGACATTTCAAATACCATTTAAAATTACTGTTTCACATTCAAACAACTTGTTTTAGTAGCAGGCAAAGTTAAATAAATCGAACATTTCATTTTTTATCGAGCCGCTCACATCGACCTCTCAATAAAAAGGATCTACGCTATAAAACTTACCAAATAAATTTGACTAAAATGTCACATTTTAAAACTTGTTTGCACGTTTAGCAGGCTTCTCTGTGCTGCATTATAAATCAGTTTGGTTGTATTTATCAAATCTGATCCATTCGTTGTGGGATGTGTCCTGAATTGTGAGGCACAGCTGCAGGAAAGAAAAGGTCTCGTCTTTCTACGTGCGCGCAGATTACCAGCTCCCCAGGAAATTCTGTGAGTCTTGAAAAGCAGATCAGTGGCAAGAAAAGACACGAGAGGACGGACATCAAAGTCGACCGCTGACAGAAATGTTCGAGACATCCGAGACAAGGGAGCCTTGATAAACCCTGTGGGTTAAAAGGAAAGACCGTATTCAAAATACAAGGTTTGTAACGGCACTGCATCACATTAGATTTTCTTTTCTTCTGAAAATAACCGTTACCAAAATATTGGTGAATATACAAATATAAAAATATAATAATGATAACACCAAAGTTCATGCTCAATTATCCAGATACACATCCAATAATATTCAGTCAGGTCATCTGGATGGTTTCTTTTATTGTTGAGAGGTTTCTTCCTTCAACCAAATGACTTCTTCAGTCCGAGGAGTGACAAACAAACTCGAGTCCCACAAATACCACACTCCCTGAGTGGAAAAAATAAAAACAGTTTGCTGGTGATATCACCAGCACAAAACGACTGAGCAACAAAGAAACCGTCCAGATGACCTGACTGAACATTGTTGGATTTGTACCTGGATTATTGAGCATGGACTTTGTTGTTTTGAACCACTTTGGCTTGACTGCCTCAGAGGAGTTGACGAGGGAGAGGGCGGGCCACAGAAACAATCTCATCACCATAAAATTGTTTTTTTTCCCCACTATGTTAGTGTGGTATTTGTGGGACTCCAGTTTTTTGTGGCTGAAGAAGTCCTTTGGATGAAGTGCGAAACGTCTCAGCAAAAAAGAAACTGTCCAGATGACCTGGATGAACATTGTTGGATAATAATGATAAATTATTGATCAAATTAAAACTTAGTGACGTTACTGATGCTCAATAGAAAGAGGGGAAATGTTTGTGGCCACCAGAGCAGATGCTGTTGAGTATATAAATCTAGGTCATGGAGAAACCAGAAGCTACGACAAGTCCGTCCGTCCGTCCGTCCGTCCGTCCGTCCGTCCGTCCGTCCGTCCATCCATCTTTTACCCACTTCTTCCTTTTCGGGCCACAGGGTTCACTGGTGTCCATATCCAGCGGTCACTGTATGAAAGTCGGGGGACACCCTGGACAGGTCTCCAGTCCACCACAGGGACACATAGAGACAAACAACCATTCACTCTCTCACTCACACCTCGGGACAATTTACAGTTACCAGTCAGCCTAACATGCATGTTTTTGGTCTGTGGGAGAAAACCGGATTACCCGGAGAAAATACACGCATGCACGGAGAGAACATGCAAACTCCACCCAGAAAAGCACTGGGCTGGGATTTGATCCAGCAACCTTCTCACTGAGAGGCAACAGCTCTACAAACTGCGCCACCGTGCCACTCAAATTGCTACACCAATATTCCAAATTGATAACTCATTTTCTTGAGTTGATTTAGTTTTTTAGTTTCTTTTTATTACTTTGGTCTTCTTTAAGTTATTTCAGTGACCAGGGACAAACACCTTTACCTGCATCAATAGACTCATGATTGTTTGTTTGTAAAATATAGCAACAACAAACAACTCAAACTTTTGAATGCGTCCTGCTCAGAGCAAGAATTACTCGACTATTAAATGTGAACTTTTCTCTCATTCTTCAAACTGACCGTTGTCCACAGCTGCTGATAAGAACGTCACACAACGCTGCTTCGGGGGAAAACAAAACTAAACAAACATCTTTATTTATTATTTTCATCTTTTACAACACCGTAAAAACACTTTTGTCCATACATTGTATTTCTGCCAACCGATTCCCTAAAAGCACCGGAAACTGCATTAGAACGTGACGCCGTGCTGTGATAAGGAACGCATTTTGATTTGACCAAATCAATTTAAAATTGATTTTACTTCCTGAAAACTCCCTGTGATTAATACCAATAGAACTGATCAATTTTATGACTAGTATTCCTTTGGCTGCATTTCTAGACACGATGACTGAAGAAAAGGGAAGTCTGACTACAAGACACTGAACTGCTAAACAGCTTGGTTTAATACAATTATTCTGTTTTTCGGCTGTGCAGGGCTGCATTCATGTGCTCCAGCAGCTTCAAGTCAGACTCCCTCAATAAAGCATCGTCAGAAAATGCATGAGCTCAGTAAAAAGTTCTGCTTTTTACAACTGATTCAAACCCAAATCATCAAGGAATCCTTATGAGACACCTTAAACTGGTTTACGCCACCTGCGGTGTTGTTTTATAAATCATGTTTGTAATGAAATATTAATGGTGGAGGCTCAGCAGATGTGGGTTGTGTGCCAAGTGGAAAAAAATGCCGTCTGATCTGCCCCTCCACGCGTCCTTGGTCAAGCCTCTTATCGCCTACTAATAGGTCTTTAAGTGCAACTGAAAAAAGTTCCATGCACAGACAAAGAAGCACTCCACAAATTTGTGTTTTAATGTGTGAATTTAAAATAGAAAATCATTGTAGAGCAGTCTGTCGAACAAAGCCAAGGTTAAAACGGTGCCAAGTGTGAAAAGATTAGGCTTTGCCATTAAAAAACTCTGAATCCCTCTTCTGTTGAAGCCGTTTGATTGACCACTGAACTGCCTGACCTGAGAATCATAAAACAAAGTATTTAGACATTGCAGTGTCATGTATGATTTCATGATTTCACTTTATGAATACAGAGAAAATGAAACAACGGAAAGGACTCACCAAGTCAACACACTTTAAACTGATTTTGTCAAAACAGGATAGTTTATTCTGATGATTAAAGGATTGAAAAAATAATTAAAATTAAAGAAACAAAAAGGCAGCACAATGTGCGCTTCCTTCTGAAAGACCAGAGTTGATTTGTTCTGTTACTTTTTTCCTGTTATTGCTTACCGCTGAAAGGCGAATGTAGATGATAGTTTTTACCAGTGTGTATGAGTTTGTGTGTTGTCAATGTCAAAGTCAGTTTTATTCATAAAGCACATTTAAATAGACCAGCATGCTTCATGAGGTAGTTAACAGGAAGAACAATGAATAAAATCCCAAAGTTCATGTTCATTAATCCAGGTTTAAATCTAACAATGTTCAGTCAGATCATCTGAACGGTTTCTTTAGTTGCTGAGACGTTTTGTCTTTCATCCCAAGGACTTCTTCAATGTGAGGAGCCACCAAACCAAACTGAATTCCACAAACAGCTCAATCCCAGAGTGGAAAAAAACAATTTACTTGTGATAAGCAGGCTTCTGGGGCCCGCCCTTAGGCAGCCATGCCAAAGTGGTTCAAAACACCAAAGTTCATGCTCAATAATCCAGGTACAAATCCAACAATGTTCAGTCAGGTCGTGTTCAATCAAAAATCACGCACAAAATTTAACATGCACAAAAAATAAGCTGCAAACAAACTAAAACAAGAAAACACTGAACTCGAATTAAAAGCACGTGGTAAGTAGTGAGTTTTTAAGAACGTGTAGCCTCGGCGGTACAAATATCAAGTTGGTCCAGAGTCTGGGAGCTCATTCCTCTCTGAGCTTTAATTTAGCCCTCGACTGCACTGAGAGCATCTGGTTGGAGGATCTTGGCGCTCTTTAAGAGTTATAAAAGACAATCAGTGAAATATTTGGGTGACAGACCATATAGAACTTTAATAGTGAGTACCATAATCTTAAAACAACACAAAAATGAACCGGCAGAGTGTAAATCTGCTGAAAATGGGTTGATGTGAGCGTTCCTTCTGGTCATTGTTAAAAAACACTCAACAAACAACATTCTGGACTAACTGCGGGCGATGGCGAGCTGACTGTTCAAGGCCAACGTATAAAGAGTTCAAGTTGTGCAATCTAGTGGTGATGAAGGCATGGGTAAGTATTTTGAGGTATTCTGGGGGAGCTTTGGCAATTTGAAGTAACTGATAAAAACTAGTTTTGACAACTTGCTTCTCAAATTTCAAAGAACTGTCCTAAAACACTCCAAGATTCTTGACAGTGGTAGAACAGTGAAGCTCAAGAGGCCCAGAGAAATCAGTTACCAGTAAATAAAAATATAACACTTTCTGTTTTGTTCTGTCATTCAGGGTCAAACATTTTAGAGTTTACCAGTATTTGACATGTTTTAGACAGTTAAATAAACATAGACTGCATTGGAGCAGACATCCAATTTAAAAGGGAAATATATTTGGATGTCATCAGCATAACAATGACACATGACAAGAATGAACAAGATTAGGAATGAGATCATCAGAGGTACAGCACAGGTTGAAGGACTGGGAGATAAAGTTAGAGAGACCAGATTGAGATGGTTTGGCCATGTCCAGAGGAGGGACAGTGGTTTGGACATGTCCAGAGGAGGGACAGTGGGTATATTGGAAAAAGGATGTTAAAAATGCAGCTGCCTGGAAAAATCAAAGAGGAGATATACATGCACAAGTATTCAGTTAGAGAGGACATGGAGGTAGTTGGAGTGCGGACAGAGGACAGAGGGAGATAGAAGAGGATGACTCTCTGTGGAGTCCTCTGAAGAGGGAAAAGCTAAAGAAGAAGACAAAAGAAGAAGTCATCAGCATAACAATAAATGAAATGTTCTACTTTGTAAATATTGATCCCAAATCCAACATATATACAGGAAATGGAGTAGGGCCCAAAATGGATCCTTGAGGCATACCACAAGAAATAGGTGCAGAGGAATATTCCCCCATGGATACAAAGACAGCTGTCAACTAAACAGAACTTAAACTACAATCAAACTGAGACTTTAAGACCAACAACATGTTCAACATGTTCAGATAAATCAAAAAGAACTAAAACAACGAAACAACCCAAGTCAACATTTAAAAGAAGATCACTACAATCTTTAAAGTGCTGTCTCGCCATCTATGACAGGACCCAGACTGGACCTCTTCACAAACACCAAGTTTCTACAAAGGTCTGAAGTTTATTAAAATCAGATTATCTCGTAAAACACTGCATGAATTTCACTGAAACTCTTAAAGTAATCATTAGATGTACAACTGATGCAAAATGGCCACCACAGCCAACCGATAAAAAAAGAGTAAAGCATGCTATAGCAGTCAGTTTTACAGATGACCAAAAACTTGGTTTGTGTATTAAAAGAGTAAAACACATTTTCTGCTGGCAGCCTAAATAATGTAGCTATTTTTTTGTGTATATTTTATTAATTGTGATTTGACTTTTATATATTGTTTTTGCAATTTGACCTGTTTGAGCAAAGCCATTTTGTATTATGCAGTAATTAGTCTAAATAATTGATGTAGAACTCTTCTTTTGCTGGTTGTTTTAAATTGCATTGAATCTCATCGTACTGTGATTTCAGCCTGAACGGTATCGTTATTACAGTATTTTTCGGCCTATAAGTGGCTTTTTTTTTTTTTTTTTTTTGCATAATTTACATGCCCTGTGATTTCTACACCGAAGCGACTTATTTATGTTTTTTCCCATATAAAAAACAATTTGCCTGAGATATGACCGTTTTCATTCATTCTGACTGAAAATATTGAACTCTACCATTTTCAGCCGCTGGATGGCACTCGAGCTGTATGGCATACCGTTGTGTCATGTAATAGGTGAAAGTGGCTATTATTGACACAATCGGCTTGCCATAGCCTGCCACCTTTTTCCAGCTCGCCTGGAGAAACCGTCAAGTCAGCTTCATTTCGCTGCACAGCCCCGGCCAAATGCAGCTGATTTGACCATTGAAGTGCATTTATTAAGTAAAAGTTCAACTGAGACACACCTTTACTATAAAGTCGAGCAAACAAACAATTGTTTTTAAGTGTTAATCTAGTTAAATTCTTGTTAAAGTCCTCCCATGCACACTCCCACGGCCACCATTTGGCAGCCAATTTTTTTTGGCACAACACGGGCCCACATTTCCGGGTTGTCAGCGGTGACGCATGATAGATGCGACGCATATGGAGAAGCGAAGTATTTATGTTTTTTTTTTAGTTTATTAGACATATTTGGACTGATGTGACTTTTATAAGGTGGTGTGACGTGTACGGCGTAAAATACGGTAGTTAGAATTAAATTGCATCGTATTTGTTTTTGCTGCCTGTGCACCTTTAATGAATCAGATCCTAGACAGTGTATCAAGGTACGTTTCATATCGGACCACAGATACACAACCATATAGAAGACGACACGTGGCTGTAATGCAGTTAAAATCAAAGCTAGAACATTGTACATAAACTAGGAACAGATTCAGGGAGGGAGGTTTGATGATCCAAACACTTTTTGACCCTCATTAAAAAGATGGCTGCTGCTCACCAGAGCAGCTTTATTAATGACAATAGAAAGAGTCAAAAGGTGTATCTTCTGGTTGCAAATGGCTTTAATATATACTGCTGGACTGCCAGAGGCTTTAGATAAAGCTTCGTCTGGAAAGAGCTTGGAGGGGAAGATACAGGAAGGTGAGCAGCTTGCGGTTCAGTGGGAAGCAGAGCTGCTGGTGCTCACAGAAGGCACAAATATAAACTTTATTTTTGCCTCCACATAAGCTTCAAAGTGAGCTGAGCTCAGGTGAGAACAAACGATGGATGAGTCATAGGGTACATGAACTTTAATGACCCAACTTTAAGATGTCTCCTGGGAAAACGCTTAGCCCAGCTAATGGAGAGGCAGCAGCCATTTGCTCACCGTCACAGAATATTACAGTATCGATGGCCACGCGGTGACATTTTCTAACCTTCTTTGTGTCTGTGGACACAAGCGGGGATTATTTATAAGCTTATTAAACTGTAAATTCTGAAACAGTGTTGGACAATGAGTAGGAGGAATATATTAAGCTGCCATATTGCCAAGCTGATGAAATAGTGCAGATAGAAGGAGGCAATCAGGCACCTCATAGCTTGATGAGCCGTATATATTCCAGATCACAGAAGAAGCTCAGTGCAGGTGAAGTCGAAGCATCTCTGCTCACATTTCTTCAGAAACGTTTCCCACCCTCAGTTCTGGGTAACCTTGTAGGATTTAATCGCTCCGTATGACGACTCCTCCACAAACGCACACTTGTGTAACCTAATTAGTGACAGGAAAGTAGAAAATCATGACGAGGCTGCGGGGCGGAGGGGGATAACAACGTAATGCGACAGAGACGAGGTTAGAATCCAGAATGACAGAGCTGGGATGTCAAACGGAAGAGACAAATTTCATGCAGAATTTCTGTTAATTGCCTCTTTTTTTAAAGTCAAGTTAATCAACCCAGCAGAGAAAAGCATTTATATCTGTGTGTTCGGCTGCAGTATTAGCAAAATATCTCATGAACCACTGGACAGATTTTAATAAAACACACTGATTGTACATGTATAACTGATTAATGTCAACTTATCAAACACCAAGATACCTCTGCCAGTTTTACTTATTTATGTTTTATTTAGAACAAATTTGGAGTGGTGGTAGACACGAATCAACAACTTATTTATTTATTTATTTATTTTGGCTGCTCCCTTCGTCAGGGATTGCCACAGCGAACCAACTTGCACAAAGACCTGGCAATTGTTTTATTTTATTTTATTTTTTTAATCTTTTTTAACCAAGGTCTTTTTCATTTATTTATTTTTTTTAACACAAACACAACAAATAACAAAATCCCCCACCACCACCACCCCAAACCGGACCAGCCACACACATGAAAATGTCTCTACACAGGCGTCGACATGTCCTCAACATAGACACAAAAGGCCGCCAAGTGTCCCAGAATCTTTCCACAGAACCTTTTAGAGTATATTTAATTTTTCCAGATGAATATGATGCATCTCTTCTCTTATCCAATGTTCATATGCTGGGAGGTGTGGGTCCTTCCTACTGCACAAAACAATTCTCCTGGCGAGGACAGTCAAAAGCAATCACATCCTCCTCGTACTTGCTGAAGGACGTATCCACAGGGACCACCCTGAACAGTGAGATGAGTGGTGATGGGTGCACAGTGTTGCCACATATCCCAGTGAAGGTGTCAAAAATGGATTGTCAAAAAGTCCCCAGTTTGGGACAGGTCCAGAATGTTTGCAGGAGTGTAGCTGGAGTTTGTTCACAATGATTGCATGCAGGGTCCAGGTCGGCTTTGATCTTGGGACTGGCAATTGATTTTATGCAGGATGTCCTTCCTGACACAACCACAGACCACCGAGCTACCACAGCCCTCTGTGTGGAGCAAGGAGCTGCCATCTAGGGCACCCAGGGGAGTAGATGATGAAAGGGCCTTGCTCAAGGGCTCAGAGTGGGGCAAATGAGAGTTGAGGCAGGTGTGGGTGCTTCACATTTCCCACTCACATTTTGATGTCGTCAGTCCAGGGAGTTGAACCGGCGACCTTCCGATCACTGGCTCACCTTCTCTAACCTCTGTGCCACCACTGCTTCTATCAGAAGACTACACAAGTCAACAACATATATAATTTAAAACATATCTTAATTTAAACTTTTAGCATTAAAGGTAGATGTTGATATGCCTTCAAGGCTTTAATTGGCTGAAGCTTTTAAACTCGTTCTCAGTTTAACACGGAAACACAACGCAACACAAAACGATCCGTTCCCTTTTAAATCTGTTCAGCCACCATCAGCTTGGCTCCGCTTTACGACAACCTTCAAACTGAAGAGACACGTGGTGTCCAAGGGTGACAATGTTCACCTGCGTGCACCTCCAAGGCTCGCTAATTAACACGTTCTATATTGTTTGTCTAATGAATGAAGTGTAAAACTCCTCCATGGCCTGGCAGCTTCTCGGCTTGAAGCAGTTGCCAGGTAACCAGAAGAGCCTGGATGAAGAGCCTGTCTAATCCAAGAAGCACTGCTAGGTTTCATTTTTAAATTTTAATCTTTGCACAGCTGAGTTAAATAAAATATGTTATCAATTTATTTAATTTTGCACATCATGTTTTGTAACATAGTAAATGCACCGAATGGTGATTTATGCTGTTTTTACATTATGCACAAATAATTGCTTATACCTTCTGTCAGAATAAACGAAACAGTTCTTTTTATAAGTCCGTCACTACATCACAGCTGAACGTTTACAGGACATGATGGGAAGGAATACACCCGCACAGGTACCTGCTACTGACAAACCATCTGTTTGACATTACTTAAGGTTGATGTGGAATTATTTACTTTGTATAAAAATATATTTACGTACTTGAAGATTTTTTTCCACTAATGAGATGAGCAGGACCTGTCTCTCTAGCAGCAGCTTCAGTTCAGCTGCCAGCGAGTACGTCAAGCCAACCAAGTGATGCACGTAAGGTGATAAGTTGCATTGACAGGTGGCTAAAAAAAGGTTTGACTGCAATATTTCAGATGTAAAAAATTTAATTGTTCACTGGGAAGCTGCTGGCGGTGGGACTGGTCAGAACTTTGTGGTGGTCTCTTTGTGACAGATTTGTAAATTACCGCTTTTCCTCAGTTAACAACCGAACTATGACATCGTCCTCCTCCAACTCTTCCATAATCAACTTTGCAAACCGTGCTGTCCGTGAGGTTTCTTTTTGCACGTGGCGTTTGCTGCGGTGGAAGGGAATTCTCACTCCATTTTCTCCTTGGAGTATAAAATGTCCATGAGAAAAAGAACGTCTCACAACCATAAGAGCGAGAACAGAAGTCTCAGATGGCTGAAGGATGTAGCAACTTTTAGAGCCAACAGTTAATCTCAAAATGGGCTGCAATTTCTTCTTTCGGCTTTTCCCTCTTCAGGGGTCGTCCTCTGTCCTCACTCCATCTACCTACATGTCCTCTAGCTGCATCCATATATCTCCTCTTTGTCTTTTTCCTGGCAGCTGCATTTTTAGCATCCTTTTACCAATATACCCACTGTCCCTCCTCTGGACATGTCCAAACCACTGTCCCTCCTCTGGACATGTCCCAACCACTTTCCCTCCTCTGGACGTGTCCAAACCACTGTCCCTCCTCTGGACATGTCCAAACCACTGTTCCTCCTCCGGACATGTCCAAACCACTGTTCCTCCTCTGGACATGTCCAAACCACTGTTCCTCCTCTGGACATGTCCAAACCATCTCAGTCTGGTTTCTCTAACTTTATCTCCCAGTTGCTCAACCTGTGCTGTACCACTGATTCCTAATCTAATAATTCATTCCTAATCTTCTCCATCCTTGTCTCTCCTAAGGAGAACCTCAACATCTTCATTGCTGCTACTTCCAGTTCTGTCTCCTGTCTTTTTGCTCATGTCTCTGTCTCCAGACCATACAACACAGCTGGTCTCACCACTGTCTTGTAAACTTTTCCTTTGACCTTTGCTGACACCCTTTTGTCACAAATCACTCCTGAAACTTTTCTCCATTAACTCCATCCTGCCTGGACTGTCTTCTTCACCTCTTTACCACACTCCCCATTTTCCTGGACAGTAGACCCCAAGTCCTTGAAGTCCTGCACCTTTGTGACCTCTGCTCCTTGTAGCCTCACTGTTCCACCTCCTCCCTCTCATTCACACACATGTACGGTGTCTTACTATGACTGACCATCTTCTTTCAAGTGCATATCTGCACCTCTCCAAGTTCTCTTCCACCTGTTCCCTGTTCTCACCACAGATCACAGTGCCTTCTGCAAACATCATAGTCTACGGGGATTCCTGCACCATTAACTCATTTACTGGGGCCTTGACCAATCTGGTTTGGTGTTACGTAGATGAATTTAATCAAAATTGGCTGCAACTGTTGCAAGAAAATCTACAGAATGTCTCAATCCAAGAACCTTCTTGATGTGAGGAACGCACCTAACCAGCTGCAATAATTTTGTTTTAGGTTTGTGGAAAAAGGTCCGAACATTGTAGGCAAGGTGAGTCAATGTTAGGAAATAAGATCCTGCCTTGTGTTTCAGCGTAATGTTTGCATTTACAATGAAGAACACATTTGGACTTCAGTTCTTCTGCCTGTCTTCTGATCATGTTGTAGTGATTTCAAATGTTCCTTCAGGTCAACAGAAGCGTCTGTGCAGCTTTGAAATGCAGAGGAGGAGCTTTGTTGTGTCAGAGATGACTCAGTAAAAGAAACACTGGCATGAGAACAGAAATGTGTCACTGATGGGAATTTCAATTTGAGGCTGAGCTTCATCTCAGTTTTTATTCTTTATACACAACGTTATAGGAGATTTGTAATTGTAGAAGCAGTGTGTAGTCAAACGTGTTTCACTGATCAAAATTCATAAAAATATATTTTCCACACTGAGGTAAAGTTAAAAATAAGACTCATGCTGATTAGAAAGTAGGATGCTGTGATTATACTCAACAGTACAAGTTATTTTAATCGATTCAACAGATTTCTTTAGCAGCACAACAGGAGCACTATGATTAAAAACAACAATCATGTTAAACTGTAGTGCAAATGCTTCAACTTGACATTTTATGGTGAAGTTTGCTGATGATTGTGACTGTAAATGTCCTTTTTACGAGGGACTGTTTAGAAATGTACAACACAGGATTAGTTATTATAATTGTCTGAATCTGCTGAGGCAACACCGTCGTTTTTAAGAAGCTTTTTGGGCTTGATGAAATTAAGTTTGTTTCCCAAATTGAATAGAATAAAAATAACTGACAAGCAAGTCGTGCGCTCTTTCGTTGTGGTTACAACACAATTAATGGGGCGTGAGTCAAACCTAAACTGCCATTTAACGAGTGGAGTTGTTGTTTTGTGTGCACGAGTCATTATCGCTGACATTGATGAGCTCGTTAACTACTCGCATGCTGTTTATTCCAGTGCCCTGGTTCTTTTGCTATTTGAACAAAACAATTTATGAAGATATCCAAAAATGTTTGTGTCAAAATAGGCTGTGTGGATTTTGGAATAAAATCATAGTTTGAAAGAAATTAGGTGTGTCAGTGCACGTGCACTGAAGAACCACAATTAATTTTTCATGCTTTGATTTTTTTCGTTGTATCATGTTTCCCACCGCAGGTTTGGAAATACTTATGCAAGAAGGTGTTTGTCAAAGTTCAGCGTGGGGCTGCTTTTCGAGGATGGTATGGGTTCCCATTCAGTCTCTGTACAAATGCAACTGGTTTGCACTGCTGGCAGTGGGTGACCCAAAGTAAAAGATCAAGGATATGAATGGTCAAAATGAGTTTTCTCCACAGGGTCGCTGGACTCTCCCTTAGATTAAGAGTGAAGTTCAGTGCTCCAGGAGAGATTCAGAGGAGAGCTGTGCTCCTCCATATCCAGAGGACACAGCTGAGGTGGTTCAGGCATCTGGTAAGGACGCTACCTGAACACCTCCCCAAGGAGCCTCCTGGTAGAGAATTTTTGGTATGAATATTTTAATTATATTATAACTAAGAACATCTTTCTGTCATGTGTGCTCAAAATGTTCTCGTCTCCGTCTGAAGGCCAGCTCTCCGACTCGCAGTGCCTCACTGGTGTTGATGCATGAGAACAAAACATTCTCTTATCTCCATCTGGATGCTGACTAGCCGGCGGCCATGGATCATGTCTCTGTGTCTGGCTGCAGCTGGACTCTGCTGCTGGGGGCAGCTGTGGCTGAGGGACAAGAGCAGTCGTCCTCCAATGTGAGAGTTGGGGGTTCGACTCCACCAGCTGTCGCATACTGAAGTGTCCCTGGGCAAAACACTGAACCCCTCATAGTCTCCAATGCGTGTCCCATCGATGTATGAATGTGATCTAAAGCAGGGGTTCCCAAACTTTTCCATGCCCCCCAAACAGCATTAACTTCTGACCGAGGCCACCCTTGCAAACACACAGTCCATGCTACAAAATATGTAAAGAAACAACTTTTAGAACGTTTTAACTTTTATTCACTATATTCATTTCATCATTACAACTGCTGAGCATAAAAATGTTATTAACTAACATGTTTTAAACACTATTATACTCCCACTAAAGTGGCACTGAAGGTTTTAAACACTCGTTTGCGACGTTCTCCAGACAGAGGACACATTTCAGGCAATCATGGCCATTTTTTCTGTATGACTGTAAAGCCATAATTAATGAATGCTTCCTCATAACTTCGAATTTTAGCCGGCCATGCTATGCTTGAACTGTAAAGCAGCTTGATACAAATGACTGGCAGCCAATCAGAAAGATGAGCATGGTGAAAAATATTTCAATATATTATTATAAAATATATTTTAAAAATAATTATTGAAAAATAGATTTGATTTTATTACAGTAATTAAAAAAAAATTATTATTATTATTTTTAATCTTTTCCTCTACAGCTTTCTGAGGCACACTAGTGCCCTTTGGCGGTCCCTACTTTGAAAAACACATCTAAAGCACTGATTAGTCTTTGTATATATATATATATCCGTACAGTATATATCTAGTAGAGTGCTGTATGAATGAGTAAATGAGGCACAGATTGTTGTAAAGAGCTTTGAGTCTCTTGACAAGATAGAAAGGTGCTATATACTGTAGGTACAGTCCATTTATCGTTTACAAAAATCTGCAGCAAACCTGGTTCTGTGACACGATCCATGCATGTGTATCTGTGTACGTAATCTGTCTTGAATGAGTCCTTGCAAGTAAAAGGCTGGTTAAAAATCTTCTCCTGCCATCGAGTGTGGTTCTTTTATTTAAAGCGAGTTAAGAGAGAACATTTTTCTCCAACACCTCCCATCTCATCTGGGAGGAGACCACGAGAAGGACCCAGGACTCTGTTTTTCGGCTGGCCTGGCTACGTTTTGGAGTCCTCCCAGAAGAGCTGTGGCTCTGGAAAGAGACGTCTGGACCTCCCTGCTAAAGCTGCTGCCCTCGACATCCGACTCCAGAACAAGAGGACGATGATGGACGAATGGATGGTGTGCACTGAATAAATAAATAAAAACATATTTTACTTGATTTGGAATAGTGTGCTGCGAGTTGTGGTTGCAGAAGACCAAATTAGCAAAAAAAATTACAAAATATTTCCTGTAGACAGAACTTGAACTTGAACTGCATGTTTGGGGCTTCCTAGAATAAATGCATCAAAGTTTAAACGGTCAAAATGGAACTTTGACGTCTTTAATAATTTACTCAATCACAGTTTCAGTTTTCTGATATTTTTCACCACACTGTCCAATTTAGAGCATGATGTCACCTGAACAAACTCTTATAACCTTTAACCATTATACAGTTTACACATAAAAACTGAGGTATTAATGTAGACTTTTCCCCTTTGTGTTTCTTGTTGCTATAAAACTTAAAATTTTCTCTTAAATCCCCACAGAGCGCAGCAGAGTACACAAACCCAAACTAACTTCCACTGAATCTGTGCTTTTCAAAACTGGAGATGTAGGGTTTCATATTCGTACATAAAACACTGTAGACGCATAAAATGTGGCGATTGATGCTTCTACCACTTACAGTTTAAATTTTTTATCAACACAGTATTGGTTTTTGTGCAGTGGGTGTCTGAGGATTACTCTCTAGTCTGCATTTCTCTCTTCCCAGTTTATTAAAAAGGGTTTTTGAGAAATAAAAAGCAGCAAGTTTAACATTTCTATTCATTAGATTCTCTCTAGACTTACAGTTTGTACATCAGCAGGTTGGCATTGTGTCCGCTTGATTATAAAAAAAATAAATAGGAAATCTCAAATTATGGTTGGGCAGAAATGTTCTACTTATTATTCAAAAACATCCAGGATGCACATTTGCTCAAATGAACAATTGTTTTCTCACAATGAAAGAGAAGCATTCTGCGCAGGACAGGACTGCAGAGAGTCTTTGTCCTCTCAGTCATGGGGGATTTTGACAATCCCACCACAGAAAAACTGGCCCTCCAACCTGCAGCAGCTGCTCAATCTTTCAGTCCATTCCTTCTCTTTCTGGGCTTTGCTTCTGTCTCGAGCCACGTTGGGCTGGAAATCATTTTACCCGCAGTCGTTCCCCACAGCATCCAGCGTCGTCACCAGCAGGCCAGGTCCAGGACTCTGAGCCAGGCGGTGTTAAAGGTGCCATAAGGGCGAGGATCTGGGGGAGTCCCTGCATGGAGATAGATGCATGTCTGAGGCAGGGTGGTGGTGGTGGGGGGGCGCCGGCAGCCAGCTGTCTGTGTGATTTAACAGTGTGTGTAAATCAAGAGCCGGTCGCTGCTCGACCAGCCAGCCTCATTTCAATCTCTCTACAAATCACACCGCGCAGGCAGCGCGATGGAGCAGAGCTATAAAGGAGCCCCAAAATAATCATCCACCGCAACTCTCTTTCTTACGCCATCATTTATTAAGGAGATGAGCTGAAATAGGCCATCTATCAGAAGAGACGTGGGGAATATGGTTCGGTCCTTCCAGATAACGTCCAGATTTGGCTTGGCTAGTCATCTGTGGTTGTGTCGCACTTTGTCCTCCAAAGCCTAATGCAGAAACGGTGGAGCCATACCCGGGATGGATGTCTGGGAAATTGCAGACGCCGTGCTGCAGAAGGGCCGTAAAGCTTCCACAAATCCAGGTTTTGGAGGAGAAATGTATTAATGGAGTGTGAAAAGAGGATATTGAATTAGCATATCTCCTGCCGTCATGAAGCCCAACTTGAACTGGATATTTGAGCTAACCCGTGCCAGGGATCCCCACAAAGAAAGAGGTCTGTGAAGGCCTCAGACACCCCTAACAGCTCTTACAAAGGGCATACAAGTTGCTTTGAAGGCAAGTAACTCAACCAATGCTGCTACACACACAAACAACAGTCTGAACCGACCAGTTAGCTGTGAGTATGACATCGAGAGCATTTCAAAGCCTCTTATATTCTGGTTTGTGGTGAGACTTTTGAAAGAAGTTTTCTTTTGTGAACATTTTGTGCTGAATGTTATTAATGAACAGAATATAAATACCGCTGAAGTAATAAATATTCCTTTAAAGAATGCACATCATCCAACATTTTTCAGTCAGGTCATATGGACAGTTTCTTTTTTTAGTTGTTGTGCTGAAACGCTTCGCCTTCCATCCAGAAGGCTTCATAAGTCAAGGAAACACACAACATAACTGATTCTTCCCCCAACAGCTTACTCCAAAGTGGAACAAACCAGTTCTGCTTGTGATAAGATGGTCTCTTTGGTACGCCCCCTCCTCCATTGCTGGCTCTCTTCCTTGTTGACAGTCTTGTCAAACTGGTTGAAAACAACAAAGTTCATGCTCAATAATCCAGGTATACAATCCAACATTTTTCAGTCAGGTCATCTGCACATCATCCTCCGCCTTTCTGCCAGTGTTAGTCATCTTCTGTTGAGAAGGGAAACGTTGGCTGTGAAACCATGAAAACAGGGTTATGTTGTCAGGACGTGCATTAAAACTCCTGGTGTAGCGCTACAGAACCTCACTGACCTACACAAGGCGAGGTCGGTGAACAAGGCCAGGCTGATTCTGGCAGATCTTGATCATCACTCCATGGTGAGTTCAGGTCGCTTTCATCTGGACGCAGGCATCTGCTGCCCAGATGTTGGATGAACAGACTGAAAAACTCATGTACCCCTGTAACGATCAGGCTTCTCAACAAACAGCGATTTCTGTTTATTTTAATGTCTCATTGTCTTGTCTAGTATGGATGTTTTGTGCACCTACTGACTGAAACAAATTGCCTCTTGGGGATAATAAAGATTCTTGAACTTGAATTTGCTTTGGAAAGGCCTCTCAGCTACTAGCACATTAAATTTGAATTGAATATTTGTAAAACTGACTAAGTTATACTCATTTATATGGTTGTTATTGTTGACTATCTCTAGTGGCCATCTTGAATTGGGCTTGCTCCAAACATTAAACAGTTGTAGATGCACATGCAATGATTACTTTCTGAGAGATTCAATCAAATCTGTCCAGTAGTTCATGAAATGTTTTGCTAACAGACAAACAGTGTTTAACAGTTCATTTCAAAGATACAAGCAAAACTCTGTTATAGCTAGAAGCACATTGAGTATGTGTTGTAAATGACTCAGCTACATCACACCACTTCATAAGATTGACTGAAATACACATTATAATGTTTTCTGAGACCACTGGACTCTGCCGGCCATCTTGAATTTACTTCACGTCAAAAGTTGATCAGCTGTAGAGACACAGCCAGTTATTATTTCCTAAAAATTGCATTAAATCTTCCCTGTGGCTCATGAGATGTTTTGCTCACAGAGTCGTCACCAAATAATTAACTGCAACCATTTAAACGCATTGTGCAATTTGTTAGCACTCAAAGCGTGTGTATGGGATCAGTCTCAGCTACTACCAGACAAAATGTTACATCAGAATTAGTCAGATTTATTTAGATAAAGCCATTTGTTTTAAAATCAGCTGGTTGAGGCAGTCGTCTTGCATCAGGTTGACTCCAAAGTCCAATCGGTTGTAGAAGCTCATTCCGTCATTACTGGGACTTTCATTAAAATCCATCCACTGGTTTGTGAGTTATTATGCTAACAGACACACGCATACACGAGCAAAAACACCATCGTCCACCCAAAATAATTATTCTAAATGGTCTAAATGATAAATTCTAATCAGTCTAAAAAGAAATGTTTTTTGTCCACTGGTGAGGCCTTAACACTGAGTCAGAGTTCATCAGTATTCTTAAGGAGCAACCGCAGGAATTAATGGATTCAGGCAAGCATCCACTTTGTCAAATGGCTCTAATAGAGGGCTTCCTATTTTCATGAATGGCCGGTTATGGATTTATTTAGATGGGACGGAGACGGAGCCACTGCAAATCGTCTGCGTTGAGATTCTAAGATTGCTCTCTGCTCGTTCTCCAAATTGTCTTTGGGGGCACTTTAGCTGCACCTGATCTGATAGGATTTACCTCTGTAAGGTCGCTGCACAACGGCCACGCTTTTCTGCTCCACACGGACCTCAGAGGAACCTGCAAAGCCATTCTACACGTGTAGAAATCAAGCTCCTCAAGTGGGTAGAAGTGGTGCGAGCATTTGCAAAAGACATTCTTAATCTGGACAAGGCAATTAAGTATTGGGGGGCGAAATCTTTACGTAATGTAGAACGGCTGTTCACAGCAAACAGAGCACTCGTTATCCACTCAAGTGCAGAATCAATTATAAATGGAATTCATAACGACTGTGTAGGTATTTTTCCAACAAGGACAGGTGTACGCTTTTCATTAAAGCCGTTTAAAACAACAACCACCTGGAAATAATCCAAGGCCACTTTCATTCCGAAAGGATCCATACGTCGTGCGCACCTCAGTGCAGTATACATTAGCAAAGTGTGCCAATGACAAGGACGGTGCGATGACCTTTAGAGAAATTGCTGAGAAGCTGCTTCTGTAACATCCTGATCATGCCAGTAGATCGTTTAATGCTGCATCACCAATACGCTCCGACTGCTCCAGATTTGATTGTACATCGCAGAATAATTTAATCTGTACCTGATAGTTTTGTGCCAATCTTAATGCAATATTACTAGAGAAATTGTATATCCTACAAAAATGCAGTGTGAATGTTTATTGCAGAAGAACTTGCTGAAAAACAGCTGAAATTAGCTAAAAAAAAATCTGAAATGTAGCTGAAATGGAAGAAAAAATCTAAGTTGGCAAAAGAAAGCAGAAAGAACACATATTTGCTGAATTAGGTTTAAATATGCAGATATTAGCACAAAAATTAAGGAATTAGCTAAATAAAAGCTGAAATTAGCTAGAAATATCTGAAAAGTAGCTGAAAAGGCAGAAAGAAGCTTAAACTACCAGGAGGAAGTGGAAATAACTTAAAATTAGCTCAAGCAATGTGGAATTAGCTGAAAAAGCTAAAACTAACACAAAAGCAATTAAATAGTAGCTGAAATAGCAGAAATAGCTGAAATTAGCATGAAGAAGTTAATTAGGCTGAAAGTAGCAGACATTACGATGAAAAACTTGAATTTATCTGAAAACGGTTGAAATGAGCTAAAGACGTTCTAGCTATAAAGGTTAAACAAGCTTAAGTTAGAAGAAGCAGAAAGAACAAGTTTGCCCAATGAAAGAAGCAGAAATGAGCACAAAAATGTGTAAATTATCTGAAAAAAGTTGAAATTAGAAAAACAAAAATTAAAAAAACAGCTGAAATGCAGCTAAAAATGCAGAAAGATGCTTACGTTTCCAGAAGGAAGTGACTGAGCACATTTTTGCTGAATTAGGCTGAAAAAAGTTTAAATGAGTGCAAATAATGTGGAATTAGCTGAAAAAGCTAAAATGAGCAAAAAACAGTTAAATAGCAGCTGAAATAGCAGAAAAAGCTGAAACTTGCTGAAATAAGCTGAAAGGAGCATAAGCTGAAAATATCAGAAAGAATCTGAAAGGTCACAAAACAGCCAAAAAAAACAGCTGAAATTAACTGAAAGGAACTGAAAAGGTTTAAATTTGCTCAAGGAATCTGAAGGAGAACAAAATGTTAAAGGAGCAGTAAAAGGTTGTAAACACATCTAAAGATTTGACGGATGGAAAATGAGCTCAATTCATTTTCTGTGAGAAAAGAATGGCAGAAAAAGATAAATATTTAAAAAAAAACTAAAGTTGCATCAATACCAAAAGTCGGAGCACCCTTCTCTTAATGAGCTGAACGTTTTGATTTATGATTTGTTGAAATAGCACAAATATTGTGGGATGAGAAAGATGCCGAAACACGTACGGAAGAACAATGGATCACAATAGTGTGAATGCTTCATAAACGTTCACACTATTAAAGTCTAGTATCGTCATACAGCATCACAGTCCACCCCTTATTGTATTAAATTAGCTTAGCTCATCAGCTCAACATGTATTTGAAGCAGTGAAAACATTTGTAGGATCATTATTTACTGTCAGTTAGCTCTTTTCTTTTAGCTTCTCCTGAGTTAAAAGTTTGTAACAAGTTCTGTGAGTTCTGCTGCAGCAAGAAAACAACATCTGAGCCTGGTTAGGATAAAGTACTGCATGCTATGTTGCACGCAACCTGGTAACTTATCACTCAGAAGTAGTGTGCAGTTGTTTTTATAACAGTTAGTTACAAATTAGTTGTTTGTTTCAAAGAAAACAAAGTAGCTACAGTGGGAGTAGCTAGGAGTAATTCCCAAAACATACTTTGAGCACTTACTGATTGTGAGAGATCCAGTGTAACAGGTCATAGTATACCTCCAGTTAAAACGGCCTAGATTATATCAGATATATTAGCTCAATTTATACTTTGGGTATAAATTGGCTTAGACCTATTCTTCCCATGATATCAGTAGTGTTGAGTCGTATACAGAAAATATACTGATTTTTTTCAGCATTTTATTTTGGGTTCAGCTTTGTCAGGTAACAGAGCTACATTTTAGAACTCTAAACATTTGGCCTGAGGGGAATGAGTTGACCCAGGCCAAGTCCTACCCCTCAGGCCAGATTATGGACATACATGGGTACACAACCACAGGTGCAGTTTGTTCCCCGGGTTTACCCTGGCCTGGGTCTAAGTATACTCGGGTTTAATCTTTGCTTGGGGTTAATTTGGCCTGCTACACCAGTTTATAAAATGCTGCCTATATCTACTGAATTCAGCTCCGTCTGTCAGCAAAACTAAATTACTCGACAGATTTTAATAAAATCAATAATTGGATCTACTTAAAAAAACTGATTAACTTTTGGCATCATTCTGACTCAAGAAGGCCATTTCAATATTAGTGAACCCTAAACTGACTATAACTCAGTCATAAACCTTTATAGAGCTAAAGTTTGGTGTTGTAGTTGATGAGAGTCATTCTCAACACGAACGGTGAGTGCTAACAAATCCCACAAGATCTCACGTTGTTGAGTTGCTTGAAGATCTGTAGTATTTGACTACACCTTTAACTTCACCTGTCACAAGTCAGTCTGTTGGCTTTAAGATCATTTTTAAAATCGGTGTAACCTACAAACATTCACGTTTGCCGTCACCTCATTTGTATCGTGCTGCTGACAACATTTACAATTAGTTTTATTTTTCTTGGAGTTCAAACGAAGATGACACAATTATTAAAACATTATTTTAAAAGAGCACACGTCTGTACATCTTTATCGATCTGTTTTATTGTTTTAACTGAGCAGGAACAGTCCCGTTCCGTGACACGCGAGTGCTTCTTAAAAATCCCCAGTGCAGCGAGTGGCAATAATGTGCAATTAAAATGCAGATTTTCACCGTATTTGACTCTGGTTCACAAGAAAAAGCCAATCTTGCATCCTAATGGTTCCACTGGACGCGGGGAAAGGAAAAATTTCCCAAGAGCTCCGTCATGTTTAATTTATTTGCCCGCACAAAAACACTGATATTCCAGAGCAGATTGTGACTCCGACCAAAAGAGGTTCATGCACATTTCCAGCAAAGTGCAATAATCTGGCGTTTTATGTGTTTGAAAATGGGCTAAACAGACGGAGAGGGCACAGATAAAAATGTCAGCTACATGGAGACTATGATTACTGCCACTTAAGGACAATCACACCGTAATCACAAAGGAGTTGTATTAATTGGCCAACCTCTTTCTGCGCTCCTGAACTACTTACTCAGGGAAAAGCCTTCCCACAGCACGGACACAATTAGTCTGCAAATTAGGATTCATGGATTGTTCTCGGTGGCCACCGCTGAAAAGCAAGCGCCAGAATAATGGTGTGCAGAGGAGTTAACTCTGAATTTGAAATTTTTTTTTTGACTGCATGAAGGGTTCTGCTTTCTCCATTTTACAGAACGTGTCAAACAAAAGATCAACTTGTGCTATAATTAAGATGCAGCTGGGGTGGAGAAGACAGTGATGGAAGGTTTTGGGTTGTAAAGTCTGACAAAGTTATGTTCAGGGAGTTGTTAAATTTTAATGCGCAGGCACTGATGTTCTGGAATGAAAGGACGTGCCCTACCATGAGTTGCTTTTAAAGTCTTCAAGGAGATGAACACCTTAACGTTAAGAATCAAAAACAGAAGCTTTTTTCAGTCTTGATGCAGTTTATAAAATTTCATGAAGCTGATCTTTGACATTTATCTAAATAAAGATTTAGGTTTTTAACTAAGATCATTATATGTTGAACAAAAGCAAGCTGTTATACACCAATTTATCGCAATGGCCTGGGCAAGCAAAGACCTTGTTTAACCTTTGACCTTGATTTGTGACCTTGACCTTAACGTTGGGGTAAAGAAAAGATTGTCACATGCTGTGTAGTGGTGGAACAAATGTGTATGAAGTTTTGTAGAATTATCTTGAGTGAATCAGAAATTAGGCAGCACGGTGGCTCAGTTGGTATTGGTGTTGCCTCTGAGCGAGAAGGTTGCCGGTTCAAATCCCAGCCCTGGACCTTTTTGGGTGGAGTTTGCATGTTCTCTCCATGCATGTGTGGGTTTGCTGATTGTTAACTCTAAATTGTCCCTACTTGAGAGTGTGAGAGTGAATGGTTGTCTCCATGTGTCCCTGTGATGGACTGGAGACATGTCCAGGGTGTCCCCCGCCTCTCGTACAGTGACTGCTGGATATGGGCACCAGTGACCCAAAAAGGGAGAAGGGGTAAAGATGATGGATGTATCAGAAATTACAACGTATGATCTGGACAAAAGAAAAGTCCTCATTTAACTTTGACCTTGATTTGTGACCTTAACCCTAGAACTGCGGTGATGAAAAGTGTATGCAACACTCCATCTAGTGATGATGCATATATGTATGAAATCTCATTAAATTATCTTGAGTGGATCTGATGACCTGACGAAGAAAATGTTCCCGTGTGGACAGACGGAGGGACGGAGACTGTCCCGTAATACGTCCATCTTTGACGAGCGTATAAAAATGATTAATTCATAGCAGTTTGGTCAAATTGAATTGAATCAGGATGACTACAAAAATTAATCACATGGTTACTTTCTGGAAGTTTCAATAAAATATCTCCAAATTCTTGGACATTTTACTAATAGACAAATAAAACAGGCGAACAAAGACGATTACATTATCACCCCGGCTGCGACGACTAATGAGAGCAACTGAATTCTGCAGCACGACTCGAGACATGAAGCCTGACAGAAGTACGTTACTTTGTGTTCTCCAACTCGTGTAAGTAAACTGCAGGAGAACAGAACATTTTTCTGGGCAGTATCGGAGCAGTCTCTTCAAGCAGCACACCAGCACCGTTGCAGATTTGTTTTAAAGAGGGAGAGGTTTGGCTGCCGAGCGGCAGCTTCGACATGAATAAAACATGTGTGAATAAAATACATTCAGAGGAAGTTTCAGCGCACATATCTGTTTCGAGTGCAGGATGCAACACAAATTAATCTTCAAAAAGCAAATGGCTTCTATGTGTTGGTTACTTTTCTCTACATCTGTTCCTCACTAACTGCTCGGCCCTGCAGAGATTTAAATCAGGTAAGGCAGCAGCTGACTTGAGACTAAAGTTCTCATCCTGCTGACATTGCTCTCCAGAGAGCGCAGCCTTGCACGCAGTCCTTTCCTGCAGGCTGTGACACAGACGGATGTCCCAACTTTAAGCACCCTGCGCCTCTTTACATTTGACCAGAACCTTGCTTTGTAATGTGCCCCATCAGGCAAACAGTGTCTTCGCAACACGGGACAAGAAGAACAAATGGACATGTCTGCTGCTCACATATTCATTGGCTGTAAATATTTCAGGAGTCAGACCAAAGTAAACACTGGTCAGTTCAACAGGGCCGAATCACACATTCATCAGTGCCTCTTGTATAATTACAGCTGAGGCTTTTGAGCCAGACGGAGCACGAGGGAAATGCACGAGATTTTGCAGTGTGTGCTTTTGAAACCCAAGAGCAACGCAAAGAGTGATTTTGGAGTTGTGACAAACACGAGAATGCAGATTGTGTTTATGAAGCTTTCCATGCTCTGCCTAATGACGATGTTTGTCTGCACACGGCGTGAAAAAATCCCTCAAAGGAATGTCACTAAACAAGTCCATAGAGAAAGCTTTATACCGATTCAGAGCAAGATCTTTGGATTCACTACACAGATATGGAAAATGGTAAATGTACCTACAGTATGTAGCTCCTTTCTATCTTATCAAGACCCTCAAAGCTCTTGACAACACAATCTGTGCCTCACTGACCTATTCATACAGCACTCTACTGGATCTCTACAAAACTAATTGAACAAATCTTTCTAAAGAGACCAATCAGAGCTTTATCACATTCGTACATCGATGGGACACACATCAGAGGCAATGAGGGGTTCAGTGTCTTGCCCAGGGGCACTTTGGCATGTGACTGCTGGTGGATTCAAACCCCCAACTCTTACATTGGAGGACGACTGCTCTATCCACTCTGCCACAGCCGCCAGACAACATTGGTTGTAGAGCTGTCATTTCTAACTCGGACCTGAAGCCCGGCGTGACCATACCTGAATTTGGGCAGGGCCATAATAATGTGCTGGATGGGCGGGTCAGGTTGGTGTCTGGCTTTTGGTTGCGTCAGCGGACGTGCACAGCTGACAATCCAATTATAAAGGCAACATGGCTTGCCATACAATCCAATTATAAAGGCAACATGGCTTGCAATACAATCCAATTATATGGCAACTTGACTTGCCATACAATCACCAGCCGCACACAGCGTTTTGACCGCGAGCTGACCGGCCTTGAAAGAGGTAAAATAAAGTTCAGTTAAGCTTCAGATGGGACTACCGGTACGGCCAGGAAGTGATTCCATCGCCTAAATGTATGTTAAGCCGCTGCATTCAGGGGACGCGCACGGCCGACGACCCAAACAGGTGAGATCCCAAAGCAGATGTGTCAGAGTAGGGTACGTGTCTGAATAATGCAGAATGCAGGCAGAAGCAGGGATTTAATGCGCTTTGACGGCTATGAAAGGACAAACACACCCTCAGCTCCCATCCATGCCCCTTTTATTCAGCCGCACGCGTCCACCGACTGTTAATAATTATATAAGCAGTCAAAGCTTAATTAAAATTGTCAGGGTTGTTTTCAGGTCCAGACCTGTAATTACTGTTAATTCATCGGGTCAGGATTCGAAAATTATGTCTACGGGCTGGGGTCGGGTCGGATTTTTTGGGCCCGAATTCAACTGTAATTGGTCGGTACCCTTCCACAATTATAAATAAATAACTGATACGACTGGAGTCAAAAAGCTTCAGTTTGTCTCTTCTGTCAGAAACTTTGGGGCTCGTCCACATGCTTTTTGGTGATTTCCTGTTTGTTTTTGTTTTAGGTCAGTAGTGGAGCCTCCTGGATCTTCTTCTATGGCACACATTTTAAATCAGAAATGTAATGAATGGTGCGATCAGAAACCCGTGACTTTGTTTTGGATGGTTTCCTTGGCTCATTTTCTACCATCCTCGCTTATCTGTCTGATGAACCCGGGGTCGCATTTCATCTTGCGTCCACATCTAAGGAGCTTGGCTACGGTCCCAAGAAGCTTCTCCTTTTTAAAAATATAGGTCAGAAAAGCACAAAGCTGCTTGGATGTCTTTACCATGTAACATGGATAGCTTTAATCTTTCTGAGCACCTCAGACAGTTCTTGTCTTCGCTGCTCCTTGTTCAGTGTGTTGAACAGATAAATTATCCAGATGCTGTTTGTTTCCTTTAAATCGACTGAATGACTGATTGAAAGCTTGAAGGCTTCTGTGATAGCTACTAATTGGGGCCAAACACTATAAGAGTACCAACAATCTGTTCAGATAATTTTAGCATATCTTTGTAAAACAATTGTTTCTTTTAATCAATTATTTTTGTTTACTATATCAAATATTAATATATTTAAATACATACACTTGTTATTAATTGAATCTCTTTTCAAGAGAAATTAAACGTTTCAATGAGCTGTATAGATACCAGCAAATGTATTCACATGTGCAACCCAAAAATAATGTGATATATAATAAAAGCATCCAGTTTTTTTTTTAATGTAAAGTGTAACAGCAAAAACTGATACTAAGCAACGTGACTAAAATGTTAAAATGAGGGCTTAAACCCAAGAGAAATGAAAATTTAATCTCTTTGTTTTCCAAGAGAAATAAATTAATTACAAATTTAACACATCTCTGTTTTGTGGGACTCACCTGGGACAATGTGCCATTTAAAACTGCTGCATCGAAACGACTTCCCGATAAAAATCCTGATGATGAAAAGATGCTGTTTTGTTCATTTTTGTTGCAGGAAGGCAGTGTCACTACAGGAAACTATTGAAGTGTAAAAATAAAATCTGGTTATTGTTCTGCTGACTTTTAATGTCATTAGAAAGTTGTGTTACCACAGCTTGATATAGATATCTTTTTACACTTCATGTTTCCATGGATTTGCCCAAAGATTTATTTCAAATTCAAAATAATACAGGCTACAAGATCATTGGACGGATGGATTTGTCATTAATTTGTCTTTGCACACGGGAGCCTTTAAAATGTAATTAACAGAGAGGAGCAGATTCACTAAAGTCTCCTTCACACCAACGATGTCCTGATATGCTCTTCACGACCTACATTGCTTATAGGAACGTGGCTACATTTCAACAAATTTGGAAAAATTATTTTTCTGTGAAGGCAGGTCACAGCTATAATTGTCCCTGATATTCTCTGAATTTTACAAGATACTCTCCTGTGGCCTCACCATGCTGAATACATCGGCGCAACAGAGTTTTAAAAAAGGGAACTATGAAGATTTTGTTTACTGTGTTAATAATATGTTTGTGAATTTCATGTTATTGTCTTTTATTTTGAAATGTGTCAAGTGGAAATGATGTAATTAATTTCATTCGGGTAGCCTCCTTCACTTTGCCACCATGCAATGCCAGGGTAAGCAGTGTGAAAAAGTTGTTGGCGGGTTTTTTTCTTTGTCTTCGAAAATGTAGCTATTTCAGCTATAAATCTTTTGTTGTTTGTTGATGTCAAGTTTACAATGTCATTGTGACTTATGTTACATTTTGACTGCAAAGCTAAGTTTTTAATAGACATTGTATTATCCCAATTGTAAAAGTTTGGCGCCATTTTCAGGTTAGTGCACCCTCTTGTGGTTGCTGACTGTAATGTCTCTGCAGATAGTTGTCGCCTTTTCACAGTATAATATTAATTTTTGCATGTGTAGGAGACAGAAGTGCAGGACACACGGAAGACAAATGATGCGTTTGGTTTATTGTCCTCTGCAGGAGAGCAAAGAAACGGTAAAGGAACAGTATTTGGATTCTCAGTCATTTGAAGAAAATTAGCATTGTTACATTAGCAACATGTTTTCACCACATTTATTTTATTAACCTCTAGTTAACCAGGCAAATCCCATTGAGATCACAGATTAATTAAGATTATGGATCTGGTATCCTGGGCGTTCAACTCTATTGATAAGATTTTTTCAACAAAACGACAAGGTCCTGGAGAGCCTGCATGTCCAGCTGAGACGCACGCTGTGAGGTACGTCATGGACCCGGGGGGAGTGTGACAGCTGCTGTGCCTCTCAGTCCTGTCTCAGGAGGATGTTGAAGACGTTTACATATTTGGATTTATGATAGCAGGGACTCTGCTTTTTGGCATCGGTGGGGCTCTGTTTTATTGACTTTTGAAGAAGACATCGGCAGCCATTTTGGCCATGGCAAAGCTTCCGAGTCAGTGTGAAGGTTTGGTCCGTGCTGTAAGTACTCTAAATCAGCTGATTTACGAGCTAAACCGTAAGGTGGAGGCGATTTATGAGAATTACAGGCCACCTGCGGCTTCTGGGACTCATCAGCGTGGTGGGTTCAACCTTGAGGGAGACTCATAACATGGATCAGTGGAAAGGATTCCAACAATTAGGCCATTTTGAACCAGAACGTCCAGATGGACTCTAGGCTGAAGAAAAAAAAAAAATCTGTCTGCCTGAAGAAAATCAACAATCAAAGCTTATCTGAATCCGGCTCTCCGACGGTCTCGGAGACGCGCTGACTATCAAATTTATCCTGGATCATGGGTAACCAAGGACAAAAACTTCATCTATCAATGTGGAGGAGCAGTGGCACAGTGGACCAGACAGTGTTTAGCACTTTTGAAACGAGATCTGTTTGTGAACAGCCTTTATTAGCCAGTAAATATTGAGTTTCAGCAACTGACACAATACCATTCCTTTCACTTTGTTGTCTTAGACTGTATCTCAATGTACTGAATCAAACTAATTGAATTGCATCGTATTGTGATTACAGACTGAATATCAACATAATTAGTAGTTGAACTGAGTCACATACTTCACCGCTTTGCTCTTGAAAGCAGATGCTTTCCCCCTCCTCTCCCTCTTCCGCTTTGCTTTTGCTCTGTCCCGTTCATGAAACTTCTTCAGAGCCTCTCTCTACATATCTTCCAAAACGTAATTTTTGCTATGGATCTGATCAGCTAGTCTCTCAACGCTTGGGATTTGTGAGGACCAGCAAAGACTCAAGGCAGACATGAATCAGTAAAGTTCTGCCTGTTCCCAATACAAATGTTGCTTATCTGAATTTGGCTCCACAGCTGGCTTTGACAGGCCACCTTATCTTAATTCACCTGGAGCCCCCTTAAATTTGATGCTCTGCCCCCTCCCTTCCCCTCCCACCGAGGAAGTCTGTGGACCTATCAGAGGGACCTGGCTGAATAAACATTGTGTCATCATTTCAGGACTCTTGGATTCTCTCTGGCACTGTCCAAGGTCGACCTCAGCACCACTCGAGAGTGTTTAAGGATCTCACCGGGGGAACTGTCTTATTGCACCATTCTTATCAGAACTCTTACAATTTTTCTGGAGTGTCCTTGACACGATCACCACTCGTCATCTCCACTCCCCTGCGGAATGTCTGCGTCACTATGCGCCTATATGCGGGGTATATTTTTAATGTCAGGCTCTCTGTCCTTGGCCAAGGAGTGAGAGTTTGATAGGATTTTTGTTTTTGCCTCCAAATCCTATACGTGTCACTTTCATTACTTTTTCTGTCTAAACAGGTCTCAGTTGTAAATGAGTCTTCTAGGCTCAATGTGATTTATCTGTGTAAATAAAGGTTGGAAAAATTACAGTGTCAGTTTTTGCTGCCCATTGTAAGAGAGCAGTTCTCTCAGCATACTGCAGTCACAAGATGGCACCAACAAGCCACATCTATGGACCATCTCCTTGATTAGCTGCAAGAGTACAAAAAGCTGCAGAAGACCTCCCTTCGCCGCTGGAGCATTACATAACTTCCAGTAGTTGTGCTTCTAGCCATCTGTGCATTATCTTGTGATAGACAAGACTTACCTTGTGTTCTTACACGTGTCAGCATTAACTTCTGCTGCCAACCTATCCCTGGACTCTTCCTGTATAGCCTCGAGTTTCCTTGTGACCTCCTCATCTGTCTCCTCACCTTCCAACCACTTGCCTACCTCAAACATCTTCCTTCGTTTACTGCAACCAATGGATCCCCTGCTTCTTCAACAATCCATAACTCCACCTGTAAGAAAGATATCATCATCACCCTCCATACTTTGAGCTAACCATACTGAACCTTCTCATTACTCCTCAGGGTTCCAGTCCCTTTCCATACACGCTGGTAACTTTTACCTGGTCTTGAAGTCTGTTCGATTCAGTCCGTATTCTCTGGGTATTCCGTTAAATCCTTACTCCCATGAATTATTCATTCATCCATTCATTCAGTGAAACAAACTGTTGGTAGAGTATGACATACATATCACTTTGGCCAGAGACCAGAGATGATCATAGTTTCACTCAGTGTCTGTCTTGCTGTCAAGGAAAAAACACCTTTTCAAAAGCATGAACACCTCAAACCAAAGCACTCAGCTCATCAAAACAGGTGAGCTCAGCTTGCCATTGTTCATTCAGCACACTGGTCATATGCATATCATGTATTTATTCAAAGATGTGATTTCTGGTATATATGTCTAAGAGAATGAGATAAAACATTTGTTCTTTAGCGAAATATTACAAATCCATGATGCATTAGCTTCAATTAAAGAAGAAAAGAGTCTGACTTAAAAGACTAAAAGTTTTTCTCTCTCAGCCCAAAGCTTTTTTGTTGTCAAAATAGCATCTCTGATTCAGCAAAATGTGCAATTACCACTATAATTTTGCCTCATCTTTCTGTCCTTGGCTTTCCATTTCTGTTGAAGAGCTGCAGAAAGTCGTGTTTTGATGGTGTTGCAAAAGCTTGTTGAGTCTGGGCACCATTGTTCGAAAGAGATTGGTCTCTTATGAGAATTCTGAGGAGCACAAAGCCAAAAACATTTTTCTCAAAAGGCCCCAAAACTAGTAGGTAGGATTACACACTTCTGTAAAGCTTGCCTGCCTTTCTTCTTATTTCGTTTCATCATGTAGTGTCCAGATAGTTGGTTTAAAAGGGCTATGATGATGTACACATTTTTCAAAATTTTACCTCTGTAACTAAATAGCTTTGACTGATGTGTTTGAATTTGTCTTTAAAGTTTAACTCTCCTAGGCAGGCATAACAAGTAGACACCACATCGTGTGAAATAAAAGTCCACCTTTAACTTAAACAGAAGCCTCCAACCTTGACTAATTTATTAACATAATTTTAAATACACAAAGAGGCAAACATTAAATATGTAGTCCCACCTAAAAATAAAAGTTTAATATACTTTGTGAATGTTAAAGCTGAAATATTTCTCTTGAAAAATGTGCTGAACACAATGTTGAAATAAATTAGTTGTAATGTTTGTGTTGCTGTAACAACCTTCAGGTTTCTCTTGTGTGCGCAGCTAATCTTAACATTTAAACAACAAAACAGGAGTGTAAACACATTATGAACAGTGTGATCTAACCTTGATAATCCCACAGCAGTTACTGCCCTAAAGCGTTTGTTTAGATTATTAGATTTTTAATCTGTCATTCTTATTTGATCCAACTGAAGCTTAAATCAGCACTATTAATTGAAGGTTATTGGATAAAATGAGTCTTTGCTCCTTCTGTGAGGTGTTGAATTATTATCTTGATCACATGATGGTCAAATATACATGTAACGGTGTAGGAAGGTGACAGATGATCTGCACCACTCCCTAAAAGCAGTGCCATCCTTTAAATAAGCCGTTAGTGCCCCAATAATTGAGTGTTGAGTTAGGGCTGAATGACATGACCAGGTATTATAATATTGCAACATTTTGAAGTTTTAGAGTTATTTTTAGTTTGTCCTTTAACCACATTATTCTCTAATTCAACACTATAATGACGGTGCGACTCAGAAATTAATCCTCTGACCCTCGTTCCTGCAAACTTTACAGCTGCCCTCTCATGATCCGAAAGCAGAAGAGACGTTGAATCAGTCCAGTTACAGAAGAAAATTGAAGTCTAACACCAGGTCAGAACTTACCAGTGCAAAAAGTGAACACGAAACCAGCAGCTGACATCCAGACTGTTAATTGCCCAGATTTAGAGCAGCGACAATGTCACATAAAGAACACTCACTGCTCCAAATACACTTCTGTGAGACAGGAACCAAAATAAAGCTGCTGGCACAGAAAAACCTACCATTTGATGACAGGATTAATTAACGAGTCCGTCCTCTGACCCTTTTGTCCAATAATTCTACGCCCGTCAAACGTATTATGGGACTGTCTCTGTCTGCCAACTTTCTCTTGTTCTACCCATAACTTCTGATCCGTTGAAGGTAATTTAACAAACCGTCATACGCATATTCATCATCACACATCTTCAAAGTCCAGGTCACAAATCAAGGTCAAATATGTGTGCTTGTCTAGATCGTAACAATATGAAAAAAAAAAATCTCGATTAAGAGTTTAAAAATTGTGAGTAGATCACAACATGAGATGCTCAAGATAATTTAATGAAACTTGACACACGTGTATGGTCACTAGACAGAGTGCTGAATATACTTATCACCCCAGCTGCAAGGTCAAGGTCACAAATAAAGGTCAAACGTTATGCAAAGTATTTTTCTTGTCTAGGGCATTGCTATAGATTGCTGTATAATAGTTTGTCAATAAGCGAATTATAATGTGCAGTGTGTGGTACTCTTGTTTCTTCTTGTCATCGTGTCTGACAGTTGTTTTATAGCTAAATGTTAGCACAAGTCTAGAAGTCCTCATGCAGCTCATACCACAAAACGTATACATGCTACATGTACAAATTATACATGAAAATGTTGGGATTTTTGTCCGGTTTCATCCAATGTGTCTCTTTCTGCTACAGGACTTTTAGTTTGATTGGAAACGCCTCAGATTTAAAATCAAAATATTCTCTAAAAAACAGGAAGTGGAACATCTTTTTAACTTGTCACACCTCGCATTAAACACCGTGAAAACCTAAAAATTAATTAATGTGCCCACCCGATGCTCCTGCTGCTCACAGTTCAAGAATTAAAAAAATTAATTTGACCGTTTGAGGCTTACTTTTCAGTCTACCTCTTTATGTTTACGGACAGGGAGTGGCAGACACAACTGTGTGGTTACCATGGTGACCATATCCTTACACATAGATCAAACTGTGCGTATTCTGTTTTAGTTTAAATCATCACAAAGTTATTTAGGAACTTTGGGCGATTCGCTGCGTCGTCTGTTCATTTTTGTTGTTTTGTTAGATCTTTAAACTTTGTTTACATTTTTAGACAAATTACATATTGTGAATATTGTGTAAATTGACAGTCTTGTGGTTGAACATCGACAATCTGAGCAGCCTACAAACATTTCAAACATTTCTGAATAAAATTATAAAAAGTTACCTTTTAGTAACTTCAAGTGGTGAGCAGAAATCAATCTTCATTATGTTGTTATATTTGTTTATTTGTCATATGCAGGTTAACACCAGGTCAACAATGAAATGAAACGTTCAGGATGAGAAGAACCGATTCAAGTCTCCTCGTGAACATCTTGTTATAATATTATTCTTTTAGTCAGTTTTCTGTTTCCGAGTGTTGTTCTCGAGTAATTCATTATTACAATTTCACTAAAAACACAAAAGAAGGCTGTTCATTTTTAAATCCTCCTCCTCTGTTCAACTTTTATGATTAAATACATCATAAATACGACGGGTGCATTCGAAGATATCACCAATGTTTGACTAATTTTGGATAATTTCCTAAACTGGGTGATAAACTCTGTCTCCCTCCTGCTCCACACATCGCCCGAGAGCACAGACATGCATACAAAGCAGTGTGGAGATTAATCTGGGCTCTCTGCAGCTCTGCTCCCACCTCCTCGCAGTCCATCCACACTTCCTTCCATGTCTCTCACTCCAGCCTCAGCGCTGTCCCCGACATAAAAGGACACGTCCTCTGAGGTTCCTGTCTTTTCCTTTTTGTCTGCTGAGGCTTCACACCCCCCGTGAGTCACAGGACTGAGGAGAAAGCACAAATAAAAAGGTTTGATTATATGAAGGACGTTGGGCTGGATTTACAAATCCTCTCACATTTGTAGGAGCATCCAAGTGTGCAAACCTTTGCTTTTACTAAACAGTGCACTTGGAAAAAAAATAGCCTGGACTGCTCTCCGTGAAGCAGAATGAGTCTGAACTTTGTGCTGGTTACCGCAGCAGCGAACCCGTCTACCTTTACTCAGATCCATCCCGACCCCAACAGGAACTCATTTGCCTTAGATTTAGAGCGAATTGCACGAAGATCTGAATAATTGATGTAAAAACTCATCCAGGGAAGATAATTTTAAGATAATCTGCAGGCACCTGTGTAAATGTATGTGCATGTTTCAGTGTGGCTCAGTGGCCGTTTTCACGAGTATTTCGTACTCCGAGTTTGCTCTAAGGTCTAAAAATGTTGGATTTAAATTTTTTTTTTAACAAGACAGTTCAGTAAAAACATTCAGTGCTGGCAGTGATTTAATAAAGTTAAACTAAAGGGTTAGCATAATTTAAAGGGATGCATATTTTAGACAAAAATCATCTAATGATAAGAAATGATGGGAGTTGTAGAAGATTTGATCAAACCTGTCAAATGTGAAAAATCTCAAACGTCATCTCCAATGCTTTACATTGGAGATGACTCTCAGCTACCACCATGAATGAAACTATCAGAACAAAATACATTTTTTGTCAATTAGCTGTGGCGCCATGTTGAATTGGCTCCAAATGTTAATTATTATCGATGTATGTATAAACTATAAACATCTATAAACTTTAATTCCTCTTTTTTCTGGATGTAAATCACTTTTTTCTGATGATTATTTACTCTGGTATCGGATGCTGTGCAGCTGGAAGGATTTTTACTGAAAGCTTTTTACTTTTGGGCATTTGTTACGATGCGTAACCATGGCAACAATGTGTTTTTTAACAACAAGCAGCTGATTATTAAGCATTAAGGAAGGAGGTTGAGGAGCATTAAGTGTAAAACCACTAGACTGAGGAACAGCTTCTACCCTGAGGCTGTTAGACTCATGAATATCTAACCAGAATAATCACATCATGTTGCTGCTGATCCGTTTCATGTTGCTGCTGATCTGTTTCATGTTGATGTGTTCATGCGTGCTCATCTGCTCACACAGACTCATGCTCATGTTCGTGCTGCTGTTAGACGTCATGTTTTTTATGCTACTAGTGCTTAGTGTATATTTAGTTCATGTTTTTCTTAGTTCATATCTTAGATCTTATCATTGTTTTTCTTTACATTTTATTGTTGGATGTAACTGGGACCCTGTGTACATAATTTCGCTCCACCACATGTACCACATGGGGTGCGAATGACAAAGAATTTCTGACTCTGACTCTGATTAACAGTGCTCATTTAGTGTTAGTTACTGTATGGACTCAAAACATGCTTAATTTCTTTTAACTCAAGCAACTTTATCAGCAAGCAATATGACACATTATAAACAAGCTAAAATAAAATAATCTTGCACTTCAAAACTAGCATTTTTGTTTAATTGTAATAATTATCTTGACCATGGCTACATGGCTAAGCCTTGTATCAGATGTGCTTGCGTTTTTTTTTTGTTTTTTTTTTTTAAATGTGACTTTCAGATCTGTGAGCTGAATTTCTTTGAACTCAAACCACAACTACAGCTCAGGAGCAGTTCACATCTCAGGAAAACTGAGCAAGTCCACACCTGCCTGCAGGTGGATCTGTCCAAACTCTGATCCCCCACAGACAGTATCAGGTGTAAGAGCAGAGGTTGGGTTAAACCACACAAAAATTACACAGTATGTTCTTAAATTAAATGCATTGTCTTCTCCAGGTGTTTAAATTCAGCCCTGGGGTTCCTAAAATGCCTAAATTATGTATGAAAGCCCTTCAGGTTAAAAAACAAATTAAAAGCAAACCAAGTCCAGAATGATATATTTATTTGGTTTAATCTGGTTCTTTCTGGTATAGAACAAATATGTTTGTTTTTTTTTTATGCAAAGGACGGAGCACCTGTTTTCATTTACGGTCAGGCCTGCTGGATTTAGCTCAGACATGATACCCATGGTGATAGCACCATGCTAGCATGTCATGATACAATGGTGGGAGCTGTAATACGACACGGTCCAAGAGAACATGGTGGTAAAATCATCACCAAAACAAAAAGGTCACACCAATATTTTGTTGGACTTCCTTTAGCTTTGATCACATCATGCATTCACTGTGTCATTGTTTCCATAATCTTCTGTAATGTCACAAGATCTATTTCATCCAGTGTTGCATTAATTTTTCACCAAGATCTTTCATTGATGACTAGACACTAGGCATGATGGATGCATCACTTCACCTGCCTCTCTTCTTACCCTGATGCACCATCACTCTGGAACAGAGTAAATCTGGACTCATCAGACCACATGACCTTCTTCCATTGCTCCAGAGTCCGATCTTTATGCTCCCTAGCAAATTGAAGCCTTTTTTTCCCAGTTAGCCTCACTGATTAGTGGTTTTCTTAAGGCTACAACTGTTCAGTCCCAATCCCTTGAGTTCCCTTCACATCGTGCGTGTGGAAATGTTCTTACTTTCACTATTAAACAGCCCCGAGTGCTACTGTTGTTTTTCTTCCATTTGATTTCATCAAACGTTTAAGTGATCGCCGATCACGATCATTCAGGATTTTTTTCCGGCCACATTTCTTCCTGGAAGACGATGGGTCTCCACTATCCGTCCAGTTTTTAATAATGCGTTGGACAGTTCTTAACCCAGTTTTAGTAGTTGCTGCAATCTCCTTAGATGTTTTCTCTGCTTGATGCCAATGATTTGACCCTTCTCAAACAGACTGACATCTTTTCCACGACCACGTCGTGTCTTTCAACATGGCTGTTTAAGAAATGAGAAGCAACTCATTGCACCAGTTGAAGTTAAATAAATTGTTGCAGCTGAAAGATAATCGTCCATGCAGTAATTATCCAACAGGAGGCTCGTACCTGTTTGCTTAGTTAAATCCAGGTGGCGACTTATTTTTGGCCAGGCAGTGTATTTCCAAATGTAACTTTGAGAAGAATTTCTCCTTGTTGGCTTCACAAACACCTCTTCCTTCAGATTAAAAGTGATTGTTTAGTAATTTTAGCGCACTTTCTAATGAAAAACATCAATAAACTCAACTGATCGGTTTACTTGTTGCAGGACTGGTGTATTTTGGTCATTCGTTGGTATTGTTTTAAGTTTATTATTACATTTCTGGACATTTTGTTCCGTCTTTCCAGATTTCTTGTGTTTTGACTTCTTTTATTTGTGTTTTTGTCTTATCAGTTTGTCTCTTGTCACGTTAGTTTCAACCTGTGGGATTCAGCTGATCAGTTTCTCCCCTGTGCTCCTTGTGCCATGACTCATGCTCAGACTGCTCCACTGTGTATGTGTTAGCTAACCTGCCACTCTCACCTGTTCCCAATCTGTAATCAGTCCAGGTGTCTCAAATACTTCATCAGTCTCTGTATTTTCAGTCTCCTTAGCAGCGCATTGTTGGTTAAACACCAAACTTTTCTGTGTTCTCCTTTTATAATAAGTAAGTGTTTGTCTGCATTCTGGGTTCCAGCCTCGGGCCAACTGCGAGACCTGCATGTCATCTACACCTTTGCTGTTCTCTTCAATTAGTCTCATCAGTTTTATTTAGAAGATTTGTCTCCAAGACTGCAGGTGGAGGGCAGCAGATTGCAACCAGAAATTATTAGCCAGAATGTAAATAGTTGTTTTATCCTATACACATTTAAAAAAAAACAACAATAAAAGTGAATTATAGGCCCTAACCTAATGATGCATGTTCTGTTCTGTTTCCAAGCTTTTCTTATCATATTTCTACCTACCATTAAAAAAAAAAAAAAAAAAAAAATAATCATAATTTCTTTGTTGTTTAGTGTCGTAAGTTTTGTTTTTTGAAGTTCTAACAAACTAAATCTGGGTTTAGCTGTGAATGTGCGAAACAATCGATACCAAACCCAGATACGTCTTTTTTCTCTCGATACTGAACCGTCAGTTCAATGAGAGACTTTTTCTTTTGCCCAAAAAGCTCAGACCTGACATGATTGACAGCATGTGGGGATGTGAAAGCATAATGGCTGCATTCAGAAAATACAGAGAACGGGCCGCCAGGGGAAATGGAAGAAATATGAGATTCAGAGGAAAATGCAGGACGGTGATAACAGGGAGAGAGTGTAAGATGTGTTTGACCTGAATGAAAAAGAAATCATAGGCTGGATCTCAGCTTTGGATTTGAGCTCCACACACTCATAACATTCTCCTCCGTGTTTCGGCTGCTGGAAAAACTAAAGCTTTTTCAGATTTTTTTACATTCCAAACATCAGATATAACTAGCTTTTAAAGAAAACTAATATATGCAGGTCAAAGATCTGAAATGAACATTCATAGTGACAAAGAAAGTGATTTTATTGCATAATGATGCTTTTGTTGTAGCTAATCTTTAGCTACAACCCCATTCCTTGAGATGATGGATTATAATCAGTGTTGTCCATAAAAATATTCACGTGGCGTCAAAGTTTTCTGTGAACATTGACCTTTACTGTTGTTGAACTGATCTGAACCAAGCCTGGAGACATTAAACTACTTTCTTTTCTGCAGTAAATTTGTCTAATGGTTCATTTCTGTGAATGAGAGCAGCTCTCTCGGTCCTTGTTAAGATCCTGAATGTGAACACAAAGAATGAGAAAATGTGAATCAGATAGAAATCATAGATTCCTGGCAGCATGAATCGACTAATCAGGCAACCAATTGGAGATTTAGTCAGCTCAAGATTTTTAATCTGATCCTGTATCGGGTTCCGATACCAACATAATTTGCGTAGCGGATTTTTCCGATCCAACATGCGAGATTTCCGGTCCATGATGCATGTCTGTGTCTGTTGAAACGTCCACATGTGATTTCCTGCCAGCTGCTCTGAAGGTTGGCTTCAAACTATGAAATGGATTTCCTGAACGGAGGCATGTCTCATGAACCCAGAGTAATAAGACCCGCATCACATTCAGGAAATCCATTTCATAGTTTGCAGCCAGCTACAACGTGAGTAAATATGCAAGGACTGAGCAGCACTGTGGCTAACGGCTAAGCAACTTTTCACCGAACCATGTCCGCTGTGTGAAAGTGTTTTACAATAAACACCGCAAGACAGCAACGTGCAATGTCTGCAGAACCTCTGTACCGAGAGGAGGAAGCTCCGTTGCGACCTAACAAACTTAATCAAACATTTGAAAAAGCACCACATTAAAGAGCACCAGGATTGTTTAGCCAGGTGGGGGAAAGACGAAAGGAGCCGTCAGAAATCACTTCTGGAGTCGTTCAAGGTAAACTTCCGCAGCTAAAGGGATTACCGAGAAGTTGCTAAACTTCCTCGTAATTAACGACGAACCGCTATCAGTTGTAGAAAACGAAGGATTTCTTATCTTGATACTTGCAGCCAAGATATAATTTACCCTCCGGGAGATATTTATCAATACAACAGTAGACAATCATACAAAAAAACCTATGAATTGAAAATTACAAGAAAATTGTATATTAAAAAAAAAAAACTAAACTAAAACAGCTTCATTATAAAGCGATGGGGCAGCACGGTGGCACAGCTGGTAGAGCTGCTGCCTCTCAACGAGCAGATCCCTGGTTCAAACCCCGGTCCAGGGGCCTTTCTGGGTGGAGTTTGCATGTTCTGTCCGTGCATGCGTGGGTTTTCTCCGGGTACTCCGGTTTCCTCCCACAGACCAAAAAACATGCATGTTAGGCTGATTGGGAACTCTAAATTGTCCCTAGGTGTGAGTGAGAGAGTGAATGGTTGTTTGTCTCGTTTGTCTCTATGTGGCCCTGTGATGGACTTTCGACCCTTCCAGGCTGTACCCCGCCCCTCGCACAGTGATTGCTGGACATGGGCACCAGCGACCCCCGTGACCCAAAATGGAAGAAGCGGGTAAAGAAAATGGATGGATGGATGGGATTGGATTGGAAGTGAAAAAAAAAAGGTGGATCGGAGCATCCTTAATTTATACAGGTAGTGTAATTGAGTCAGGAGAACTCATTTTTTAAGAGAGACCTGTTTGGGAGCAGATGATGGGCCTTGCTCAAGGGCCCAGAGTGAGACAAATGAGGGTGGAGGCAGGTGTGGGTGTTTCACCTTTTCCACCCACATTTTGATAGTGTCAGTCTGGAGAGTTGAACCCATGACTTTCCGATCACGGGCCCATCTTCTCTAACCTCTGTGCTACTACTCCCCAAGATCTGACAAACAAAGATGAAATTTTATTTATTTATTATCAAATAGGCCAGTTTCAAAACATGAACTGGAGATGATTCTTTGTGCTTTTCTTTCCTCTCAGTTAGACATACTGTACTTCAGTCCAGTTAAACAATGGATGCATGAAGGACTGGTGTAAAATGTTCAACCCTTGAGGGCCTCATTGGCCGATTTGACCCAAGGGCAACAGGATGGTTGAATAAATCACTTTGAATGTTTTAATTATGAGTTATTTTAGATTAAGCTTATTTAAAACGGGTCCCTGACCATCCCAATATACTTCTCACTGATTCTCTAAACTTACCACAGGCTTGAAAAGGAAACTGACCTCTTTTGCAAACAGTGTCAGTTTGATGTATTTACCCAGGTGCAAATGTCACACAATCCTTTAGTGAATCAGGGTCTCAGTAATGAAATAAGATGTGCAGCAGAAAAAAAGGGATTTGCTGTTAGAAAGGTAATTTGACCAGCTTCCAGTTCATCTAGGAAGTGAAAGACTGCTTTGCTGGCTTATTTTTAATACATCCATTTGTTTTTTAATCCTTTAGAGGGCTGCGAGAGGAGCGTCCCAGCTGGGCAGTGACCTGCATGAGTCAACAGTTCTTTAGAAATCTAACACAAGAAAAACAGCTACAGAAGTCCCTCGTTTACCGCGGGGAATCCGTACCATGAAGTCCCACAATAAGTGAAAAACCGCGAAGTAGGAATAGTAGTATAAGTAGTAGTTTATTTTAGTATATTATATATACATACATATACACCCATCCATCCATTATATTTACCCGCTTCTTCCATTTTGGGTCACGGGGGTCGCCGGTGCCCATGTCCAGCAATCACGGTGCGAGGGGCGGGGGACACCCTGGACGGGTCGCAAGTCCACAGGGCCACATAGAGACAAACAACCATTCACTCTCTCACTCAACATGGCATTGGTCTGTGGGAGGAAACCGGAGTACCCAGAGAAAACCCACGCATGCACAGAGAGAACATGCAAACTCAACCCAGAAAGGCCCCTGGACCGGGATTTGAACCAGGGACCTGCTCGCTGAGAGGCAGCAGCTCTACCAGTTGCGCCACCGTGCTGCCCACACACAGACCCTTTCCAAAAAATTAGAATATCATGGAAAAGTTGTTTAACTTCCATAATTCCACTCAAAAAGTTAATCTTTAATAGATGATAGATTCAGGGCCCACAATTTAAACAATTTTAAGTATTTATTTGATTATTTTTACATAATTTGGGCTTCCAGCTCATGAAACCCACAAAAACAGGATTTCAAAAAATTAGAATACTGTGGAGAAATCAGCCCTCACTACTTCTTAGTTTTTGCAGAAAAATAAAGAAAGAAATTAGGATCACAACAAAATCAAAATATGGTACATTCAAAACAATATGTCAATTTTCAATACTTGGTTGTGAATCCCTTTGTCTTAGTCTCTGCCTCGATGCGACGTGGCATTGAGACAATCAGCCTGTGGCATTGACTGGGAGTTATGGAAGCCCAGATTTCCTTGATGCTGCCAGCTCTTCTTTGTTGTTGGGTCTGGTGCTCCTCATTTTCCTCTTGAGAATACTCCATAGATTCTCAATGGGTTTAGGTCCGGCCAGTTGGCACTGTGGCATCAAACCAGGTTATGGTGCTTGTGGCGGCATGGGCAGGGGCCAGGTCCTGCTGGAAGATGAAATCTGCTTCTCCATACAGATCCTCAGCAGAAGGAATCATGAAGTCCTCTAAAACATTCTGGTAGACTGTTGCGGTGACCTTGGATTTAAGAAAGCAGAGTTTACCAACACCTGCACCGGACATTGCACCCCAAACCATGACTGACTGGATATTTTACACTGGACCTCAAGCAGCATGGATTCTGTTCCTCACCCTTCTTCCTCCAAACCCTTGGACCTTGATTTCCAAATGAAAGTTGCACTTTACGTTCATCGGAAAAGAGGACTGAGGAACCCGACAGTTGTAGCCCATCTCCAGGAAGAGTCTGAATGTGGTGGTTTTTGAAGTTGTGACTCCCGCTTTATTCCACTCTTTCTGGATCTCTGCCAGATTCTGGACTCTTCTCTGTTTGATAATCAGCTGAAGCCCACGGTCATCTCTTTTGCTGGTGCATCTTCTCCTGCCACATTTTGCCCTTCCACTAGACTTTCCATTGATATGCTTGGACACAGCGCTCTGTGAACAGCCAGCCTCCTTAGCGATGAACTTTTGTGGCTTACACATCCTATGGAAGGTATCAGTGATGGTCTTCTGGCCAGTTATGTCTGCAGTCTTCCCCATATTGAACTGAACTGAGACAATTGAACCAAACTGAAGCAACTTAATGACACCTGGGGAAACGTGTACAGGTGCTTTGAGTTTAGTAGATGATTAGTGTTTCACACTCAGTTTAAACATTCATGCCTTCTAAAATTTGGGCTGATTTAGCCACAGTATTCTAATTTTTTTTTATTCTTGTTTTCGTGGTTTTCATGAGCAGGAAGCCCAAATTATGTAAAAATAAACAAATGCATACTTGAAATTGTTTAAATCGTGGGCCCTGAATCTATCATATATTAAAGATCAACGTTTTGAATGGAATTATGGAAGTTAAACAACTTTTCCATCATATTCAAATTTTTTGGAAAGGCTCTGTATATATGAAGGCGTTTTAAATCCTTCCCATACTCTTGCAATATTCTAAATATTCTAAACAATACTTCTAAACTCTAAACGCTCTAAAAGAGCACAGAATGTCACGATTTCAGCTCTCTGCCTCCAGCTGCACTTTTGGCCACGCCCACTTCTCCGCTCTGCATGGAGATCAGCTGATCAAATGCAGAAGGAAGCTTCTCCCACAGCTGTGGGCTGCACACAGGTGCTAAATCATTTAAAATCATTTATTTTAATTTTTAAAAAACCCATGCCGATGGTGCGGCTCATCCATCAATCGGCCAGTTGTGTGTTATGTCCAATCTTACTTTGAAAAACCTTGATAGTGAGTCTGCGACAAATGAGCTGTGAAGTAGCGAGGGCCTACTGTATATTCACACCTACGCAACTATTCAAAAGTGTTGCATTTACAGTCTGTACATTTTATGCAATGGCTCAACGCACGTCTGACAAGACAAAAACATAAGAAAATGCGAAGTGCACACTTTCTATGAGAAAGCTTAAATCAAGTTTTGGATAAAATAAATATCCTTTCATCATCTGTTTAGTCAAATGAGTTCCTCTGAGGACACGAGAAGATTTGTAAATCAATTTACTTGCAAGGGCGCAGAGTTCAAAACGCAGATGTTACACTGAAGCCACGAGGTCTGCCCACGGACAGTATAAAGAAGTGTCTTTTTATAATGTTTATTACAGAGACAAGGTCAAGACGACCTCTGCCTTCCAGTTTACAGACGACGATGGAGGAGGAGACCTTGGAGTTTATCAGGTGTGCAGGCTCTGTGCTCTTCAGAGAGCTCTTAGATGTCCTGGGTGGCAAAGCAATTCTCTAACACAGTGGATCCTAAGAAACTGGCTGCAGATGCCATCCGATCCGTCCACCCAGACTCGGCTGGCCTCTCGGTTCCCCCGGGTTGTAGGACCGCCTGAATGCTGGGCAGAACTCCTCCCAGAGCGATGGCCACTCCTCCCAGCAGTCTGCAGAGCTCCTCGTCGCTGTGGACAGCCAGCTGCAGGTGCCGAGGGACGATCCTGTCCTTCCACTGTCATGAGCCGTGTTTCCTGCTAGTTCCAGGATCTCAGTGATCAGGCACTCGAGCACAGCTGGCAGGTAGATGAGAATGCGTCCACAGAACATCCTTTTCAACTCACTTGAGATTTGGGGCTGTAGCTGAGATATTATTTGAGCTTTTGAGATGTTAATCAGCTGCTGGTTGTAGAAAACTGCCTTGTTGCCATGGTTACGCATCATAACAAATGTCCAAAACTAAAAAAGTTTCAGTAAAAATCCTTCCAGCTGCACAGCATCTGATACCAGAGGAAACAATCATCCAAAAAAATGTGACTTACATCCAGAAAAAGAGGAATTAAAGTTTCCAAAAGCAAAATCTCAGAATGAAAGTAAGAGAGCTGCTCCAACATGCAGCCACCTTGAGCGGCGCAATTCTAGAACCTATAATAAATAAAAATAAATAAAAATAAATCCAGTTGTAATTCTGTTGAGAAAATAAAAACCAGCTAAAGTCAGGGAAGAACGAGGTTTCTCAGTGAAAGACAGAGGTCAAAGGTCACACAGAGTTTCTGCAACAAGCAGGTTCTTAAGGACGGGATGGGAAGCAACCTTCTGAGAAAAATAACAAATCGCCTCAAAATAGTTCCTCTTACTAACCAATGTCAATCACTTAATTACTTAACTTGCAGCGACACTAACTATAGGATTTATCAAAAAGGAAAGACTTAAGCCTAATCTAAAAAGTTGACAATTTGTCAGCCTCAACTGGAAGTTGATTCCACAAGAGAGGAGCCTGATAACTGAAAGCTTCCTCCCCTTCTGCTTTTTGAAACTCTAGGAATCACAAGTAAACCTGCAGTCTGAGAGTGAAGTGATCTGTTGGGAAAACGGAACAATAAGCCCTTTAATGTAAGATGGAGCCAGGTTGTTGAGAGCTTTGTAGGTTAGAAGTAAGATTTTAAAGATCCTGTCCTTAAACACCACAAACAGGATCAGAGACAAGCGTCCGCCCCACAGAGTCCAACCTGCATCGAGAAGGAGCTCCGCTTCCTGCTTTGATCATGCAGGAACCTGGTAGCTCTCAAAAACAATTCCAGCATCTCATACTCCCAAAATTAGTGTTAAAAATCCTATTGTCTTGCTTTTTCACAAAACACAAATTGTAACATTTGTGCAGTTAGTGATTCAGGAATCAAAGTCAGTATGTCTGAAATGCTCAGGAGCGGCTGCTGGCAAAATATGATCAGTTTAAGCTGTATAATCCACAAAACTGGGGTTTATGTCAGAAAATACCTTTGTACGCAGAATGAAAAGTTAATAAAAACACATCTGAGAGATTTTTTTCGAACATGTTGGGTGAGATACAACCTTAACCTTATAACTAACGAGAGAAAAACTCTGCAGCTCTGAAGGAACGCCTGGAGTTACACACAGGATAATTTTTGAGGAAAGAATCAGTTTTTCTGATGACAGTGAACGAATGCAGAATGACAAAATTAGTTTTCTGCTGAAATAATTCTCGAGTGCTGCAGAATACGGTTTAAACCCGAACTTCAATCGTTCAAAACCCCTTTTGTAACAATTTAATGATTGCGGTACACCGAGGTAATTTATCTACTCTGAAGAAGCTGCCAAGCCGCCTGGGCTGAACCTAAAGAAACAAACCTCAAGAGAGCTTTAATCTCTAATCAAATGTGTCTGTATCGTGTGTTAGTTTTTTATTTAAGGTGAGCTATTTTTAAACTTTCAAAGAAGAAAATGTGTGTCAACTATATGGAATGTTACAGAATAAAATTTTATGTTATAAAGAAACAAAATGCGGCAAAGCTTAATGCAGTAAGTAACTTTACAAGATCTGTAAGTTTCACAAGATATTTCTCTTTTTTATTAACCCTGAACAGATACAAAAAGGTTAACTTAATAGAGGCAAACTGCACTTTAAAGGGAATGATTTTATTTCTTGGTAAATCTCTAATATGTTGGACAAGAACATAAAAATGATCTAATGTCTTTATGAAGCAAAAAATTAGTGTGGTAGAAGCTACGAGTCATTCACGAGTCATACAAATGACAGGAATTTTTGTGTTAACGTTGGTCATATTTTATTTGCTTCGGTGCCTCTTTTCTGCGGGGTTCCGCAGGGCTCGATTCTTGGACCCCTTCTGTTTTCACTGTATCTGCTGCCTTTGGGGTCTCTCCTGAGGAAACATGGTTTTTAGTTTCATTGTTATGCTGATGATTATCAGATTTATATGCCCTTAAAACCCAGTAGTTCATTCACAATTCGCCCTCTGTTAAAATGTCTTGATGCTGTTAAGGCATGGATGGCTTCAATTTTTTTAAAAAGTTTCAACAATCTGAAAACTGAAGTTATTGTGTTTACAGCCCTAGCCTAGTAGAGCCCTAGCTCTACTGCAGTCTCTGTTCCTGTAAACCTTGACTCTTTTGAGCCATACATTAAGCCGTCTGTTACAAATCTCGGCATGGTTTTACTGCCATTGATTTTATTTTTAAGCACTTTGTTAACAGCTGCTGTTTTTAAGTGTGCTTTATAAATACATTTGACATGACTTGACATCTCATACCTTCATGTGCCAGATCTTTGCTGAAAATTTAGCGTTAACTGCTGGAGTCAACAATTTTTGTCTGTTAGCCAAATATCTAATGAACCACTGGAGGGATTTTTCAGCATCCACAACTGATTAACTTTTGAAGTCAAACCAATTCAAGATGGCAGGCACAGCCAAATGATTTTGAAAAACACAAAGCATGGCTTTGACACTTGTGAAGATATTGGGCTAAGATTTGGTGTGGTAGTAGCTGAGAGTTATTTCCATTGTATACGACAAGCATGACATCCTGCTCATTAAATTGGGCAGACTTGCTTCCAAGTTTTGACCAAAGCAGCGACGCTCAGCAGAAAATGATCTTGGTCTGAATCTTTGGCATGACATCAGGCGGTCAATATGCATTCCTTCAGGAAATAAAAAGGACTTTAAGTTTAAATTTATATCTGTACATCTTAAAAGTTAACCAGAGTTGCCACTAAGGTTTTCTTCTCTGAAAACCAGTACAGGAGACACGCGGGTAACATTAAACCACTGTAACCATAGCAATGCGCTCTGCCTGACAAGGTTAGCTGCGTGTGGCAGGGAGGTGGGTGTTGCGTTATGCATATGAGAAGTTCTAACATTTTGCTGACAGGGACTGGCTGTACCTGCACTGAAGTCTCCATAAAGAGCTTTCATTCTGTGCATGCACAAAATACACTTTTGCAGCACAGATTGTGCAAATGCTCACATGTGCTTTGAAGTTCAGGTCTCACTATATCAATAAAAAAGCAGCAAACTTTTAAAATTTGTGGTATATGTTGCGACATGATTTTTCTGATAATATGGATCAGTTACACTTTCAGTGTCCTAAACAACTTTTGAAGATAGAGCTGGAAAACACCTAATTGTGCTGATAAGCTAAATATCAGCCGCCACCCAAGACGTGGCATGTTTTTGCATTACAGTATTGTTGTTTTCAATTAACATATTTTAATGACACATTTCGAAATTAATTGTTGGGTTGACATCTACTTCTTACTGACTTTTAGAGTCAATCTAGTTCAAGATGGCTGCCACAGAAATGCAATCTTAGCTAACACAAAAAGTGACTTTAACAGTCAGTTTTACTGATACTGAGCTAAGTTTAGGTGTGGTAGGAGGCGAGGCTAACCATCAACTTGTTCTCGGAGAGCAAACTGATTAGACATGATCGTGTTTAAAACTTTGCCAGTAACTATTCCAGTTTTTTTTTCCCTCTCTTTCAGCTGCTCCCTTCCTCAGGGGTCACCACAGCAACTTGCATGAAGACTTGGTAATTGTTTTTAAGCCGGATACCCTTCCTGATGCAACCACAGCCCTCTGTTTGGAGCAGGGAGCTGCCGTCTGGGGTGCCCGGGGGAGAGGATGGTAGGAGTAGGTGTGGGTGTGTTTCACACCACATTTTGATATTGTAAGTCCGTGGAGTCGAACCGGCAACCTTTTGATTACAGGCTCACCTTTGCACCACCATTCCCCCATTATATAGGGGGAAGTGGTGTTTGTTGACTACCAAACTAGACTACCAGTTTGATGGTGATTGATGGTTTCTGGAGTCCACCCACTCCCCCATCGCCTTCTCTGAGACAGTCATGGTCAAAGTGGTTCAAAACATCAAGGTTCATGCTCAATAATCCAGGTTAAAAAAATCCTGGATTACTCCAGAAACCATCTTATCACCATCAAACTGGTTGGCCCACTATGTGAGTGTGCTGACTGTGGGACTAAGTTTGTTGTGACTCCTTGGACTGATGAAGTCCTTTGTATGAAGGATGAAAAGTTTCAACACAAAGAAACTGTCCAAAGGACCTGACTTAACTTTGTTGAATGTGAATAATACTATTTTGAAGGGTTGACCAAAAAAAATAAAAGAAAATTCATTTCCGTCATCCTTTCTTGCCATAAGATGGTCTTAGTTTACAATAAATTAAGTCAATTTCAAAAGTTATTGGACTCTGAAGATTTTAGTAAGCGCTTGTATGAACCCAACGGTCGGTCTCTCTTAATTTACAGAGCTGGAACATGACCCAGAATCATTTTAAATGAGCTTTGCTCTCGTATTCTGCTCCTTGCTGAAATTGCCCTGCTGCTCTGAAAGTGGTGTCAAGATGGACACTCTTATTTATGCTTTAATGGGGCTCTAAAAAAATAAGTCTGAGTAAGGATGGAAATAATTAATGAATGTTCGTGGTTATAAAATGAACGATTAAGCTGTTTAGTTGGTTTGTCGAAGACAATGAAGAAATAAACATCCTACCTTCAGTATCATTTATGATGCAGGAAGTGATTTTACACCACCTTTAGATCTAAGGTAATTTACATTACTTGTCATTCCACTGTAACTGCTGCACTGACTTTTTACAAAAATACAACTTGTTCTTGCCAAACTGTCACGTATGGCTGGTCTTTTTAAAATCAGTTCCTTTATTCACTTTAACTGATGACCTTGTTACATTTTCCATGACCATGACTGCTTTGAATAAGCTAGGCTGTGGCAAATTAAGAACATTTCTGTGTGTGAAGGCAATCTTGACACTGAAGAAGAGGAAACACCTTTCAATGGCATGAGACAATGCAGGTCCACCATCTAGTTTCTGCAGCCTACCCATGGTCAGGTTCCAGATGCAATAAGCCTAGACGAGAAATCCAGACATCCCCCTCTCCAATGACCCTCTCCAGCTCCTCCTGAGAGATTCCAAAGCCTTATTAGGTAATAAAGGATATACAGTATGTTCTCTACAGTGAGTTCTAGGTGTGCCCTGGGGTCTCCTTCCAGTGGAACATGCCCAATAGTCATCCAGAAGTAAGCATCCAGGAGCCAAACCTAAATAAATGCCCGAACCACCTCATCTGACTACTGAGGGACCTCTAATCTACTTCAAGTTCCCATCAAATCCTCACCTTATCTTTAAAGCTGAGCCAGGCCACCCTGGTGAGAAGACTTGTTTCAGTCACTTGTTTTCAGGATCTTGTTCTTTCACCTAATGACCATAGGTGACGCTTGAAATGTAGACAAACCAGTGTAATGAACATATACCTGTCAGATATTATTCATAATTTAAACGGATTCTTTCATTTTTCTGGACTGAGTACTATCGTGCATTGAATGATTAAATGTGGACGGAAACGTGTTTTAATTTCTGACTCACCAACAACAGTGGGTCGTTTATTAAAACGATTTAAAACAACATCACACATTTACATTAATTGGCAGATTGATTTCAATAAGACAGCTTAATTAATGAGCTTTACAATGAGAAAACCATACGGCCATGGTTTCCACTTGCAGCTTTTAAAACCAACAGACATTTCTGAAAATATCTGGATGATTACTGGCAGATAGAAGAGTTTTAAAGATGGGAAAATGAAGTTTAAATGGAGAGAGATGGGTGAGGGAATGTGTCTGTTATAACCAGAACAACACGCTCCTTTGGACCCAGCTTAACCCACGGTACACTTCGTAGTTGAAGATCGACTTTTTACCTTTCTGAAGATATTTCAGTTCCGGCGTAAAGTTCCACTTCAAGCCACCTTTCAGCGTCTCCGTAAGGATAGCAAAGACCTCAGGAGTCGTGAGATCATCACAGAACAGACTTCTTCATTGTTCAGAGTGTTCGTCGAGTAGCCACAGCGAGACGTCGTGGCATCGACGGACTCTGGTCATTCCATTAGAAACTTCTCTGGAACTCTGGTTCTCTCTGGAACGTTGTTCAGCTTAGTTCCCGTTGTTGACCCTTTTTAAGAGGTCACTTCCGGTTCCTCTGAGAACTTCCTGATTGGTTGAAACGAACCAACAGGGGTGTGGTTTTAGTGATGTAAGAGGGTCATTAAAAGTCAAGGAGAAAGCGTAGATGTTTAAGAACAGATAGAAAAATGTTTTGAAGAACAGAGACTTTTTGGAGCCAGTCTTCCTTCTATCTGTCTGATAGAGATAAACATGACATTTCTTTCCAGTAAACATGTTTTTGACCGAAACTTGACTTCTGACCCACATCACGACTTGCTCATTTCAGACAGAAGATCAAAAAATGCATAATTACTCTTGTAACAAACATTAGCTTGATTTCTACTTTGAATGAGGATTAAAAATCATTTATACTGTTTCACAGTTGATTTAAAATGAGTAGTTCACTTCAACATTTAAAATGGTTTGAACTAAACACACTTTTGATTATCAAGACATTGTAAAATAGTAATGATAATAAAAAAGAGAGTGTTCTTTCAATTGATCAGTGCAGGACACACTTAGAAAGTCTCTGGATGAACTTAATTTGTGTTTCTGGACTCAAATCAATGAAATAACAGTTCTTGTCCCAGGAAGGCCCTCAGGGCCAGATTTTGACCTGAGGCTTAGTTCACTACACCAGTAAATTGAGAGCTTTGTATTTTGGCCAAGCTCTTTCCTCACCACAAGAGACATGAGCAACACCCTCATTACTGCAGATGAGTCCCTCATTTCTTGATCCATCTCCCATTCAATCCTACCATCAATCGTGAACAAGTGTCCCACATACTTGAACTCCATAACTTGAGGCAAAGATTCAACCCAATCCTGAAGGGAACACTCCACTTTTTCTGGTGGAGAAAATGATGCAGGTGAGAGTTTTTGTGCAGAACCTCAACCATCACCATCTTTTTAGTGTCCATCAGGCCGAACCATGATAGGAAAAAGTGGTTCTTGCTTTACATTTGAAAGACAAACAATGGGAGGCGAAGCATGTTGAGGTACACGTTTTTGTGTGACGATCAGGGGCTACTCATTGCAACAATAAAAGCTTGGTATTAACTTACTGGGAGCACTTTAGGGCAACTGTGGCTGAGTGATTAAAGCAGTCGTCCTCCAATGGGAGAGTTGAGGGTTCGATTCCACCAGCAGTCACATGTTGAAGTGTCCCTGGGCAAGACATTGAACCCCTAACTACCTCCGATATGTGTCCCATTGGTGTATGAATGTGATCTAAAGCTCTGATTAGTCTCTACAGATTCAGAATAGCTTTGTAGAGATCTGGTGGAGTGCTATATGAATGGGTAAATGAGGGCACAGGCTGTAAAGCGTTTTGAGTATCTTGACTAGATAGAAAGGTGCAATACAAGCATAGTACAGTCCATTTAATTGGAGCTTATCCAAGTATTGTGGTTATGATGGGATTGTAGCCTTGGCATGAGACCATTGTGACAAGTTCTGCTTCTTTTAGGTGACCAAGCCACATCTATGCGAGCAAAGCCCCATGCCACTGATGCACTGCCACCACACCCATGAAGCTCCACACAAGACCAATAGTCTGCTACTTCAATAATGAGCCATCAAAACCTCAGAACAGCAGTTTTGTGCATGCTCAAACCCCTTCGTGCACTTTCATACTCTCACATGTGACGAGGTGCCATCTGTGTTCTTAAGTCCTCGTCAAGACCATGCAAAGACCATCCAAATTGTGGTTCTTTATTTTATTTTTTAACTTTGTAGCAGGGTCTTCAACCAATGAGAACTAATAAAAAAGATGCATTTAATAATAAACACACAGGTCAGATTAACAATTGTTCAAAACATTTCACTGTAAAAAATTATGGAATGTTTTCAATCCTTTTGTTTGTGTCAAAACGATTTTTTTCAGGTTTGTTTCCTCCCCTGCTTGGTAAACCAGACTTTTGACACTGCATGTATAAAAAATAAAAACATCAAATACATTACAGATATTCTAAATCCAAACCTCACATGCAATCTTGTAAACACAAGGCCACAGCCTGCGATATTGTGCACCATGACTTATGGCTGTATAATAAACCATCCTTTAAACAGAAGAATTTCAATCAGACAGGCCGGGGACGTATGATAGATGAGTTGTGTCAGGTTTTATATCAGCCATTTAAGTTGTCACCCTCCACAGCAAACAGCCTCGAAGGCAGGCAGACCTCAGCAGATTTTTGCACTGCAAGTATTCCTTGTCTTCTTTTGCTGCAATGGAGCCGATGGATATGATGGTGCGATTATAGATATATGAGAAAAGGAACATCTTGTGAACGGACTGCACTTTGTAGACAGAAGCTCATATTCCTTTACAGATGATGTCTATTTCAGTGTACTCACGTGTGTTTGTCTTTTTTCCTATTAGGTATTCGACCATATCAGCCATCCTTAATAAACCTATTCTGGATTTCTTGTCATCTCTCATTTGCCTGTCCCCTTTGTTCGCCCACCCGGCTGCATCCCCTGCCACTCCAATGGTATTTTCTCATATCATAGCTTATCAAATCCAAATTCCAGTGATGGATAAATCTGCCTGAGCTGATGCGCCGGAGTGTCGCCTGCTGCCATCAATCAACACGTTGCCAGGTGATTTTGTTCTGCTGAGATGTATGACATTATGAGGTCCATTTAGAGCCACAGCTGAGTTACAATGGCCCCAATCACTCAAAGTCAATTTTTGGCATTGGTCGCCTTTCCCTAATCACTGCTCTGCAACAAAAACACAGTTTATTCCTCGTGTTGGGCATGCACGTGCAGAGCAGAGCCATTTTCACCCCTTTTTCCTTAAGGCATTTCCCTCCACTTTCCTCTGAGAGAATTTTGGAAAGCAAAGTTGAATGTTGCAAATAGCTCCACAGCACGCACGGATAATCTTTTTAAAGTGGCTGTTGAGGAAAGGGAACGTGAATGAAATGACCATCCAGTCATGGTTAAAAGCCAAGCAGCTGTGATTATTTATTTATTTGATGGTTTAATAACTGTCTTGACATCTGAGGCCAGCATGCCACTGGAACAAGAGTCTAAAAACATAAATAAATAAATAAATAAATAAATAAATAAATAAATAAATAAATAAATAAATAAAATAAAGCATTCATGCTGGACGTAAGGTTCCTGGAAAAATGATGGAAAAAGAATGAACACCCAGATTTTCACAAACCTGTGTTAACAAGTTTAAATTAACTAAGCGGCATTTAAAATAAAAATCTTTATGCTTTCAATGTATTTTAATTCAGTCTTTAATCAGTTAAAAAAAAAAAACTGCCTTTTTTTTTTTAACCCTAGAGGCATTTATTTGTTTAACATTTTAGTGTTTTAAAAGCAGTGTGCAGTAGGTGTTGGTCATAAATGGTCAACAGTAATTTTAAATTTATTTTTGTAACAATTTAAGCTGACAAATATTTTTTATTTTTTCCAAGAAACTGAAGATTAAAGTCTGTGGATTATATTGGTCACCATGGTAACCGCAAACCTATCTGTTTCCCTTCCTTAAAAGGTTCTTTATAAGACAGGCAGAAACACAGAGTATAAAGTAAGCCTCAAACAAACAGTTCCTATTCAAAAACCTTTAAATAATTTTTTAAAGATTCCCTATTTGTAAGTGGTAGAAGCATCTGGTCATCACACGTGTGTATCTTTATGAATCTCCAATGTTTTATGTAGGAAAAGTGACATGTTGAAGTCCTTCACTGCAGCTTTTAAAGAGCTCAGATACGACAACACTCAATGAGAGTTTGTGGGTTCATGCTCTGCTCTCTGGGAGACGTGAACAGTGAGACACATTGTGTGAAATAAGACAAAATGTTTTTTATGTAAAAACTGTACACCAAGTATAAAGTGCACTTGAATAAAAAACAAAAGTTTGCAAGTTTTTTTTATTTATTTGTTTAAACTATTCAAAATGTTAGAGTCACATTCTGTGGTTAATGTACCGGTACACTAGAACCGTGTACAACCTTTTAAAGATGTCAAACTGTCAGTTCCGATTAAAAAAAAAAAAAAGTGGAATTTTCCACATCTTGTTTCTATTTTGAGCAATGTTTTTGTAAAATTAAAATAAAAATATAAAAGTTTGTGTCCCGATGTCGGTTTCTTTAGACCAAAAATGAGGACAAGTCTGAAGAACTGGATAAATTCTGATGGAACAAAGAACATGAGCTGGCAGGACAGAAAGCAACCAAAACAAAAAGCAACGTTAACGATTTGGATTAAGCACAAAAAAAGTACTCAAAAAAACTACAGGAGACACAGAGCAAACTGTGTCGACTAGAGCAGGACGCGTTTAGAGGAGTGATTAGTGAACGGGAACAGGTGAGGATAACGAGCTCATGCACAGCAGGTGTGAGCTGTGACCTGAAGGCAAAGATAACTGAAGCAAATGACAAATGACGGAGGAGAATCTGGAAAATGTTGCAGTCATTCTGTTTAAATTCAGAATATTAAACTGTCTGTACTCTGTTGGGGAGCGGTGGCGCAGAGGCTAGAGACCTGTGGTCGGAGGGTCGCCGGTCGACACTGGTTCAACTCCCGGACTGACAACATCAAAATGTGGGTGGAAAAGATGAAACACCCACACCTGCCTCCACCCTCATTTGCTCTACTCTGTGCCCATGAGCAAGGCCCTTAACCCCTCATCTGCTCCCCGGGTGCCCTAGATGGCAGCTCACTGCTTCACATGTGTGCTCACATGTGCAATGGGAAAAATGCAGAGAATTAATTTCCCCATCGGGGATTAATGGAGTACAAACAAAAGATTTTAAAAAAAACAGTTGCACAACATCGCATGCTGGTCCTATACTTGCCCACATTCTTAATGGCTTCCATAATCAATCAACAACAACCAATAACTAAAATATTTATCTTTACAATAAATCTTAAAATAGAGTAACCCTAATTTTTTTGGACAAATTTGAATAATTTCCAAAGTTAAAAAATTCTTACAGGTTGTGAAAACAGGCAAATATGACAAAGTTAAAAAAAATAAATTAATCCAAACCACAAAATAAAACACAAACTCCAGAGCATGACTACGTTGGCCTTGAGTTGTAAATGAACATTTGAGAAATGGGATTACATTTGAAAAAATGAAATTATATTTGAAAACAAAAAAAAAAAGCACAACACCATTTGAAAAAACTGTATTATATTTGAAAAAATGGAATTACAATAGGCCAAAGCGGAAGTGGCTGAAGCGGAAGTTGCCTAAGCAGAAGTTGCCGAAGCGGAAGTGGTCGAAGCAGAAGCGGCCAGAATCACATTTGAGAAAATGGAATTAAATTTGAAAAATCAGAATTCCATTAAGCCAAAGCAGAAGTGGCCGAAGTGAAAGTGGCTCAAGCGGAAGCGGCCGAAGCATTAGTGGCCAGAACCACATTTGAAAAAAATGGAATCACATTTGAAAAAACAATTACATTAAGCCAAAGCGGAAGTGTCCAAAGTGGAACCGCTGCAGTGTGTAAACATACATCGTTCATCAAGACACTTTCCGGGTCACACATGTTGATGACATATAAAAATTTAGATCAAATGAGGTTGTGGAGCATTTTACAAATGTTTGCTTTTTGATGGGAGGATAAAGTGACAAATGTTTGTTTTTAATCCCTCATAAAAATCAATAATGAAATAGCAAGTCGTTTATTTTAATTTTTTAATTTGGATTCTCAATTTAAAAAAAACAACTGAATGAATGGTACATGGACACCACTTTGGCCACTTCCGCTTTGGCTTGATGTAATTCTGTTTTTTTCAAATGTTGTTCATTTACACCTCAGGGCCACGGTGTTTAGAGCTAATTGGATTGACCAGATTATCATCGTTGTTCACGGAGTCATTTTGCTTTTTTGTAAACTTTGTCTATTTTGTGAATTGCACTGAAACCAGAAGTTGTTAATACACAATTTCTGTTTGATCCAAACGTTTTGATAAATATTTTGTTTTCGTTTTTGCAAAACTGGTAACTAGTTAATTGATAAACTGACCCCAAATTACCCTGCACCGCTTACAACAAATCCTTTTGTCTTTTATGTAAAAGAAAAAAAAGACAAGTTTGCAATAAATGTTTTTCTGATAACTTTTTGACTTGAGTTGTTTGTTGGAAAAGTAGCACTTTGGCATGTTAATCCCGTTCTTTACAAAACTTCCTCAACACAATTGATACAAAGGATCTCCCATATTATTAAAGAAGGCTTAATTACAAAGATAATGTAATCAGGAGGCTTTATTACCTGATCAAAGAGAGATTAGGCGACAGCTCGGCCCCTCGTTCCCTTTGAAATGAAAAAACCTCATTAAATTCATGTGCAGAAATGACAGAGTACAAAGATTAATATGACTAAAGCAGAGAACATAACATTTCATTTTTAGTTTCATTCATTTAGTGAATTAGTCTTCAACAGTTTAGCACTTAGCAACATTAACCTGGAACATTCAAACCCCTCCTGCTCGGTCTTCAGTTAATCTCCCCTTTGTGCAATGCTCTTAATTTCACAAAACCTGCTCAAAAAAGTGGCGAGGCGAGGCTTAAATGCCATCGCTGAAATTGTCTTGATGCAGGTACCAGCTCAGAGTATTCAGGAATCTGAACACAAAAGGAAATGGGTTATTCATGACCCGGACTCAGCACAACGAGTGGCGCTCTCACTGTGAGCACACAAATATCTCAGGGAGATCAACTCCAGCATTTCACAAATAACAAACTCACCGTCACTTTGGCCGGATTAAGATCCTGTGGTTGTGTGTGAGAGCTTACGCTTCTGATTGTTTCTGACTCCTGAGGTCTGGAAAATGAAGCCGAGTTGCCAAAGTGTGGAGCACAGAGAGAAACGTTGGTGAGGTTTTGTAAAGGGATGTAAATAAACAGTTTGAGCCACGAAGACTGAGAACAAAAAGGAGATGTGTGAATTTTACTCCACAGAGGAAGACGATGTTTAAGTAGGACTGAAAAACGTTGCCTGGCTTTTGTTATAAACGCGTTGGTGGATCCAAAGCGCTGCTCAGTTCTCTGGTCTTCAAAAACCGTCTGTTTGTCATAGAAGGACTTACTTTTTCCATCACTACTTCTCAAAGTAGCCCTATAAGTCGCTTCAGTTCAAATACGTCTAATAAAGTGGAAAAATCCATAAATATGTCGCTTCACCATATACGTCGCATCTATTACGCGTCACCGCTGACAACCCGGAAACGTGGACCGGTGTTGTGCCAAAAATTGATTCGCTGCCAAATTGCGGCCGCAGGAGCGTGCATGGGAGGACTTACAAGAATTTAACCAGATTAACACTTAAAAACAATTATTTGTTTGCCTGAAATAATAGTAAAGATGTGTCTCAGTTGAAGTTTTTACTTAATAAATGCACTCCAATGGTCAAATTAGCTGCATTTCGTCGGGACGGTGCTGTGAAATGAAGCTAATTTGACAGTTGCTCCAAGTAGCGAGTAGAACGAAGGTGTCAATCTATGACAAGCCGATTGTGTCATTAATGCCACTTTCACCTATTAAATGACACAACAACATGCCATACTGCTTGAGTGCCATCTAGTGGCTGAAAATGGTAGTGTTCAATATTTTTCAGTCAGAATGAATGACAACGGTCATCTCAGCCAAAAATTGGTTTATAAATATGTGAAAAAAAATAAAATAAATACGCTGCTTCGGCTTATAAGACGCTGGGCATGTACTTTAACCAAAAAAAAAAGAGACTTATAGGGCAAAAATACGGTATACTCTTCAGTCAGAGATAACTCAGATGGTTAGGATATAAAGGCAAATTCTGCCCGTGTGCATCCCTAATAACTTGGTGAATAACCAACATGATGGACTTGGAGATATGCAGTCAAACACATAAGGAAGCAACAAGGATCTCTGACCAAGCAGCCAAAAGGAAGAACAGAGCTGCTATCACCCGACCCCTTCACATGGGAGAGACTGTCACTCAAGAGAAAGCTTTCAGAGCCATCCGAGGAAGCGCTTCATCCAAAAGTGACACCCATCACTGAGCGTGCACTACTCCATCATCAGCATGATGTCTGAGATCACTCAGAGAACCAACGTTATTACCCCGGAAAAACGAACAGTTTTTCTTTTTTTGCTTTTCAAAGCTGCTGCAAGTAACTCTACAGGATTTCCTTGTCATCTGTTTTTAGAAACGTGTTTGTTCTAAATGTGGTAAAAAAGATCTGTCATGATGTACAAAAGCTGGTCTACAGTACCACACTGGAGCCATTAAAGACACTCATCTGATCGGACTTTTAGCTTATAATGGTAATTAATGTATGAATTTAGTTATTTTTCCTTGTGGAGATTTACTGAAGGCCGTTGGACTGCGTGGAGTTGTCAGTGTCTATTTTATTTCCATTGCACATTCAGAAATAACAAAGTTGACCAAACCACCTTACAGAATGGTTAAAATCCAACAAGAAAAGCCATCACTAAAATAAATACAATATATTTACACCTAAAAACAAACAAATGCAATAAAAAAAAAATGGAAACACTTTTTGTATTTTTATGCTGGGGAGACTAAAAACAGGACACAGTATTTGAGGAGAATGAATAATTTATAATGCAGCACCATTTTCTGCTCTTCAACAGAAACCGCTCATTCCTTCAGCGCTTCAGTCTCTTTTCCCTCACGGATACAATTATTTATTAATCCGTTTCCTGAAGGAACAAACCTGCTGATTGTTTTAGAAGACAACATTTTAACAAGGCTTGCTCTTTTGTTACAGATCTTACTGTTTCATATTTTCCTAATAGAGCACTTTGTTCTCTGGCTGCAGGTTTACTTGTGGTTCCTAGAGTTTCCAAAAGCAGAATGGGAGGAAGATCTTCCAGTTATCAGACTTCTCTTGTGGAACCAACTTCCAGTTTCTGTCCGTGAAGCGGACACCGTCTACTTTTAAGATTAGGTCCAAGTCTTTCCTTTTTAATAAATCCTATAGTTAGGGTTGACTTGGTCTCCTGATCTACAGTATATGCTATATTAAATTAGACTACTGGAAGACAAATGAACTCATTTAATCAAATTAATAGTTACAGATGAATACAAATGACTAGTTTGTATTTGTAATTATTTCTATCTTAGCATGTTTTTGTCTTTCCTCCTATAGAAAGTTCTGCTCGCCTCCATTCTGGACCTACCATTCTGTGTCCGTTTCTCCTTCCTGTCCTCTCAAACCAACCTGGTCGAAGCAGATTGCTGCTTGTCCTGAGCCTGGTTCTGCTGGAGGTCTCTTCCTCATGAGGGAGTTTTTCCTTTCCACTGTTGCCTCTGTGCTTGCTCAGGATATGAGACTGTGACGAAGTGAAGACTCAAGCATCTGCTGGCTGAGAGGATCTGTGTGTGTTGCGTCTCTTGTGTCATGTGTCCTGCCCTCCTCAGTGTTTCTCCCTCATGTCTTCAACGCCTGTCTCTGCCACCTGTTGTCCTTCCCCAGGTGTTTGTGTTTATCACCTCATAGTCTGTCTATAGATTCCATGTTTCATCATTGTCCCCTTGTCCGTGGATCATCCCTTGTGGCGTCACGGTCTGTTCTCCCTCTGTGTCTTTTGAGCTTAGAAATGTACGTTTTGCTGCCACGTCAGCATTTGGTTTTTGTCATTTAAATAAATTGTGTGTGTTTAGCACTCATGCATATTATGCACATAGGGCAAGGGTCCCTGCCCGAAATGGAGGCCCCGCATGATGAGGGCACGGGCGGGATACAACCTTTTTGGCCTTAGGTTCCGACCCTCTGGCGGGGGTGGACGCCGTAGCCATAATTCAATTTATAAATTCCACTAGAGCCTGACTTGTGTTTGGAGTTTTTGTCCTGTTGAGCTCTCTGAATTGTCAAAAATAATAACCTCATCCAAACCATCCACATGCCTGCTAGATCCCATCCCAACCAGACTGTCTAAAGAGGTATTTCCCCTAATTAATGTCCACATTTTGGATCTACTTAATTTGTCTTTAATGGATGCTTATGTACCACAGTGCTTTAAGGTTGCTGTAATTAAACCTTTACTTAAGAAGTCTGCCCTTGATTCAGAAATTCTGGCCAACTATAGACCTATATCTAATCTAACTTTCATCTAAAAAATTAGAGAAAATAGTTGCAGGTCAGTTGCGTGAACATCTTCAAAGAAATAATCTGAAGAGTTTCAGTCAGGGTTTAGATCTCATCATAGCACAGAAACAGCACTAGTAAAAGTAACTAATGATGTTCTCATGGCCTCAGACAATGGACTTGTGTCTATACTGGTCCTGTTAGACCTCAGTGCTGCATTTGATACAGTTGATCACAATATTTTACTACAGAGGCTTGAATATGATATTGGGAGTACAGGAACGGCTCTAAAGTGGTTTAAATAAATCTTCTTCATACACCAAAGTTAGTCATGGAGTTCCTCAGGGCTCAGTGCTTGGGCCAATACTCTTTACTTTATATATGCTTCCATTAGGTAAAGTTATTAAACAGCATGGGATACATTTTCATTGTTATGCTGATGACACAAAGTTATATTTGTCCATTAAACTCAATGAATCCAATCAGCTACTTAGACTACAAGCATGTCTTAAAGACATAAAAACCTGGATGACCCTTAATTTTCTCCTGTTGAACACAGACAAGACTGAGGTTTTGGTTTTTGGACCCGAGCACCTTAGGAATAAAGTTTTAAGTCTTTCTCCCTCCTTGGATGACAGTAATCTGGCCTCCAGCTCTAATGTTAATGTTGGTGTTATTTTTGATCAGGACATGTCTTTTATCCCCCACATTAAA
>NC_056498.1:48150272-48157695 GCF_014905685.2 Nematolebias whitei
AATTGAATTGAATGATGATACGGGAACTAGTTCATCGTGACACATTAACTTTCCATCGCCAACGCTAGCCACGGGGTTAAAACCGGGCTAACAGCTAGGCTAAAAAACAGCTCGTCATAACACGTTAGCTGTAATGAGAAAACCCTAAAAGGTACCAAGTTAATGCTACCTCTAAAGAAAGCTAGCTTATCTTTACCCGTTAGCTTGCGTTACAACTGTAACCACTCGATTATTTAAAAATTGAGCGTTGGGAACGGCTCACCTTGACCGGTCACCGCTCCCCAAATGTAACTATTACAAGAATTTTCTTCTTTTTCCTGCACCTTTTTCATTCAATGTTTTTTTTTTTCTTTTTGATGAATTAATTTTGTTTCTTTTAAATTAATAAATAAATAAATAATAAAGATACTTCTTGCGAAGCACCAACTTACTCAACACGGTTCAAGCTGATGCCAGCAACTGCGTTCGGCGATGTACTCTTTTACGGATCACCTGGGAACTGCTTAGCAGCTAACCTAGCTAGCCTGACTGCGCTGATGGAGCTTGTTGTAGTTTCTCACGGGAAGAAAGCGAGAATGAGTAGGAGGCGGTCGGTTGGCTGTGATGTCATGGTGGGGGCGGAGCCCTGAGCACAGCTCAGCTGGTCTGTCTTTGACAGATGTAATGTCATTGGAGCTTCCGTAGATGGTCACGCTGGAGCGTTTCCCATAGTGAAGCACCTCACTCTGTTATCAAAGAACCAGGGTTACCTTAAGTAACCTAACGTTCTGTCTGCACCTGGGTCCATCCGCACCACAGAACATAATACTGGGTATGCTACCCCCCCATTAGATAAATAATGTTACTAACTGAATTTTTATGTATGGGAATGTTTCTGTTCAGTGTCCTGAGAGGGCTTCTGTTGTGACTTGGCGCTATATAAATAAACTCAATTGAATTGAATTGTTACTCCTATTTAATGTCGGGGAAAGGGACACAGTATAAACTCCAGCCAAATTGGATTAAAGAAATAAACATAAATGGGCTGCGCTGCTGCTGTGATGTGTCCGGTGAGAGATCAACACGTCTGGCTCCGTCTCTCCTCTGTCTGTCTGAAGCAGCCGTTCGTTTCTTACTGCTGCTTCATTTCATAACCCAACAACAGCTGGATTGTGCTGCATGCAGCTGTGGGTGACATTAGTTCCTGGCAAACATAAGCAGACCTACTTTCAGGTTCATGTTGGTATAATTTGTAAGAAGTGACAGCTGTTCATGGGTTTATAAGACCATTTTGTCTTACTCGTACAAATAAAACAGCTTTATTTTAAACTGCATAATTACTGACATGTCTGACATGGTCAAATCTTTTTTTGTTTTCATTCAACCTTTATTTATACAGGTTAAACCCATTGAGCCTCGGGGACTCACCTACAAGAGAGACCTGATTTCTTTAACAACAGTGGATAACAACGACAAAAATAATCAATCAAAAAAGAGGCATACAAATGTATTTCTTATATATATATATATATATATATATATATATACACACACACAACTTCACAATCATGGAGAATCAGCTGACGTTCCAGCTGCTATCCGAGCTGGAAGTGGATTAGGCTCCCTGCAGCTCATTGTGGCGTCTCTAAAGATGCAGCAGGACGAAGAATCAATTGAATTGAAATGGATAAAGCAATTTGAGGGAAAGTGGGTTTGTTGAAATGAGTAAGACAATAAAAATCTCTATTGAAGGCGTAATAATGATCAAGTTAGAAAAGGAATTTTAATTTTTACATATTATGTTATTTTTTGTGAGTCGTTGGCTCAAATCATTCCAAGTTTTTTTATTTATTTATAAAAAGTCATGTTTTAGTGCCTAAAGACATACAAATCTTGATAGTAACAACATTAATCTATAAATAATTTAGTTTTTTTTTTTTACCGTTTTAAAACCAAATGAGTCATTTTAAAATTAACTTTATTGAAATACTGAGTCTTTGGGAGGGCAGGCTCACATTAAAAGGAAGCTTCATGACCATATATGGAAGGATGACATGACAAAGTCAAATTTCACTCTGGAGAGGACGATCAGAGAGCTGGACTGATTGTCCGTCCATCCGTCCATCCACTTTACCCACGTCTTCCTTTTTTGGGGGGTAGTGGGGGTCACGTCCAGCCATCACTGCACGAGAGGCGGATAGAGAAAAACAACCATTCACTCACGCTCTCTAGAGTTGCCAGTCAACCTAACATGCATGTTATTTTGATCTGTGGGAGGAAACCGGAGAAAACCCATGCAGCACAGAGAGAACATGCAAACCACCCAGAAAGACCCCTGGCCGGGATTTGATCCGGCGACTTTCTTGCTGAGAAGCAACAGCTCTACCAACTGATCCACCATGCCACCCTAATTCAAAGTCTTTTACAACAAAAAAAATAAAATAAAATAAAATAAAACCAGCAAAGCCAGATGGATTTTTAATCTTTGTTTTAAAAGGACCGAGATAATTGACTCCTCAGATCCTCCGGCGGGCCGTTCCACAGTCTTGGTGTGTAGCTACTAAAAGAAGCATCACCAAAAGTTCTTGTATGCTCCGTGGAGAGGAACCAGAGGATCTGAGGGCTCCTGGTCATAAACCAGAACCATCTCTCCTACAGCCTGGTGCCTGTCAGGAGGACCTGTGCTTTCTTCTGGTTCTCCTCACTGACAGATGAAGAACCTGAGCTGCAGGAGAGTGCACATTGATGCTGTGCCAGTTCAGCCAGAGGAGGATCGAGTGGAGGCTCGACAAACCTTCAGAGCCACGCTGTGAGGGCGGAGCAGGTACAGAGCGAGCGTCGGCAGCAGCCTAAAGGTGAGGACTGAACTTTGTTGGATTTTATACCTGGATTATGGATTATTGAGCATGAACTTTGATGTAAACTCGGAGACGTTGGCGTTTCCAAGTTCTTTCTGATCCTCACACCCGTAAATAAAGCTGCGATACCAGCACACAGACAGTTTTCATTGTGTGACTGAAAGTTTTTATCAGATGAGGTCGTCTTTGAGTAAAACCAGGAATTTTAAAATATTGAACAACATCTTAAAAAGTTTTATTAGCCACCTTTCTGTCCATTTATTAGATTTTTTTTTACATCAAACAGTAAATTTTAAGTGAGAGCATCTTTATGGGGAAAGCAGTCATAATGATGAGATCACATCTGAGCTGGAGATGTTGCCTTGATGTGCTTCTCGTGCTCACGTCATCACCTCTGCAACGTTCGTCTGCATGCTCAGCTGCTTCCGTCCTTTCCTCCAGCTTTTTCCACACGTCTAACATGGAAACCATGTAACTGGGACCAGTGCACGGTGTAAGGTGGGAATGTGTAACGGTCGTGTTATACGCCCTTTAACCAGTTTAAAGTTTTAAACACCTCAGCTCTCCACTGGCACGACGAGGCAGCGTGCACGTTGGACAGTTCACTGCAGAGTCAGACACAGCGTGCACTTTCATGCTCAGTTTCAAATCGAGTAATGTGCTTTTTTTAAAATGTATTTATTTTCTGTTTGTGAGAGAAAACTGATGCGCGCAGCTTTTCTTTGAAATGCAAAAGTTTTCAACATCAGAGCAGAACCAGAACAACTGAAGGCCCGTTGGACTCGGATCAGACTCGGCAGACAAATTCAAAGCTTTGAACAGTTCAGTGACTTTTATTGCGTTAGTTTTTCTGCTGCGCATTAATTTATTCATTTATGAAAACAACCGAACAATTATTTCTACAAAAGCAGGCAAAGCAGAAATAAATACAAGTTCGAGTTCAAAAATGAAAATGCGCTGCTCAGTTTTTGGCCTTTCAATATAAAATGTTAAAAACAGTCACCTGGACTGCAGATAGTTGATTTATTTATTTATTTTTATTAAAGCAACCCTTCAAACCCTTGATAAACTGAGGTGTGGGATCTTTGTCTTTGCCTAAAATTGTAAAATATTTGCTTTGTGAGTAAATTAAGGATCAGTAAGAGTTGAAATAATTTTAATGGACTTCATTATCACAGTTTGTTTTTAGTTGTGAGTTTGGAGTTTTCTGCTGAGTTTGTTTCTTTGGTTTGTTGTTGTTGTTGTTGTGTTCCTTTGGGTCACCCGACACCTCCCCCAGAACTTTACACAGCTGATCACAGGTAATCATCCCGTGCCCAGTTACACCTGTTCATGATTTCACTCGTCACAGCTGCAGCCACTCGTCCCATCAGCCCCAGCAAACATCATCCTCGTGTTTCTTACTATAAAATTCAATTCAGTTTATTTATATGGCGTCAAATCACAACAGAAGTCGTCTCAGGCACTGAACATAAACATTCATATATAAAGTCAGTTAATAACTGTTAATAATATTATTTGTCTAAGGAGCCAACAGTTGCTTTGAGTTTTCACTTCGTCGCGGGCTCCCATCCTAAGCAAGCACAGAGGCGACAGTGGAAAGACAAAACTCCATTATGAGGAAGAAACCCTTAGCAGAACCAGACTCGGGACAAGCGACCGTCTGGATTTTAAAGGAACAGATACACAATGGCAGGTCAAGAATCACATGTTAAGATAGAAATAGTATCAAATAAACTATTCAATTTTAACAAATCATTTAAGATATTGAATATAAGATGGAGCTAGGTTGTTGAGGACTTTTTAGGTTAGAAGTAAGATTTTGAATTCTATTCTGGATTTGACAGGGAGCCAGTGGAGAGAAGCTAAAACTGGAGAGATATGATCTCTCCCACTAACTCCTATTAAGACTCTGGCAGCAGCATTTTGGATCAACTGAAGACTTTTTAAAGAAGTATTTGGACACCCAGATAATAAACCATTGCAATAGTCCAGTCTAGACGTGATAAATGCAAACTATGCATCATCTGAGCATAGTATGCAACATGCCACAACTGGCCTTCTCAATAGTCTCCCAGAGTTTTATTGTTTCTGTAAGTACATTGCTTTTTCTGTCACGCTGTTGATTTTCTTTTTAAATGTATATTTTTTATTTCATTTTTGTAGCTCCTCATGATTAGTCTGCATCCTCAAGTCCAACCTTTAGTAAAACATGATATTTAAATCATATTCATCTTATTTATTGATTTGTTTTATGTTGTTACATAAAGCTTATTTGAATTTAGTTTCCTCATGATTAGTGCATTATCAAACATTTTTATACAATAAAATGCAGAATTAAAAAAAAGAAATATGCAACTATTTCTGTTGTAGCTACAATATAGTAATATTGTATTTTTTTTATTAAAATTGGTGAGATGAGCTGTAGGTTAACTGTTGTTATCCAGCCCAGCAGAACTGAGTAAGAACTCAGGCTGCACAGATTGGTTTTGCAAAAACAGATATTTATCTAAGAAATGTTCTGGTCTGAATATAAACAGAAATGGACAGATGGGATCTGGCGGCATTCCAGAAATGTGTCAGTCAGAAGGACAGAAAACACCTGCCTGCAGTAAAACTAAAAGTGCAGCGAAATGAACATCAAACGTTTTTACGGACATGATACAAATGACCAAATGATGATTTAAAAAAATATATTACAGGTGTTTTCTGCATCTTTGAACTCAACTGAGTAAAAAAAAAAAAAAAAGTCCATGTAAATAGATTAAATTACTCCACAAAGTTACTGTAATACAAGTTTGTCCCACAAGAGAGGAGCCTGAAAACTGAAAGCTCCGCCTTCCATTCTGCCTTTAGAAACTCTAGGAACCACAAGAAAAAACTGCAGTCTGAAGTGTTAGGAAAATATGAAACAAAAATATATTTAAAAAGCAAGGAGCTTGGTTGTTGAGAGCTTTGGATGTTAAAATTAAGATTTAAAATTCTGTTCTGAGTTTTACAAGAAGCCAAAGAAGCTAAAACTGGAGAAACATGAAGTCGTTGTTGCTCATCAGAACTCTGGCAGCAGAAGATTTGGACCAAGTGAAGACTTTTTAGGGACTTTTTTGTAAATTTCAGATAATTAACAGCCCCAGCAAGAGATGATAAATGCATGGACTAGTTGGTCTGCATCATTTTGAGACAAGGTGTTTTGAATTTTAGGAACTCTAGAAACCACAAGTAAACCTGTAGTCTGAGAATTTTCAATAAGTAAAGAAAATCTTCTTTCATTCACAAATGCAGCAGAAGTTTGGACCAAATGAAGACTTTTTTAGGGACTTCTTGTACATTCAGATAATAAACAGTTCTGGCAAGAAGTGATAAAGACATGGACCAGTTTTTCTGTATTGTTTTGGGACAAGATGTTTCTAATTTTAGGAACTCTATGAACCACAAGTAAACCTGTAGTCTGAGAATTTTTGGTAACACTTTACAATAAGGTACACAAACTTTGATTAACTACTAGGGAACGCCTCAGGCACGAATCAGTAGCTAATGGGTAGTTGACCAGTACTTACTGGGGAACACACAACCAAGCCTTTTTAAGAGACTACTTGTTAGTTATCTTGTTAGTCAAGAGGAATTAATCAAGAACTAATGGATAGTTACCATGGAAACCAAAGAGGAACGAATCAGGAGCTAATAGTAGGTAATGGTCAGGCAATGATTAGGTAATGATTGGTTCCTCAGTAAGTACTTGGTATGATGCTTCACTACATCAGTGAACAAATAATAGCCAGGCAATGATTTGGTACTCAGTCAGACATAGTTAAGATGACAGCAGTACAAGATTATGAAATTGTTAATTAGTGGTAAGAGTCCGATAAAATCCGTAATCACTAGGTAACAGGTTTTTGACAATCACAAGCTGTGACCTCACTGGTGCAGGGTTTATTCAGAACCCACATGGAGAATTTCTCCTGAGTTTCTGTGGTAACAAACCAGTAGTTCACTAATAACTAGGGGTACACGATAAATCGGCCGCGATTTCCGTAATTTAGGAAAATCGGAGATCGGCCGATACTTACACGAAAAACCGATTTTAATCAACTTTTTTGTAGTTTTAACAACAATTGTCTAAACTTCATTTATATTTCAGAGCACTACATCATGTCCAGTTCAAACAAGTTTGTACTGTTTCTAGGAAATTGTTCAAGGGTCTGTTTTTCAATAATACAAGATTGGAAAATTGAAGGTGCGTTGTAACCTTATAACACCAGACGGTGTCGCTTATAAAACAAAATTATAATCGGAATCGGCAGCTCAGACTTTTGAGAAATCGTGATTGGCCAGAAAACTGCAACCGGTGCTTGGCTGTGTGCCCCAGTAAGTACTGGTTAACTACCCATTAGCTCCTGATTTGTTCCTCTTTGGTTTCCTTGCTAACCACCCATTTGTTGTCGATTAGTTCCTCTTCATTTAAAAGGTAACTAACCAGTATTCCTTGGCTGTGTGTTCCCCAGTAAGTACTGGTTAGCTACCCATTAGCTCCTGGTTTGATCCTCTTTGGTTTCCTTGCTAACCACCCATTTGTTATTGATTAGTTC
>NC_056498.1:48157705-48160477 GCF_014905685.2 Nematolebias whitei
TCCTTGGCTGTGTGTTCCCCAGTAAGTACTGGTTAACTACCCATTAGCTCTTGATTTGTTCCTCTTTGGTTTCCTTGATAACTACCCATTAGTTTTTGATTAGTTATTTTTCATTTACAAGGTAACTAACCGTCCGTCCCCTAATAAGGCTTGGCTGTGTGTCCCCCAGTAAGTACTGGTTAACTACCCATTAGCTCCTGATTTGTTCCCGAGGTGTTCCCTAGTAGTTCATCAAATTTAGTGTACCTTGTTGTAAAAGTGTTACAGAATTTTCAATTAAAGAAAATCTTTCCGTCACAAATGCAGCTGCAGTTGTGACGCAGACGGCATCAGATGAAGTGAAACAGTGAGGTCGTTTCCCTCAGCATGCTAGCTGTCAGCCTCGACACGGTAATGACCTGCCAAGCTGTCCCAGACGGTCACAGCTTCGTCTTCGCGGCTTCTCATTTCCTCCTGTCTGCCTGTTAGTTAACAGCCTATTATTGGCCCAATCAGTAGCTACCATTGAATAATCCTCTGGGTTCTCGTTAGTTTTAATTTTGTCTCACATACCGCACCATACATTTAAAGACTGCATTTTCCTTATGACACCTGAGAGTTGATGTTTAGTTTTAATAAGCTAATTTAGAATGATTATAATTATACCTAAATGCATTTTGAGTGAGGAATAGTGCAGATAATTTGAATAAAAGATAGCTCTAAACGTTGTTCACTAAACGCAGAAGTATTTCTACTCATTTTGTTTCAAGATGAACATTTTTCTCTACAGAGGCAGTTTGTTCAGAGGATGACACGCCCTGCAGCATCCCTCACCTCTCTCATTTTCATGCCAAAGACTTTTCTTCTTAGAGTACACAAGTTACTTTATAAAACATGACTGATCAACATGCTGTAACCATCTTGTAGTGCCTTAAAAAACAAAAAAACGAACATGTATTTTAACTATTCTTGACACAGTATCCAACAGTTGGTGTTTAATTCTTACTGACAAATATTTTGAAAGTTGCTGAAGTGTATCTTTATGTTTTCATAGAATGAATTGGAAAATAAAGCTCAAGCTTATAACATCAAGGTGAGTTGTCCAGTTTAGGTCACTTCACAACCACACACCAAAGTGCTTTTGGTACATAAAAATAGAAAATACATACATGTAAATAAATAACAGGCGGTATGCCAATGTCCCCCGTCGTTGAAGGATTTGAATCGTGAATGTTTGAAGTTTTCAAGATGAGTAAAGTGGGGAAGAGTTACTGTGTAGAAGAACAAAGGCAGTTTTTTTTTGTCTGAGAAGGCACAGCGTGATGAATCCTGACAAGCAGAGGAAGAAATGTATCCACCACCAGGGGCAGAGCTAAGGGGTGGCCAGTGGTGGCTTTGGTCATTGTAGATTAATCTTTGACCACATAAATCATTTAGGAAACTAACCTTTCAAGCAATATAAAAACTAGAAAGCATAATTTCATATGGTTGGGGACCGTTGTACATATATGTGGTGGTGGTCATTTTAACTTGGCAACCCAAGTTTTGAAAGGAAACTTTCATACGCCGAGGTGCAGCCACACACCAAAATGAAAGTTGGAACCTTACCTATTTTTCAAGTTATCACAACACGGACCAACGGTATTTCCAGTTCCCTCTCTTAGCTCCATGACGAGGAACAAAAAAAAAGAAAGATTGATGCTGTTTAAAACTGCAGCCCTTCGAGTACGGCCCTCTAGGGTGGAATATTGGACCTCAAAGTGTTCCTTTATGATGACCTGAAATGTATAATTATGTTCCCCAAGTAGTTTAAGGTATAAATATCTATTGACTAGATATATGTATTAACTAGTATTACAACAGCAGGAAGTGCTCTAAAACTTCTTAGTAGATGGCTGTGTTGACCTTGGACCTCAGAAAACACAGTGGACCAACACCAGCAGATGACATGGCCCCACAAACCATCACTGACCGTGAAAACTTGACACTGGACCTCAAGCAATGTGGATTCTGTGCCTCTCCTCTCTTCCTCCAGACTCTGGGACTTTGATTTCCAAAAGAAATGCAACATTTACTTTCATCAGAGAACACAACTTTGGACATGTCATCTGCTGGTGTTGGTCCACTGTGTTTTCTGAGGTCCAAGGTCAAGTCAGCCGTCTACCAGGAAGTTTTAGAGCACGTAGTGTTTTCAGCTGCTGACCAACTTTATGGAGATGCAGATTTCATTTTCCAACAGGACTTGGCACCAGCGCACAGTGACAAAGCTACCAGTACCTGGTTTAAGGACCATGGTATCCCTGTTCTTAATTGGCCAGCCAACTCGCCTGATCTTAACCCCATAGAAAATCTATAGAGTATTGTGGAGAGGAAGCTGTGATACACCAGACCCACAAATTCAGAAGAGCTGAAGGTCATATCAGAGAAACCTGAGCTCTCATAACACCTGAGCAGTGCCATAGACTGATCGACTCCATGCCACTCCGCATTGCTGCAGTAATCCAGGAAAAAGGAGCTCCAAATAAGTATTGAGTGCTGTACATGCTCACACTTTTCAGTTGGCCAACATTTCTAAAAATCCTTTTTTTTTTTAATTGTCTTAATACTCTAATTTTCTGAGATACTGAATTTGGGGTTTTCATTAGTTGTCAGTTAAAATCATCAACATTAAACTAAATAAACATTTGAAATATATCAGTCTGTGTGTAATGAATGAATATAATATACAAGTTTCACTTTTGAATGGAATAACTGAAATAAATCAACTTTTTCATGATGTTCTAATTTTATGAC
>NC_056498.1:48165477-48200361 GCF_014905685.2 Nematolebias whitei
GAAAGTTTAGAGGGACGGCCGGGTCTTGGTAGATTTGCAGTGGTCTGTTACTCCTTCCATTTCAATATGATTGCTTGCACAGTGCTCCTTGGGATGTTTAAAGCTTGGGAAATCTTTTTGTATCCAAATCCAGCATTAAACTTCTCCACAACAGTATCTCGGACCAGCCTGGTGTGTTCCTTGGTCTTCATGATGCTCTCTGCACTTTGAACAGACCCCTGAGACTATCACAGAGCAGGTGCATTTATACGGAGACTTGATTACACACAGCTGGATTCTATTTATAATCATCAGTCATTTGGGACAACATTGGATCATTCATAGATCCTCACTGAACTTCTGGAGTGAGTTTGCTGCACTGAAAGTAAAGGGGCCCAATAATATTGCACGCCCTACTTTTCAGTTTTTTATTTGTTAAAAAAGTTGCCCTATTGCCCTCACGCTCCTCACAACAGAGCATCATTAGGGTCTTTGTTAGTCTGACACAGATGGGCCACTCTGGTCACATGATTGAAGGTCTTAACTGGAGTGAAACTGACTGGATATCAGGCTTAACGCTCCATTAATTGTTTTTGAAAGTTGAAATCTGAGACCTCCTGGCTTTAAAGATGGTTTCTCTCAGGGGATGTCAACATCAGGAGACATCAGGAGGAAAGACAAATTCCAGACCTTTTCTGTTTTCTTTGCACCTCTTGTCCAAGTTATGCATTTATTGATAAAAATGTCCTAATGTTTAGATGGAGGAGGAGAACTCGCTGTGGCGTCCTCTAAAGAGGGAAAAGCCGAAAGAAAAAGGAGTGCATTTTTCACTGTATAAGTCACAGTTTTTTGCATAAATTAGCACGCCTGCGACTTATACAGTGAAGCTACGCATTTGTTTTTTCTCCCCCATATTTATAACAATTTTACGCTGAGTTCTGATGACTTCATTCATTCTGATATAGAAAATATTGAACACTACCATTTTTAGCCACTAGAGGGCCCTTGACTAAAATGGCAAGCAAAGTGTTTCATTAATAGGTAAAAGTGGCTATTAATGACACACTTGGCTTGCCATACAAAGACACCTTGGTCTCACTCTGGAACTCCTGGAGCAAATGTCAAATCTGAGCAGCGCGGCGAAATGCAACTAATTTGACTGATAAAAGTGCATTTGTTAAGGAAAAGTTAAACTGAGACACACCTATACTATAATTCTGAGCAAACAAATAATTGTTTTTAGGTGGTTTTCTTGTTAAATATCAATTAAATAGACAGCAAGGTGTCCCTCTGCGCGCTACCGCAGTCACGAATCGGCTTTCAAAATACAGCTGATTTGACCGTCAGTCTTTTTATTAAATAAAATTTAAACTGAGACACACCTTTACTATAATTTCGAGCAAACAAATAATTGTTTTTAAGTGTTAATCTTGTTAAATTCTTGTTAAAGTCCTCCTGTGCATGCTTCCGTGGCATCCAATCGATTTTTGGCACAACACCGGCCCACATTTCCAGGTTGTCAGCGGTGACGCATAAGAGATGCGACTTGTACGGTGAAGCGTCATATTTATGTTTTTTCCACTTTAGACATTTTTGATTGGATGAGACTTATACAGTGGTGCGACGTGTACGGAGGCAAGTACGGTAGTTGATAAAAATGTCCTAAAAAATCAGTATATTTCATCTTACTGTTGTGTTTGTGCACTAAAAACCTCAACAACAACGAGCACCACTGCGTGGAATAAACAGTTTCTGGAATGAAGATGGGTCTGAATGTTTTTTATTTCTAAATCACTCTTCTTCACATCAAACTAGTTTTGACATTTCAGGCAAACCTCACCAGATTCCCCATTTCATTATTTTTAAACATCATTCATGAACCATAAATACATTTCATGACAGTTTGCTCATTTCTCCTCCGTCAGTTTGAATACATCTTAAAGTGTTCATCCTAATTTAAGAGGTTTTCTGCCTGGATCCTCTGAGCATTTTGTCTCCCGAGGAGACATTAGCACATTTTATTTATAAGGAGCATGAAGCTCCGCACCATGTTTACTAAAATGGATTTCGATGAGAGCAGGAGTTACGCCTCTGGGAGCTAAAAATAAAAACAGCCGAGATCAGTACAGCACAGCTGGTCAAATTTGTATTTCTGCTGCATCGTTTTTCTTTTACGATGACGACGGTGACAAATGCTGAACAAAAATAACTTTGAATTACTTTCCAGCAATCCTGCAGACATTATGGTGATGCTTTACATAAAGGTTAAATGTAAACTAGAAGATAATCAGAGGCAATTCATTGGAATAAATCTGCTGCTTTGCTTCATATATCAAAAACATTCTGCCCATTCAGGAGAAGTGTGCTGGAGCTTTTATTTAAAACTTCTACAATATTCTACTATATTTATGGATGGATGGATGGATGGATGGATGAAATACTTTGTGGTGACTTCAGTTCCTTCAAAAACTTTAATCTCTTTTAAACCTGCTTCAGCGAACTGGCTCTTTCTTTGGTGACCTAATAATTGACATTGAATTGAAACAAAGTTTTTAGCTACTGTTTTGCTAGTACTGGCTGAGTTCATTTTTTTTCTTCAACTTAGCTTTTTGCTATATTTATCTTTAGTTAGCCTTTTAGTTTGATCTGTTTGAAACTTTAGCTTTTTTTAATTTGTATTTAGCTAATGCTCTGCCATTTTTAGCTGGTCTTTGCATTTTAGTTAGCCTTAGCTTTTAGTTACTATTTTGCTACTTTTACTTTTTACTTTTAACTCCTGTTCTGTTGGGATTTGGTTTTAGGTGGCCTTTTGATACTTTTAGCAAACACTATTGCTACTTTAGCTTTTTTAGCATTTAGTTAATACTCTGCAACATTTAGCTGGTCTTTGCATTTTTTTTAGCCTTTTGTATTTTTTTGCTTTTAGTTACTGTTTTGTAACGTTTAGTTTTTAAACTAGTGTTCTGTTAGGGTTTGCTTTTAGTTGGCCTCTTGCTACTTTTAGCTATTGCTACTTTAGTTTTTTTTTTAGCATTGAACAGTTTTTAGCTGCTCTTTCCGTTTTTAGTTAGACTTTACTTTTTTTTTTTTTTTCTTTTAGTTACTGTCATTACCTTTAGCTTTTTAACTTCTGCTCTGTTAGGTATAGCTTTTAGTTGGCATTTTGCTAATTTTGGCTACACTATTGCTACTTTGGCTTTAGCGTTTAGCTAATACTCTGCAACTTTTAGCTAGTCTTTGCATTTTAGTTAGCCTTTTGCAGCATTTAGTTACCATTTTGCTACTTTTATCTTTTAACTTCTGTTCTGTTGGGAGTTGCTTTTATGTGGTCTTTTGCTACTTTTAGCCACACTATTGCTGCTTTAGCGTTTAGTGAAATAGTTGCCACATTTAGCCTTTTATTACTTTTAGCTTGTACATGACCTCTTTCTACGTCTAACTTTAGTTAAACTTTTGTTACATTTAGCCTTTACCATTTTGCTATTTTAGTTTTTAGCTACACTTTTGCTGCATTTACCTTTTTGCCTTTAGCTACTTTTAGTGAGCATGTCGTTTTCAGCTTCAACAATTCAGCGTCAGTTTCTTCACCGAGTTATTTATACACTTTTGCAGAAAAATGTTTTTTCTTTGGTTTTATGGAAGACATCAGTGTCTGAACATCTCACAGCGAGGCTCCTCGGTCCGCTCAGCTTCGTACTTTCCCTTTTTAAAACGTTTCCTTGTCTTGTTAAATATCTCGGTCCTCTTCATCCTCTTCTGTGATAATCTCCCTGTGGCAACTCAGACGGCGTGTGCAATTACATTTGGAAGGAAATTGACCGTTAAGTTTTACATAAGCTGGCACAATTTAGATTTTTTTTAATCAGAGACAGATCTAATGTGATGGGTAATGTAATCCAGTAGAATTCCAGTGATGATCTGTTAATGAAACAAATCATTAAAGTGGAATAGAGTGCCGTTCAGGTCACTCGTACTGTCTCATCACCATCATTTGCACGGGGGTTGTTTCTTCTAATGCTTGTTGGTTCCTAATGCGCATTAGTTTAATGTTGTTTACTTCATTGCAGCCATTAGCATGGTTACAAACGCTACAGTCAGGAAAATAGCGTGGAACTGCACTCCACATGAGAAACACTCAGCCTTTTCTGTTGAGTATTTGAAACCTCTAAGATTTGAGATATGTAAGGAAAACCTGAGAGCTTCACATGTTATACGAGCACCTTTCTGTTCACATTACTTGGATCTGGCTCTTGTTGGTATTTACACTCTGTCATGTCATCCTCCTTGTCAGATCCCACATCGATGTCACAACTACGCATTGCAAGTGTTAGGGTATATAAGGGGGATTTAAGCTGAGCGGACCTCATATCTTCTGGTAAAAAATAAAAATAGGAGGAAACATCCAACATATGATCACCGAAGCAGCGTTCTGAGCATTTGTTGGATTTATAGAATCTGGCTCCAGGTTTGAGCTGTGGCTGGAACACTGCATCAGAAGCTTTCACTCTCTTTTAGTGTTTCTGCATTAGTTCTAATCAGTATAATTATTTCTGGTATACAAATCATCACACATGGATGCTTCATTAGGATCTTTGTCACATGTATTCTATATAATTTTTTTAAAGCTCATTTCAGCTCTTTCCGTCTGGTAGTTTAAGCTTCCATCTGTCTTTCAGCTACTTTTCAGCCTTTTTTTGCTAATTTCACTTTTTTTTTTTAGCTAATTTTCTAATTTTTGTGCTCATTTCTTCTTATTTCAACAAAATTAAGCAAATATGTGTACTTTCTGCTTTCCTCTGCTAACTTAGGCTTGTTCTTCCATTTCAGCATATTATTTTTAGTTAATTTTTGCTGTTTTCGGATCAATTCGAGTTTTTTCTGGGTAATTTCTGCTACTTTCAGCCTAATTAACTTCTTTATGATACTTTTAGCTTGTTATGCTCCTTTTAGCTTAATTATGCTAGTTTCAGATTGTTCTGCCATTTCAGCTACTATTTAGCTTTTATTTTTTTTGTTGCTAATTTTAGCTTTTCTAGCTAATTCCACATTTTTTTAGCTCGTTTCAGCTCTTTCCGCTCCCTTCTGGTAGTTTAAGCTTCTATCTGTATTTCAGCTACTTTTCAGCCAATTTTTGCTAATTTCACTTTATTTTTACAAATTTTCTAATTTTGTGCTCATTTCTACTTATTTCAACAAAAATAAGCATGTTTTCTTTCTGCTTTCCTCTGCTAAATTTAGGCTTGTTATTCAGCTACATTTCAGCATATTTTTTAGCTAATTTCAGTTGTTTTCAGCAAGTTCTTCTGCATCAAGCATTCACACTGCATTTTTCCAGGAAATACAATTTCTCTACTTCAAAATTGTTTTCATAGAGTCTGTTTAGCGTTCAATTTCATGGATTTCCTGACAACTTGGGTAATTCCCAGCTAGACGTAGAAAACGCTTGCACTTTAAAACCATGAGCTGCTATGAGTTTGTGGCTAAAAACTATAATATTTCTTACTTTGCTATTGTAAACTGCTTATGTGTGCTTTGCCCTTTTCCATTTATTTTATTATTATTATGCACATTATTTTTTAATTTCCTGCCATTTCCATCTGCTTTTCTCAGTAATTTTTGAACCTTTTACCTTTTCTCTCACCTGCATGTCCTCCAATTAGTTTCCTGCGTTTTTACACCACCTGGTCTGTTTGGCGTCTTCGCCAGCTTTTCTTGGTCCTCTTTATTCAAGTCTGTTTTGCTTCCTCTGCCAGTTTTGTCCTCGATCCTGTTTTAGCGTGCAGCCTTTTGTCCTTTCTGCCCGTCTCGTTTTGCGTCGTTCCTTCGAATCTTTTGTTCCGAGACAGCGATGCTGCGCCGTTGGCTAATTATGAGCCAGGTCTGTTTCCTGCGGCGGTGACATCCACGCTCTTCATGCGCCCACACAGCATGACATTTAAAATCTGCAGCTCGTGAACAGGTGCAAATATTAAATAACTCCATTTCTTTTAATTGCTTTAGTGTCAAAATCCTTGTGACTGAAAGCTGAATGCATGTCACTCTGTTTAAACCAATCAACACATTGACAAAAAATTAACTAAGATATTGTCTTTAGAAGGGGTGTAATGAGATCTCACAAGACAAAAGATACCCAGTCTTATACTTAGGCTGGAGTAACTACCATGCAACACCTCTTTACCACTTTAAAATCGATTGTGGGACAGAAAATATGTCGTCCATGTCTCTTCTGCAGCTACGTGCTGAGATGAAGAGTCTCAGTCGCTCATTTATTTAAAACAGAACACACCTAATATGGAGTTCACAGCTGAGAAAATGTATGTATGACCTCTTGTTAATCTGTTTGAGTCTAGAGGAAAAGAGTCGCTCAGACTTTGAGGTGGAGCCAGACGGGAAAAAACAACTTTTATCAAAAATGAGAATAATGAGTTTTACTCTAATGTCCCCTCGAGTCCTGGAGTTTCTACAACTTTAGTTAAACCATATGGCCTCTTTGTTTTCTATTTAAGGTGAAACATTTAAATTTTCTGAAGATTTAATTTTTGCCATTTTAATGGGAAGAAAGTGAAAAAAGAGACATAATAAAATTTATAATTTAACTTTTTTTAAAAAGCATACAGTTAGCTGTTCTATGACACGTAAGATCTATTATTGTTACCGTATTGTTCACCCTATAAGTTGCGGGCTTTTGCATAAGTTGCATGCCCTGCGACTTATACGCCCAAGTGACATATTTATGGATATTTTTTCCCATATTTATAAATATTTTGGCTGAGATATGACTGTTTTCATTCATTCTGGCTGAAAATACTGAACACTACCATTTTCAGTCGCTAGATGACACTCACGCTGTATGGCATGCCATTGTGTCATGTAATAGGGAAAAGTGGCTGTACATAATCTGCTTGCCATAGGCTGCCATCTTGGTCCATCTTGCTTGGAGCAACCTTTAAATCAGCTTCGTTTCGTTGCGCCGCCCCAGCGAAATTCAGCTCGTTTGACCACTGAAGATCATTTATTAAGTAAAAGTTCAACTGAGACACACCTTTGCTATAATTTTGAGCAAACAAATAATTGTTTTTAAGTGTTAATCTTGTTAAATTCTTGTCAAAGTCCTCCCGTGGACACTCCCGCGCACAACACCGACCCACATTTCCAGGTTGCCAGCGGTGACGCGTAATAGATGTGACGTACTTATGGATTTTTCCACTTTATTAGACATATTTGGACTGATGCGACTTATAGGGCGGTTCAACGTAATTTAATACTTCTGAATGGATGTTTTGATATCTTAAAAGCATGGCAACAGTTTGCCCTTCATCAGGTTTTTAATTTTCACCCCTTGAGAAAATTAGTTTCACCTTCCAGGGTTTGAAAAGACTCATGAGAGAGAGTCCAGCCAGCTGGGTGGAAGCGGTACACTGATCCGGTTCACTAGAGTTGGTCACACAAACCAGTGTGACCCAACACATCTGAGTCCTCAGTGTCTCCAGGTGTGGACTCAGCTGCAGTCCGCCAACAGACATTTAGGATCCAGATGAACTGAGAGATTCTTGATTCAGAGCAAGGATTCGAATCACTGAACTGGATGAGTCGCTAAACAACCATCTCTACAGCAGAGTTTGTGACAAAAGCTTTTTATTGAAAAATATATTGTTAAAATGCCACCTCCCGAGCCTGGCATCTTATCCCGTCCCATTTTATAGAATAGGTGTCTCATCATACAACGAGTACTTCGTACAATACATTTTATTTAACAATAAACAACGTTGTTAAACTGACAGGGCTGCAATGGAAATAAAGCAGGAGGGATTTCTGCTCGTCTTGCTGTCAGTGAGATTAATAAAGAGATTTGCTGACCCCAGCACGGCCCTGCTGCTAAATTTAATCTTTATCGTAACCGAGACGTTCAGTTGCTGCAAATTATTCTCTGTCCTGCTCGCTACAAATTTCCACTTATTTCACAGATGCAAAGTAAATAAATAAGAACCAACCTGGGCTTTGTGACTTTTTGCTTTGCCACATGTGGTCCCAGTCACACATCTGTAGTTTGTTGACCAGTCCTCATTATATATTAAACCAAAGTTTCTTTGTGTCAGAGCGCAGCTGTTCCATTCCTTGATTGTTGCTGGTTTGTTTTCATCCTGTGAGGGTTCTTACTCCAGCGCTGCTCTCAGTTCTGCTCTTGGCACTCTTTTCATCTTGGTGCAAACGTTTCATTCTCATTAGGCTGCTGCCTTTTGGTAATTCATACAGAATAAACACAGGCAGCACAAATTAATCCCAGATATTTAATCTGCTGTCTTTCTCTCTCAGCTGCAGATTCACTCATAGCTTCACCTGAACATCTAAGATCAAACTTGTCCGATTCCTCCGTGCTTATTTATCAGTGCCGACGATGACCGTCCTAACGTGGGTCAATCAAGCACCTTGTTTACAGTGAGTGAATTGCACAGCGGTATATCTAGAAAACAACTGGACTTTATCATGTTCTGTGCAGTTTGTTGAACCCAGCATGAAGACAGGACTCAGGGAACTCAGGAATAAAATAAAGAATTATCTAAATAAACAAAAAGGCTGGCATGGCAGTAAAACGTATGTGGGGCACGAACAAGGAGACACGGAGGAAAACAGAACATGAACACTTTGGGAGGACAATCCACGGAAAGTGAAGAAACAAAGTGACACAGAACTTATAGGGACACTAACGAGAGGATGATCACGAACATCTGGGGAAGGACAACGAGGGACAGAGGCAGGAGCTGAAGAAACAGGAAGGCAGGAAACACAAAACTCTAAAGAACTCGAGACAGAATACAAATAATTGTTTTCATAATTAGCACAAAGAACCTTTAACAAACAAATTATATTGTATAATAAACACTTTTCTTTCTGTCTCTTTAGTTCCTGATGTGTTTGTGCCGGATGCTCATGGTTGGACTGTGCAGCAGTAGAACTGATCCACGGATGTTGGATGAGTTTAAAGTGCCAACACCTGATGAGCAGGACGTTTGCATCAGCATCAAATTATGGCTGTTTGCTTCTGTTTTCAGTTCTAGTCACTGTTTATTATTTGTTTTCACATTTGTCTAACCATGAAACATTCTCTGCTTTTTATCCTTTAAAGCAGTGAGATGTGCAGAAATTCACTTTTATGGATCAGGCTGTGAATCTGCTGAATTTTAGCGTGAGCTCCGACGATGACGATCTTCCTGGGTTTCTCTTCCATGTGTTCAGCTCTTGTCACACCTGTCTCAATTTCCAGTCACCCAGGTGTTTGACATCGTGTCTCATCAGAGTCTTGTAATTTCTCAGTGTCCTTGTGTGCTGTCAGTTGTCTGTGGATGGTCCTGAAGGCTTTCACGTTCCAATTCAATTCAAAAAAACTTTATTAATCCCAAAGGGAAATTAAATGTTGTAACTCATCATCCTGGTTTCAGTAAAGAGTTGTTAAAGATGCTGATGGCTGTGGGCAGGCAGGATCTCTCGTTTGTCTTACAGCAGATCTGAATAAACTGGTTGCAGAAGCTGATGTGTCTACTTGGGCAGAAGGACCACCTGAATGTTGGGCAGGACTCCTCTGAGTGATGGTGACTCCTCCCAGCAGCTTGTTGAGCTCCTCATCATTGCAGATAGACAGCTGCCGGGGTACGATCCGGGTCTTCCCGTTGTCACAAGCTGTGTTTTCCACCAGCTCCAGGATCTCGGCGGTCAGGCACTTGAGCACCACTGCCGGATAGACAGGAATGCATCCATGGCACCTCCTTTTCAACTCATTTGAGATTTAGGGCTGTAGTTGAGGGATTACTTGAGCTTTTCAGATGTTTAATCAGCTGCTCCTGGTTGTAAAAAAACACCTTGTTGTCACGGTTACGCTTCATAACAAATGTCCGAAAGTAAAATGATTTCAGTAAAAATCCTCGCAGCTGCGCAGCATCTGATACCAGAGGAAATAACCATCTAAAAAAGTGATTTATATCCAGAAACAAGGAATTAAAGTTTTCAACAGCAACATCCCAGAACGAAATTTAGTCCGTCTTCCTCCGTGTCGCTTCTTCAAAGTTTTCTGCCCCGTCAGCATTTATTTAAAATAAACTTGTTAACTTTTACCTTGGAGTCTCCTGTTGCCTTCCTGCGCGTGGGTTCAACACTAAAAGCAGATCATGATATGAAAGTTCATGCTCAATAATCCAAGTGATAATCCAACAAAAATCAGTCTGGTCATCTGAACTTTTTTTTTTTTTTTTTTAGACGTTTCATCCTTCCTTCAAAGGACTTCATCAATTTGAAGAGCCACAAAAAAACTGTGTCCCACAAGCAGCACAATCCCATAATGGACCAACCAGTTTGCTGGTGATAAAATGGTTTCTGGGGCCCACCCTCTCCCCCGTCGACTCCTCTGAGGCAGCCATAGCCGAAGTGGTTCAAAACAGCAAAGTTCATGCTCAATAATCCAGGTAATAATCCAACAATGTTCAGTCAGGTCATCTGGATGGTTTCTTTTCTTTTTGTTGTTGTTGATCTAAAAAGTGTCAGATCGTTGTGCGTTCACTTAACTGATCAACTGAATTGCAGTTTCTGGCATTTTTTGTGTTTGCCATTTTTTATTTTATTTTTTTCATTTTGAGATTTTAATTTTTTGAAATAAAGAAAATCTAAAGTCTAATTTCAAATATTTTACCAACACAAATGATCTTATTCAAATACCTTAGAAATGTTTAAATCTTTTCCTAAAGTACCCACACCTTGCAGGTTTTTCACTAAACTTTGAAATCTAGATTTTTTTTTTGTTTTGTTTGTTTTTCACTTTGGTAATTTCTTATATTGGTGTCTATTTTTTATATATTCTAAAATGTAAAAATACTACCGTATTTTCCGGCGTATAAGTTGCAGTTTCTTGCGTAGATTTGTCAGTCCTGCGACATAAGATTTTTTTTTCCATATTCATAATGAAATTTTTGACTGACACTTTAAATGTCAAAGAAAAGCAACAGTGAGTCCTCCCGTGCACGCTCGCTTCACTCAGCTGGTGCAGGTGGAGGAACGCTGGAGAGCTAGCGGCTCTGGCTGCGATGGATGGATGGAGACATGCCACCTAGGCAAAATGAATCTGTTTTGACCACTAAATAAATGCATAATAAAAGCAACTTAAATGTTTTTTCCTCTTCATGATGCTTTTTTGACTGATGCGACTTATATGCCAGAAAATACGGTAACTTGTTTGTGCTGCCATTTTTCACATGGACATCCTGTGAAACAGATCTTAGATCTTCCTGAAGTTTCTTTCAAATGCTTGGTTAAATAAATGAGTAATTATTATTTTTATTGGAGAAACATAAAAGTAAAACAAGATTTTTCCAGTAGAAGCAGGCTCTCTTTATTAAATGAGGGTGAAGTTTCAGATTTCAGGGAACACTGCAGCAACGCTGAAAAAACTCTTCTGTGCTTTTGGATTCTGCTGGAGGCGCTGGAAACCTAAAGCAGCAGCGCAGCTTGTGATATATCATAATTCACACGGCCTGTGTAGGTTGTGCAGCAGCGGTTTCAGGTTTTAGGTGTATTGCTCACAGACTTAAGTACTAAAGAGAATTAGGATTAGAGAGAATATTCTACACGAGGCTCGGGGCGTTTCACAGTATAGGTCCTCGCGTGTCCTACTTGTTTACTCATAAGACTGCATCTTGTCAGCTCTGCAGCTAGAATAAGAGAGCTTCTCCACAAGAATCCACACTGCCTTATAACCAAGTGTGGCTGTTTGGCACATTGATCCGTGCGTTGAACAAAAACACTGAGCTGGCAGATGTAGAAACTACCACCAGAACATTCTCACATTTATTCAACTCATGGGCTAATGGACTGAGACACCAGTTCTTGACATGGAACTGAATCACTAACAGCTGAAGCAAATTCTCCAGAGGTGCAGTGGAGCCTTGGGTAGTGCTGTAAGAGTCCATTATGTCTACGTACACTCCAGCACGCACTCACAGCACCAGAACCTCCTCCCATTACTTATTGTTGCTCCTGCTGAAAGCACCGTGGGTCGTAATGATAAGAGCCGAGGTAAATCTGCCCTTTTCCTTTAGAAAACATACACCAACTAAAATATGGAGCTGAATGTGAAACGTTTGTTTTCCTGCTAAATTCAGATTAATGCATTAATTGTCCAAAGGAGTTTTCTTTTTTTTAGAAAAGTGAAAGCCAACATTCACTGGAAGAGTTGTCACTAAAAATCTATTTGTGACAAGCCTCACACTGATGTCCCTCACCAGAGGGCTCTGATAGAGGATGTTTTTCCAGGGGAGTGTTTTCCTTGACTGGACCTGAACAGATAATGAAGTAAACTTTCATGTTTTAGGTGCAAAATATTCAAATGGGCAGGAGTTACTGTGGAGAAGAACAGAGGGAGCTTATGTTTATTGACTTATTTATCATTTGCTTGTCCGGGGCAGCGCAGAGCGATGGATCCTGGTGAGTAGAGGGAGAAATTTTAAGCACAACCAGGTGCAATGGGAGGGTGACTCACTCAGAAGTGCTAATATAGCAGGAAAAATTAAATAGAATGTCATGATGTCCCTCTCTCGTCCACGCTCACTTCTCCGCTGCAGAGCGGAGATCGACGCGCTGCAGGAGGTCCCTGCTGCACTGCAGCACCTGCTGCACCTGTGCGATGCACACAGCTGCAACAGGTGCTAAATAATTTAAATTAATTTATTTCAAATGAAAATTCCATGCTGGTCTTGCAGCTCGTCCATCAGTCAGCCAATTGTGTGTCATGTCCAATTTTATTTTGAAAAACCACCAAAGTGTGCAGAAGTCGAACTGCGAAGTACCAAAATTCTTTCATTTTGAACACGAAGAAAAGAAAGGCTGCATTTAAAAGACAGTGATGGCCTCTGTCACTGAGAAATTAAGCCAATTCAGAAGTTGTTTAAGCTCGTGTACGGTCAGCAGGAGCCACTGCTGTTGTTGTAAGTTGTAAAAACTTATTGAATAAAAATCTATGAAAGTTCCTCATTTTCATTAGTTTTTGTTGATTATTATGGGGTTTCAAAAACTAATTTCAGGTCCTTGTTTTAGTTTAGTGTTATATATGGAGTGCAAAACATGGGGTATTGGTTTTGTATTTGCATTGAAAATGTGTTGATCAAAATGTTAAACTATTACTAGTCAAAGCAGAAAAAGAAACAGTTAAAAGTAGTTGCCCTCTTCACCAGAATCAGCACCAACACGACACATTTCACAACTCATTTTCATTCCTTGGCATCTAAAACAGGCCGTGTTAGGACTCTTGTTACATTTACGGTGCTATATTCGTGTGTGTGGTATTTTTATGTCATTTATTTGTGTTTTGTTTGACCACTTGTGCACAGCACTTTTAATCAACTTCTGCTTTTAAAAGCGCTTATTAAAAAAAAACGAGCCTTAACTTCTTTCAGACCAAACAGATGTGACTGAAGTCTGCGGCCTCACAGTGACACAAAGATAAAGTTGTTATGTTGAGTGATGCTCAGAAAATGTCAGGAAGCTTCAGTCAGGAGCTGAAATGATGCTTCATTTACCTGCTTCAAGTCACTGATGCTACATTAGAGAATTAAAGTGCGACTCGCCCACCCACTTGTGTCTTACACCTGTTTTCAGTGTGGTGGAAATCTTTCCACGAGCAGTAAGACAGCATTAAAGGCAGCCGAACTGCGTGTTCCTGCAGGATCTTTGAATCTCCAACTGCTTCTCTTTATGAACTCTTCAAGCCGCACCGCAGTGTTTTCATGCTCGCATAAAAACAAGAGACTGACGACTCCAAAGAAATATTCATGTTATGCCTGAAATGAATGTAAGGCCTTTGACAAGCTGCGACCTTGGAAGCTGTTTGCTGGATGTTTGTGTTGCCTGCATGATGGTCTGGCTGCAGATGAATATAAATATTTTACTCAGCACACTCTAATACTGTAGGAATAAATCAGAAATAAATGTTTATGCCTAAACTAATGAAGCTTTTCAGTCACACAGTGTCGCACGTTTAAATTGATACTAACGCCGATATTCGCTGTCACTGAGGGGTTTGAATGTTTGTAGATTTCGAGACGAGCGTTTTTCTGGATTGAATGTTTTTGATGTAAGATATTCAAGTGGGTAGGAGCTACACTGTGTAGGAGAACAGAGGTAGGTGGTTTTTTTTGTTGTTTGTTTTCTGGTGACCGAGGCGATCCAGTCCAGAGTGACAGATCCTGGCAAGTGGAGGGAGCATTTTATCCACCACCAGGTGCGATGCTGGAGCCAGGGGGTGGCCAATGGTGGCCTTGGACACTATAGATTAACCTTAGACCACCTCAAAGCCCACCCCAATTATTTTAGAAAACTGTACTTTTGAGCAATATAAAAAGTAGAAAGTTTCCTCAAATGACTGAAGCGGCCAGTTTACATTTATATAAGGTGGTGGCCATCTTGGATTTTGACGTGGCAACCCAATTTTTGGTTGGGACTTTTTTTACGCTTTGATGCAGCCACAGACCAAAATGCAGATTGGTAACTCGCTTATTTTTCTAGTTTTCCTGCTCATAACATGTACAGACAGACACGTTAGAGGTATTTCCAATTCCCCCTTTTCGCTCCGCAATGGAGGACAACAAAAGTGAAGGCCTAGCATTCCTTCAATGAATACATACCATATTTTAAATAATGATCATCCTCTGATGAGACACATGGTGTTGGAGTTGTTTTGGGTTATCCTTGAAATTAACATTATGCCCAATCCATTGGCGTCAGATGCATTTTCAATGTGGGGGTGACACACTGGTGGTGGTGGAGTTCCTCCCCCAGAAATTTTTGAATCAAGTAGATGCCATTTCTTGCATTCTAGTGTATTTTAATGGATTTTTTAACATCTATGTCTAAATATGTAAGCACTTGATTCATTAACTATTTTAGAGAGCACGGCACAACAAGCAGCCTGACCAACAGCTCTCCTTGTGTGAATAGAGCACGCTCTGCTTCTCTCATGCATCCTAACCTCCCCACCCATTCGAAAACTGCCAGAAGTAACGTAGCAATACTGCAAAGTCTCGCCAGATGTGTTAGTGCTCAAAAGACTACCATGAGCTACCACCCCAAATTTTAGCCAATTATCTGTCAAACTGATTGATTTATAGCTGTGTTTGATAATGTTGATTAGGTTTGGTGACTAACTGACCTGGAGATGCACATCTACTAATAACTGAGTGTTTCATTAAAATCCATCCACTGGTTCATGATATTTTGCTAACAGCACATTCAAACTCACACACAGACCCAGGCTAAACATTGTTGCTGCTTTATTTCAGCAGCAGGAAATAATCAGCAGTTTATGCAATTTAGGGACGGTAAAAGTCATGAAAATGACAGTTTGTCTCGGTTTGTTCAGAGATCTCCTGAAGCAGCGAGCTGCACACGCTCCTCCTCCTCGGTCTCAGCGTGAAGAGGTCGTGTCACAAATCGACGAAGAGACAATATTTCAAAGGGTGACAATTTTTCACGAGAGGGCGGTATTTTATAAAGCTTATGACGTGATATTTCACACAACCTGTCAGGCAGCGGCAGAGTAAGCCGTGCACACCTCTGGAGTTATTGATGAAGATGAACTTCAAATATGGATTATCATAAATATCTGAGGCCACAAAATGAAACTGTCAGGCATCCACGATGACACTGAAGTTTTGTTTTTGCTGCGATTTTGTATCAGAGTGTCTCGCTCTAAACTGTTTTTTTATTTTTGTTTATTAAATGAAAATGCAAAACATTGTCTGACACGTTGAAAAGTAACTGAATTGGTAATTAGCCTTAAAAAAGCATTTTTTGTTCTTAGAAGGGTTTTTTAAAATTCAACTTTAGTCGGTTGTGTTTTATGGGTGTCCTCGCTGCACAGCATTTGGGGCTGCAGGATCCTCGCAGTATCATCTGCCAACAACGTCAGATCATCTGCACCATAATGGAACTGCCAGAACACGTCAACACACGTGGCCCAGTTTTTATCTCAGCGCCGCCGGTGGATCATTAGCATCTGTCACTTTGCAAACGAATAAATAAATAATAAACTGAGCTGAAGTTTGAGTAGCTGAAGGAAAACTGTTGCATGCTCACCTTTGAGTAGAGCCGTTTCCAAACTTGAGATATTCATCACATTCAGGGGAAAATTCAAATGTATTGTTTCACTTTCCCATGAGTCGTGTTTTTCATCATAAAGGTAAAGTATAGGGCAAACGTCTCTGTTGATTTTCACATAAACTATGTTGAATCAACACCAGAGAAGAGCTTCTCTGCCAGGGAACCACAGAAAACTGCACTGATTTTGGAAAGAGAGGCTGCCAAGTTTAATAACTTAAAATATATATATTCATGAGGATTAATACACTTTTTGTTTTGTATTGTTATGGAGATGTGAAGATCTCAGGACCGTTCTGGACTTCTCAGTCCATTTCAAACAAGCTCTGATCCAGAGAAGATGTAGCGGTTCTGGGTGGTCACATCTGGCTTCTTCTTTGCCTGATAGAGCTTTAAGCAGCATCTGTGGAAGAGTTTCTGAGCCCAGAACAGAACCAGACCTGGTTTTAATGCAGTGACCCCCGATGGCCCGAGATCACAACCATCAAGTATCCACTTCCCCGTCCTTTGAGCTCAGATTCCTACAGATTCTTGAAGATGGGAGATTCGAAGTCTTCAGTTTTCAGTAGAGGAACATTGTTCTGAAACTTTTCTGTATCCTCGTGTTTCATGCACTCCCCAGTGTTTCCCCTCCTTGCTGGTCAGCTCCTGCCGCACCCGTCTCCAGTTCCAGTCACCCCAGGTGTTTGTCATTCTGTCTCATCAGTGTCTCTGTTCAGGCTCTCACGTTCTGGTCCTCTCCTCGTCTCCTCCCTAAACGCGTTTTGCTGCCGCGTCAGCATTTTGTTTTGTAAAATAAACTTGTTGCTCATTTTATTTGTGTTTGCAGATGATGTGGTCCTGTTGGCGTCATCGTGCCGTGATCTTCAGCTCTCACTAGAGCGGTTCACAGCCGAGTGTGAAGCGACTGGGATGAGAATCGGCACCTCCAAATCTGAGGCCATGGTCCTCAGTCAGAAGAAGGTGGATTGTTCTCTTCAGGTCGAGGGTGAGGTTCTGCCTCAAGTGGAGGAGTTCAAGAATCTCAGGTTTTGTTCGTGAGTGAGGGAAGAATGGAGCGTGAGATTGACAGACGGATTGGTGCAGCGTCTGCAGTATTGTGGACTCTGTACCGGTCTGTTGTGGTGAAGAGGGAGCTGAGCTGTAGTGTAAAGCTCTCTGTTTACTGGTCAGTCTAAGTTCCTACCCTCACCTACGGTCATGAGCTCTGGTCAGTGACTGAAAGAACCAGATTGTGGATAAAGACGGTTGAAACGAGTTTCCTCTGCAGGGTAGCTGGACTGTGAGAAGTTCATTTATCAGGAGAGACCGAGTAGAACCATTGCTCCTCCACATCAGGAGTAGTCAGTTGAGGTGGCTCAGACATTTGGTAAGGATGCTCCCTGGTGCCTCCAGTGCTTTGGGAATGTCTGACTGGGAGGAGACCCCGGGGAAGACCCAGGACATGCTAGAGAGACTATGTCTCTCATTTGGCCTGGGAACACCTTGGAGTCCTCCCAGAAGAGCTGGAAGAGGTGGCTGTGGAAAGAGATGTCTGGGTCTTGATGGATGGACAGAAGGAAGGGCAGATGGACGGACGGTCAGCTGACCACTCAAATCTGTAAACAAGAGTGTTGTTGGACAGAAATATGATCATCCGCAGACAGAAATCAAACTCTGCACCGTTTTGTTATTTATTAAGTTGACACGGACGGACGGACGGACTTATTTTTACCTGGGAGTCTCCCGTTGTCTGCCTCCATGTGGGTTCAACAACCATTTAAAGCCGAATCGTCATTTTCCAGTAGACATTGTTTCTCAGACTGGTGAACCTCTGCCCATCTTGACTTCTGAGATTCAACCTCCAAAAGTCTCTTTCATACCCAGTCCTCCTGTTGACAACACAATCACTCGCAAAATGTTCCTCCAACTGTTCCTTATATTTGCACCACTTGTTTTTAAAGTGTTTTTGTCGCCTTGTCTGAACTTTTTGGAAATGTGTTGCTGCCATCAAATTAAAAATGACATTTTTTTTTTTATGTTACAACTTCTTCATTTAAACAATTGATACGTTTTCTATGTTCCATTAAAAATAAAACATGGGCTTATGAAATATACACATCAAAGCTTTCTGCGTGTGCTTAACACAACTTTCCAATTTTTGAGAATTAGGTTTGACGGTTGAAGAAGAAGTTTTTTATAAAGCAGCGTCTCAGATTTATTAAGTTTACACTTTGACCCGCAGTGTTTTTGAAGTTGTTAGTTCTGGCGTCATCTTTTCATTGAACTGTTGACCCGGTCAGCTGACCACCCAAAACTGTAAACAAGAGTGTTGTTGGACAGAAATCTGATCATCTGCAGACAGAAACCAAACTCTGCACTGTTTTTGTGAATGTTTTGAAGTCATTTAGTGATAAAGTGACCGAATGCAGCAGTTCTTTATATTTTATAGCATTTTAAGATGCCATTTTCATTTTTACAAATAAATACTTTTTAAACTGACACAACAAAGTTTGGACAGCTCTCACCGTTTGTTCATACCATTTTCTTTTGTCCCCAAAATGCTGCTAGAAGCAGAAAGGGTCCAATTTGATGCTGCCGAAGCCTCAAAATCAATACCCTGTATGAACTTAAAAGCCTCAATTTCTTTTCCTCCTTCAGTGCAATTTGGGTTCAGACAGATGGAAATGCTTCTTTGCATTTCAGTGATATGTGATGCACCAAAATGGTTTTGGCCAGAAAGGAAATTAAAACAATGGCGACATAAGGTTTCGAGCTTGTTGCGTAGATTGAGAACAGATGATTAGCTGTCACACACTGAGCCGCTGAATTCAAACGTCTGTCACTCAGTTTGACAGAGAAAAATGTTTCATTCTCATCCTTCGTCTCACTGTTGGCTGTTAAAATCAGGACTTGATAGATTGCAGTTTACTTCCAGAATTATTTTGAGCTAATCAGAAAAGAAACGTTTTCCATGTTTTATATCACGTCAAACATAAAGAAATTAGAAAACTGTATTGTTGTATGGAGTAAATGTAAAGGATAGTGGTTTTAATCCTAAAGTGATGTTTTAAATATAAATGCAGGAATTAACTAGAGAAAATGCATTTCCTCCAAAACCGCAGTGTGAATGCTTATTACAGAAGAACTTGCTGAAAAACAGCTGAAATTAAATATAAACAACATGCTGAACTATAGCTGAAATGGAAGAAAAGGCCTAAATTAAAAGAATAAAGCAGAACAAACACAATTGCTAAATTGGGTTTAAATGAGCAGAAATAAGCAGAAAATTAGCTAAAAAAGCTGAATTAGCAAAAAGTAGCTAAAATACATGATGAAGCTTAAGCTACCAGACAGAAGTGGATCAAGAAAAGAATGTGGAATTAGCTGAAAAAGCTAAAATTAGCATTAAAAAGCCAAATATTAGCTGAAATTGCAGAAAAATCTGAAGCTTGCAGAATAAAAAACTGAAAGAAGCAAGCTGAAATTAGCATAAAGAAGTTGATTAGGCTTAAAGTAGCAGAAATAAACATGAAAAACTTGAATTTATCTGAAAACTGCTAAAATTAGCTTAAAAAGAGCTGAAAAGGTAGAATAAGGTTAAATTAGCAGAAAGAAGTAAAGAGCACATTTTCCCAGTTAGACTGAAGGAAGCAGAAGTGAGCACAAAAAAGTGGAAGATCTGAAGAAAGCTGAAATTAGTAACAACAAAAACAAACAGCTGAAAAGTAGCTTTAAAGGCAAAAGCTGAAATTACAAAAAGGAAGTGGAGCAAGCGCAATGTAGCTGAATTAGACTGAAAAAAATGAATGCAAAAAAATGTGGAATTGGTTGCAAAAGCTAAAATTAGCATAAAAAGCTACATAGTAGCTGAAATTGCAGAAAAAGCTGAAACTTGCACAAAAAAGCTGAAAGGACCATACCAAGCTGAAATTAGCAGAAAGAAGTTAGAAGAAGCACAAAAGTGTTGTAGTTAATAGAAATAATCTGAAAGGAGCACAAAACAGTTGAAAAAAACTGCTGAAATTAGCTGAAAATAGTTGAAAAAAAAGTTAATATTTGCAGAAGGAAGCTGAAAGAAGCTGAACTAGAACAAAATGTGAAAGGAGCAGTAAAAGGTTGTAAACACATCTAAAGATCTGAAGGATGGAAAATGAGCTCAATTCTTTTTCGATGAGGAAAAAAATGGCAGAAAAGATTAATTATTTCAAAGTTGCACCAAGACCAAAAATCATAGCACCCTTCTCCTAAAGGGGCTGAACATTTTGATACATGATTTGTTGAAATAGCTGAAAACTGGCGTCAAAAAATTTACAGAAGAAAAATGGATGACAGAGTGGATGCTTCATAAACATTCCAACAATAGGATCTGACAAAGACAGGCTCAGTCACTGCTTCATTTCCATCTTGCATGCATGCAAGAAACTTGTGTGCAGCAATACTTGCATTTGTGCTGCTATTATACAATATATCTACCTCTTAAATTGGTATAAAACTAATCAAACTCATCCTCCTCCCTGTAGAATGTACATTTGTGCAGTTCAATCTCACGTCTGTTTAGATGCATCCTCAGTGCCAATGCTCTGATAAACCCTCTTCATGGGAAAGCAGCATTTGTAAATTTGACACAATGAAAATAAAAACGATAATTAAACTCTTCTGTTCAAATGAGCTGTGCTGAAAAGAAAACAAAAGAGTTCGTTTAAAGCTAATGTAAAGTTTGAGTGCTTTTTGGCAACCTGTCAGACACTCAGGCGTTTTAATGCTGCCGAGTGTGGATGGAGCGTCCACACTGTAAAACACAAGCGTAAGGGTTTTCGTAGTTTGGAGGACCGTAGGAAGCAGAGCGAGGACTATTTGGGTGTAAAGCTTCAGTTGTTTCTGAGACTGTGAACTGCTCATGCTGTTTGGAGGACGCAGAGCAGAAGACCCGACACCAATTACAATGTTGAAGTCCAATGTCTCCAAGAGAAGAAGGAAACTGGAAATACCCTCCATCCAGCCGTCTGTCTGTCTTGTGAGCTAGATAACTTAGTTGGAACCACACACCAAAATGGAAGTTGGCACGGTTCCTATTTTCTAAGTGTGAAAAAAAATGTCCCAAATGGCTGCCATATTAAAATCCAACATGGCCACCACTATATATAAACCGTTCAAGTTCAAGAATCTTTATTATCCCCAAGGGGCAATTCGTTACAGTCACAAAACACAAAACATCCACACTGGACAAGACATGAGACATTAAAATAAATAAATCATCTCTGTTCGTTGAGAAGCCTGATCTCTGAAGGGATGAATGCGTTTTTCAGTCTGTTCGTTCTACATCTGTGCATCAGATACCTGCATCCAGATGAAACAAACTGAACTCACCATGGAGAGGATGATCAGGATCTGCCAGAATCATTCATTCGATCTTTATTTACAAAGATTAAACACATTGAGCCTCGGAGACTCATTTACACGTGAGACCTGTTGAAGCCTGGTCTGGCCTTGTTCACTGACCTCGCCTTGTGTGGGTCAGTGAGGTTCTGTAGGGCGATGCTTGCTGCACATCCTGACAATCCCCGAGAGTTTGTTCCTGTTTTTCATGTCAACGATTCAAACCAACAGACACAAAGTTAAAAGAGATTCAATAAAACATTCTCATAAAAGTAGAAATCAACATTAAACCCACAGAGCTTCCAATAAAAATCCATTTTCTGGTGGACCTTCTTACAGAGTTCACATGGGGGTCAAAGGTCAGTTTGTCATCAAGAACTGTTCCCAGATATTTAGACTGATGCACCACCTCAACAGCTTCACCGTTAATGACCACAGGAGCAGCAACTGAAGAGTCTTGTCTAAACTCAGTGACCATCTCCTTTTGTCTTAGAAACATTTCACTTTAAAAAGGAAGACTCACACCACTCAGTGAAGTCCCCGACCACAGACCCGGGGTCTGGATCATCACTGCTGAGAAGGGACAGGATGACAGAGTCATCACAAACTTTAGCCCACCCCAATCATTGGGGAAACTGTGCTTTCTAGTTTTTATATTGATTAAAAGTATAGTTTCCTCAAATGATTGGGATGGCTGAAGATTATTCTATGGTGGCCAAGTCCACCATTGGCCACCCCCTGGCTCCACCTCTGCATCTGGTGGCTTTATAATGTCTCCCTCCAATCTTCAGGATCCTTAAGTCTGGGCGGCCTCGGACGAACAAAATTTTTTTAATAACACCTCACTCAGTTCTTCCACACAGTGTAACTTCTACCAACTTGAATATTTTACACCAAAAACATTTAGGTGTTCCCTGTTCAATACCAGCCTCAGCAATGTGGGACACTGGTGTTATTCTTATTTAAGTTTGACCCAGTGCTTGTTGCAAACTTTTTTTGTTTTTACTCAGCAGTTTTTAAAGTGTAGATTGAGCTGCAGGAAATGAAAAAGGGATAGTTTTTGACTCGGGAACTGTCTTTAATACGTCACTTCTGAGGTTTTCACATTAAATTTTAAGTTTTTGCCGTTTTGCCAACGAGAAACAATTCTGCACATCCCGAGTTTTCAATAAAACGTCTTCTTTTTTTTTCCAGACATGAATTTTTCCTCCCATCGTGTCCCAGGGTGGCAGGGACCTGCAGGGTTTATGGTGACATGTCCTTACTGGTGTTATTTGTCACTGCCTTTGAGAGACTGTACGCATGCCATTAGCAGTAACAGTTTATATATGGTCGAACTGACAGCGCGGTGATGGGAGGACGGAGACGGCCACCTGTTTGTAGAATTACAAGCCGATTGTAGCGCGGATGATTGGAGAAGGCAGAGAGTTCTCTAATGGCCTAAATGTCAACTGGTCAATAAAATCTTGGCTCTCTGTCACTTCTAATTTGTACAAAGACAGTGGACACCATTAAAGAACGAAACTAAAATGACCAACCTGACATTTTCCCGTTTATTTATTGTTGTTTGTCACGTCAGTTCTCCACGCTTCATCCTTTGGTAACTGCAGTTCATCTCTGTTCAGCCTCCTCAAAACTGCCCGCCTGTTTGACCTCAGCTAGCTTACATTTCTGCTACGAGACCGGGATGGTAGTTATTTTTAATTATGTCAAACTCACCACGTCTGTATCGGTGTGGGTCGTGTGCTTTAGTGCTATATTTTTAAACATCATTCATGAATTAAGTCGTGCGCTGCAGCGAGCACTGAACATGACGAAACTCGGTTCACAGCTACCCACGTGTGATTAGAAGCCAACATCCACTCATTGGACGATAAATGTTTTAATAATTTGTGCTTTTTAAATATTTTACTTGAAATGTTCTCCTGCCAGTGTGGAATATCAAACATAGATTTATAAATAAGAATTGGATGCACAAGTTTGTGGAAATCCTCTGAGCAGCACGGACTACGTGCGCTCGCCTAAATCTTTAACAAGTGGTGCTGCAAGTTCTACAATGTCTTCTAACTTGACAAGACAGTTAACTTCTCATTGGTGATCTTGATTAATTGCAGTTGGAAGTTTCTCTTGGTCAACATAAAAAAATAAAAAAAAGAAGATTGCTGCTATACTCAGAAACAAGGACTGAAGAGAGCAGATGCACCGACTCCAAACATGTTGATGGTGTTTATTTACAAATTAATAATTCATCAAATGTGCCAGGGAGGGAGCTGGAACCGGGAGGGATAAGAGTCAGTTGTGTGTGTGGGGGGGGGGGGGGGGGGGGCCCAATGGTTGCACGGCGAAGAAGGTGAACGTCCAAACAATGGTTCCAGGCACTTGCTCTTGTCAAGGGCGGACGCCTTTCTCCTCCTCTCCCTCTCTACTTTGTTTTGCTCTGTCCTGCCTGTGAAACCGCAGGAGCCTCTCTTCTACAAATCTTCCGAATCATAATTCTGCTATGGATTTGGTCAGTTGGTCCCTCAACACGATTGATAACATTTCTTCGAAGAGAAGACGGGCTTTAGACGAGTCAATTTGTCCTGTTGACACGTACGCAGCTGGACATCTCATCGACTTGGAAGACTTGACGATGTGTCTATCTCTGCTGTCATTCAGAGTCAGAGATTCTTTATCGTCGTTCACACCACATGTGGTACATGTGGTGGAACAAAATTATGTTTTCTCCGGGTACTCCGGTTTTCTCCCACAGACCAAAAAACATGCATGTTAGACTGATTGGTGACTCTAAATTGTCCCTAGGTGTGAGTGAGAGAGTGAATGGTTGTCTCATTTGTCTCCGTGTCCCTGTGATGGATTTGCAATCTGTCCAGGGTGTACCCCGCCCCTCGCACAATGATTGCTGGACATGGGCACTGGTGACCCCCGTGACCCAAAAAATGGAAGTAGCGGGTAAAAGATAATGGATGGATGGTTTCCTGCTTTTTGGGTTTGGCTAGTTCCTGGTCTACCAACAAACAAGGAAGTCGTCGGCAGCAAATCTGGACCTGGTCAGGCTGCTTGCCTTATGATGGTTTGTGCCTCGAGCACCCAGACTCAAATGCTTTTGGCAGGATGGATCAGATCTTGGGGAATACTCTCAGACACTGTCCATTGATGTAGCTATTTAATTTGGACATTTCAGAACCGAGTGGACCGACACAGACTCAAGGTAGATGTCATAAAAGTTCTGCCTGTCCCCAAAACAATTGTGTTTATCTGAATTTGACTCCCTGACTGGATTTGACAGGCCATCTTATCTTAAGTCGCCTGGCAGTTTTGATTGCCACCCTAAAATAATAATAAAAAACTAATAGAAAGTACGTTCTTGACTTGTTTCCTGCTCGTTTGTGTGTGCACGTGTTTGACCTTTCAGTCTGTTTCTACATTTATTCAAGATCGCCGACAGTTTGTTGCCTGGGCTGCTTCCCATCTACCTAAACTTTGACCCATTTCTGCTGTGTTCGTGTTTAAACTAAAATCTGCCACAGTCTGTACTCACTGTATAAAGTTATTTTTGTGTACTTATCAGTGAATGGAAGTACAAAACAAATACTTTATGTGTGTTAGCTGCCCAGAAGCAATGCTGAGTTTTTGCTGTTAAAGAAAACTCAACCCACTCACGTCTCACTGCCGAGAAATGTGCCAAAAGAAAGCTGAAGCTTCAGATGTCTCGAGTCTTTGAGCTGCTCCACTCCCACAGCAGTGATCACCCCGGCTCGGCTCCGTGGTGCTGACCTGACAGAAGGTTGAACAATAAAACTACAAAAGTACCAGTACTCACAACTAAGTCAGTTAAAAGCTAACTGCATGTCTAGAGTTTTGGTCATTAATCACAATCTCACGTCTGCCGGTGCTTGGAGTCTGTGTTGTGAATGACTCTCAGCTACTTCCGTGGCACATTTTTGCTGAAAATCTATAAAACTCACTGAGGTTTAGCTGTTTTTTTGTGAAGGCTAAGGTTGATCGGCTGTGGTGGCCATCTTGAATTGGGTTAAATTGGATGTACATCCAGTGATTACGTTTTAAAAGTTTAATTAAAACCATAAGACATTTTGTTAACAGACAGTTTATATACAATAACAAGCAATACACTGATATCCCTCTCACTGAGGAGTTTGAATAGTGCATGTTTGTAGTTTATCTGGACCAGAATTGTACAGGGAACGAAAATGTTTGTGGTGCAAGATATTCAAGTGTAGGAGTTAGACTGTGTATAAAAACAGGAAGTTATTTTCTTGTCCGAGGCAGCGAGGAGGGACGGATCCTGATGAGCGGACAGAACAATTTTATCTGACCTGGTGCAATGATGGAGCCAGGGGGTGGCCAAAGGTGGCCTTGCCCACCATAGACTAATCTCAGCCACCCCAGCCATTTGAGGAAACTACATTTTTTTAAACATTTTAAAAACTAGAAAGCATATGATCAAATGATTGTGGTGGCGGGTTTACATACATACGGTAGTGGCCATTTTGGCTTTTGACTTGGCGGACCAATTTTAGTTTTGGAACTTATTTGCACCTAGATGCAGCGACGCATCAAAATGGAAGTCAGCACGTAGTTTATTTTTCAAATCATCCAGCTCACAAGGTTTACATATATGATGGCAGCCATCTTGTATTTTGACATGCCAGCCCAATTTACAAAAATAAAGTTTCTTATGCCTAGATGTCGCCACATACCAAAATGGAAGTCGGTACCTCACCTGTTTTTCATGTTATCATTTTCACAAGATACACCGATGGACAAACGGACGGACGGACGGAAGGTATTTCCAATTCCCCCTGTTCCCTCGACAGGGGACAATTACATGCAAAGTTGTTAAAACAAGTCTTGCTCAGTCAGTTAGTGCTCAGAAAAGTGCTGCTGGGGACGTCTCAGGTGTTTCCACACGAAAGTTGAGCCAGAGTCTGTAAATGTGACAGAGTTGGGGCTTTTTTGTGTTTGCTAAAGTGCAGGAATTTCAAGTTTTCAGTCTAATCTGTTTGTAGGTGGTAAATCTGTTCCTCAATATGAAGGAGATGGGATCATTCAGCATCAGGTTCTACTCTACAACAGTCAGCCGTAAATACAGAATCAGCTTTATTGTTGTTTGTAAATAGACAGCAGCACATACAAGACGAATACCATTCATCTAATTAGAAAGAAGAGGTTTTCAGTGTCGTTCTTCTCTTTAGTTTTACTATTTAATGCTCAAAATGGTAAAAAAAATAAATGTTGGAGAAATCAGTCCTTGGAGGAGACAGTTCTGTGCTATCTCCTCTCAGGATTAAATCAATTAAAGCAAACTAACAAACAAACAATCTGGAGCCAAGATAAGGGTTTCTACTCAGACTCCAAAAAAAAAATAAAAAGACTGTTCTCTGGTAATGAGCCAACAAAAGACATTCTGCAGATAAAACTCCTTCTCTGTCTGGCTCCATCCTGTTGACCCAGATTCAGTCAGGACAAAAACAACAAAGCAGCAGAAACTTCAAACCCTAAAAAAAAAAAAACTTAAAATCTTAAACTGTGATGAGCTAACCTGCCTTTATGTCCTATAGATAATAAATAAAGGTCAGCAATTTTCTTAAGAGCTATGGACGGGTCCTGTAATTTCAAAATAACGTAACAATACATGTTGGTAAGTCCTACATTTTAATGTATGAACTGTATAACGAGTGTAAAGAGAACCAAAATCAAAAGAAATTAGAGAAACTGCATTTCCTGTGAAAATTCTGTGTAAATGCTTATTGCAGAAGAACTTGCTGAAAAACAGCTGAAATTAGCTTAAAAAATAATGCTAAAATGGAAGAAAGTCTAAATTTGCAGAAGGAAGCCGAAAGAAGCTGAACCGGAACAAAATGTGAGTAAAGATTTGAAGAGTATAAATGTGCTCAATTCATTTTGTATGAGAAAAAAAAAAAAAGGCAGAAAAGGCTAAATATTTTAAAAAGCTGAAGTTGCACCATTACTAAAAGTCATAGGACCCTTTTCCTTAGCGAGCTGAACGTTTTGATTCCTAAACTGCTGAAATAGCTGAAAAACTGCAGGACGAAAATGGCGCCGAAAAACGTACAGAATGGGGACAGTAACATCCAGGAATAATAAATATAAATAGGAAAACAACAAGCATTCATACAATAGTAAAGCTGCTTCCAGGGAATGTTAACGTCTCCATAGTAACCCCACATCCGTGTCTCTCACTCCCTGACTGCCAAGTTAAGGAGAAGCAGACAGAAAGTTCTGCTTCAAACAAGCAGCCGCTGTGTGAAAGCTACAAATCAGATCTTAAAAAAATCTTAGATCTGTGAGCAGACGAAGACTGACGGTCACACGTGAATTTTTACGTGTCTGCCTTATTTTATGTGAGAGATATAACAAGTCTACAAGATGTTTCACTTCCTGTTTTCAAAAGGTTTGGAGCCAATTACAGCTAAGGTCCGAGTACGCTTGGATGCACCCTCTGTGTATTCTGAGGAGATCTGAGAGAAAACCATGAGTCCAGGAGCAGCAAGAGCCACGTGGGGTCAAAGACGTCAATTAATTCCCCACGTTTTGAGGTATAATTTGTATATGTGCTAAAAAACAGTTGTGAGAATAATAATGGTTAAATTAAAGGTTAATGCTTAAAGCTGGTTGTGATTTGTTTTGTGCGTTTTAAATGTAGATACATGTTGAAACTTCTGGTTGCATTGGTCTTTGTACAAAATCAGTTTAGTGTTAACTGATCATAACAACAAAGCGTTATTTGGTTGTGCAATGCAACGAAACGGAGCGCTACCTCTGCAGCATCTAGCTAGCATGTGTGCCGCTAGCTTAGCGCTACTTGTTGTGCCGAGCTCTCTAAAATAATTGACTCAACTATTTACTTTTGTTGGTAAACGTAAACATATAAAAACCTGTTAAAATACACAAGAATGCAGGAAATTGAATCTACTTTATTAACATTTTTCAGGGGGAGGACCCCCAGACCCCCCCATCCGTGTGTCACCCCTACTTTGCAATTCTTCTGACACCAGTGTTCACTGCATTGTTCAAACCAAGCACCGATGTCAGCACTGGGGGCTAGGCGCCCCTAAACATTAGATTCTAGACTCGCCCCTGGGAAGTTGCATGTTTGATTCCAAAGCATTGCATTAAGTTGTTTTCAACTGAAGAGTAATAAAAGGTGCTTCAATGCTTCTGTGCAGCATCTTTTAAATTTAAACTGAACCACTGCTGAAAACTTCCAACATAAATACCATTTTATATCCACTTAAAAAGTGCTTGCCCATCAGTCTTCTGTATTTTCAGAATCATTTCGTGTGTTACGACTTCACTTCACATGCTGGCGTGTTTGAATATCAATTAGGTGGCAGGGGGCACAGATAATACAAAATCAATCCTTTTCTCTGGCAAATTAATTACATTGATCCATTAGCACTTAGAAGCAACCTGTTGCCAACGTTCTCATCTTCTCAGACTAATTTGACTTGAAGTCTCCTGAGTATTGATGAAACATATGTTCCCTCAGCTCGTTAAACAGAGCAGTCTTCTGAGGGACGTCTCTGACTGGTGGGTTATTACAACTGAGGTAATATTGACTTTTTTTGCAGTGACGAACACAGCTGTGGAGCAAATCCCAAAATCTGGCAGCAAAAATGTTACTGTGATATCTGTCTCTTTGCCAGTTGTTTTCTTATACGTTTCTGAGTTTTGAATAAATCTAAAAGCGTTTGTTTTAAATGGGATCAGCACTGAAATCGGTGAATGTCAGCATAAATATTCCACTGCGGTGACGGTTGTTTTTGTCATGAATATTCATGCCCACTGTAATCTCTCTGGTCAAGATTGACGCTGAGCTGCATAACAAATAAAGTTCACGTAAAAGTTTCACGTTTTTAAAAAGTGCTTGAAAAGTAACATGAAACTTGAGGGATTGCATGTCACCTGCTGCCTGCTGTGCTGAAGGTTAAAGCCAGAGGTGCCCAGACTTTTTCAGCATGCGAACTCCTTTTAAAATGATCAGGTCATCTACCTGCTATAAGGTCCCATTTACATGAGAACAACCTCTGGAAACTTTAGTGTTTGTTTGTTTCTTCTTCAATGTTTAATGGGGGTAATACACACACACAAAAAAGAGTGTTTACATGAAAATGCTGTAGTTTCCATGTCAGTCGGGTTGCCAGATAAGAAATTATGAACTATAGTACTGTGGCTTTAAAATTAAAATATTTTGACAGTCGTATGTGCTGAGTAAAGATATTCAAAGATGAGGTGTGTTGTGTTTGTTGAACATGTGCACAGAAAACGAGGGGGTAAATAAGACATTTTAAATTTATCTGGCAACCCTGATGCAGGACTCATCTGCATTCATTCATTCAACCTTTATTTAAACAGACAAGTCACACTGAGCCTCGGAGAGCTGTTTGCTCTCGTCTTTAAGGTGAAAGACGATGATATGCATTCCTTTGATGACTGAAAGGACTGGTTTAGTTTCCAATCAAGTCAATGTTTTCTTTTATAATGAGTTTATTATGAAGCATAAAGAGCTAGAAATTACTGAAACACCTCGTGCTGCCATATTGCCCCAGGATTATTTGCACAAATTGGTGCGACATCCTCATTTTACCCTTCTACAAATATTTACGTTCTTCCTTTTGTTTTTGCATTCCTCTTGATGATAAAACATCTAAAGCGAACGTTATTGCTGTAATTACACAATAAATAAATTTAAAAAATGACCTCTTCTGTAACGTCTAAATAATAAACCGCTACTTCCAAATTGGATCACAGATTTAATTACGGCGACAAGTTTGCATAAAAAGACAGAAATAAGAGCTAGATTGATTTTTTTGTTTTGTTTGCAAGGTCATGAAAATATGTCACGGTCACTTTGGATCAAGAGGAGTGACGTTAATTGAGTCTCATCCCTCTGAGCCGAGGCAGAGTCCACTTCACCCAATTACTTCTGTTACAGGCTGTAATCCAATGATGCAACACGAGCAACTGGAAAGAATCAACACAATCACCCTGATTACACCGAAAAGGCTAAACTAATTGTTTTTGCATGGGAATTGTGGATTGTTCAAAAACGAGTATCATCAGACCAGAGCAGAAGTCCCTGAATCGACTCAAATTAAATATTTTAAGACAAAAATGTCTACAATTCAGTCAGTTTTAAAAATATTCTGCTGAAATTTGGTGTGGTAGTAGCTGAGCTTGCCTCCTAACACATACTCTGAGTGCTATACATTGTGTTATAGTTTGAAACATCTGTATTACTGTTAGTCAACCCTGTTTGTCTGTTAGCAAAATATCTCATGCACCAATGGTTGCATTTAAATAAAACTCTCGGGAAGTAATCACTGGATTAACATCTATAACTGAACAACTATTGGAGTCAATCTAGTTCTATATGGCTGCCACAGCTAATCCAGCTTAACAAAACAACAATAGCTATACCGCAGTCAGTTTTACAGATTTTGAGCTGAAACTTTGTGTGGTAGTAGCTGAGCTTTCTTATACTGTACATACTCTGAACACTACACTTTGCGCTGTAGTTTGAAACATAACTGTTAGTCAACCCTGTTCGTTTGTTAGCAAACTATCTCATCAAGTTCAAGTCAATTTTATTGTCATTACCATCTCATGTGGTACATGAAGTGAAACAAAATTATGTACAGTGTGTCCCATTTACACCTAAAATAGCAAAATATAAAGTATAAAAAGAAACGGTAAATAAGGATCTAAGATATACGGTAAACAAACGCCAGACATTACGCTCAATGATCTAAACACTAATAATGTAAAACAATACGGCGTAACAACAGCAGCCTGAACATGAGTCTATGGTGAGCAGATGGGTATGAATGAATACACAAGCATGAGATCAGCAGCATGAGATCAGCAGCATGGATAAGTCGCATATCACCAATGAAAGTGACATTACAGTGATTTGTCTGGTTAGAGATTCATGAGTCTAACAGCCTCAGGGTAGAAGCTGTTCCTCAGTCTAGTGGTTCTACACTTAATGCTCCTCAACCTCCTTCCTGAGGGGAGCGGGGCAAAAAGTTTGTGTGCTGGGTGAGTGGGGTCCTTCATGATGCAGGTGGCCCTCTTCCTGCATCTAGAGGTGTAGATGTCTGTGATGGTGAGGAGACTGACTCCAACATCTTCTGTGCAGCCTTCACCACTTTCTGCAAAGCTTTTCTTTCTGCAGCTGTGCAGCCTCCATGCCACACGTTGATGCTGGAGCACAGGATGCTCTCCACTGCTCACCTGTAGAAGGAGGTGAGGACTGAGCTTCCCAGACCAGCTCGCCTCAGCCGCCTGACGAAGTAGAGTCTCTGATGAGCTTTCTTGATCAGGCTGGTGGTGTTGTTGTCCCGGTGACTCATGCACCGGTGGTTGCATTTTAATGAAACTCTCAGGAAGTACTCAATGGATAAACATCTACAGCTGAATAACTATTGGTCAGTCCAGTTCAAGATGGCCGCCACAGCTAATCCAGCTTTACAAACAACAATAGCTATACCTCTCAGATGTTATGGATATTAAGCTGCATTTTAGTGTGGTAGTTAAAAGTTGTTTACAGCTCATTTAAGCTTGACATTGTGCATAATGTTATTTTCATGATTTGACAAAACTAAAACTCAAGATGATCTTAATCTAAAACTCTCGACCGAAAGGCGGTGGTGGATTTTCATTTAAGCACTGTAATCCTAATTTTTCTCCATCACTTGAAAAGACTTCAAGCCCAACACAGAGGGGTCTCCTCCACAACCGTTATCTTCTGAGTAGTAACTGTGGGAATTTAAAATGACAGCAAAAAATTGTTGACAATAATTTAATTCAGATGCAGTCTCACAATTCTCTGCGTCAGCTTCATCTGCCCGAGGCGTCCATGTTTATGTTTACTGTTAAAAGCCATAAAGCTGTCAGGAGGGTCTTCACGCTGCAGCAGACTGCTCGATGAAGATCTCCAGACCTGCAGCTCCTTCCAGCTGGTACCAACAACATGCAGTGACGAGCAATTAGAGCAGAACCAGACATGGTGACCAGGATGTTCTTTCTTTATCTTCTCTTTGCGTCTCCTCTCATCCAACTCCTTCCCATAACATAAATGCCATTGTTGTTAAATTCACCACTTTCCTTTACAAAAACTGTTTCTGCACGCGTGTCATTTACCGCTTCATTATTTCACTTTTAAGATGAGTTTAATTTGGATTTTGTGGAATTTGCATATTAAATGAGCACAGCTTTAATTTTTAATGTTTTCTTTCTTTGTAGCGGTTATGTCTGTATGAGAGATTTTTTCTGGGTTACGCTGGTATTTTGTTAGTAAGTAGACCCTTCTGTCTTTAAAGGTGGAATTCCTTCAATAAGTTTGTTATAAAGAGGTCTGCCTGGTAGTATTAATAAAATAACAAAACTAATTTCTATAACTAAATTAGCATTGTTGAAGGATGCATTTCAACCTTCCATACCCTAGTTTTGATTTAAAATCATCTTGTGCTGGGAAATGGACGGAGATGTAGTCAAACCCAGTAAATGAGGTCATGCAAGATGTGACTGTTAATATTTGTGTTATTAATGACTCAGCTACAACCACGCTCGGTGGACTTCACAACTGTAAACGGTGACATTATAGAAGAGGTAACGGTTTCAAAATATTTTGGAACTTGGATTGATGGTGCTCTGTCCTTTTCACATCATGTTAGTGTTTTGCAATCTAAGGTTGAAATGAGACTCGGTTATCTTTATAGAAATTGATCTTTGTTTACATTGGCTGCAAAACGCAACATTGTTTAAAACACCATTCTACCTCTGTTGAATTATGGAGACATAATTTACAGACATGCTTGTAAAGGTGTCCTTCGTAAGCTGGACACAGTTTATCACTCTGCTATTCTGTTTGTTACAGATGCTCTTTTCATAGAACACATCGTCACCTCTACTCTTGTTAAATGGCTTCTCTACATACACATTGTGAATTTCATTGGTTTACCCTCATTTATAAGATGTTGCTGTTTATTCACCTCCATATTTAACTCATTACCGCAACTAGCACCGGTTTCGAAGTATAATACCTGATCCTCTCAGTATTTGTGGTTAAAAACTCTAGACGGGCTTTGCCTCTGCTGCTCCATCTGACTGGAATCTGCTTCAACAGACTGTGGGTTTGACCTCACTTGTCTCAGTTTCTAGTTTTTAAAATTGTTTAAAAGCTGTGTTTAAAGATTCTTCCAAATGTTTTCATGCTTAGCAATGTTGTCGTTTAACTTTGACAGTGAACCGTTAATGTAATTTGTGTTTCTTTGTTTCTTATTGACTAACTGTGTAGTTTCCCTTCCTGACCCTACAAGTGCCTGTTGGTGCTGCCAGGCCGGCACTGTAAATAAGAAATTGTTCTTAGAGTTCATGCCTGGTTAAATAAAGGTGAAATAAAATTAAAATTAGATTCATGAACACTTGTATATATTTGTGCTTTAATAGTTCAGAGATGCTTCGGTGGCAAGAGTGACCTCACAAAGATAAGGCAGGTGGTCATATGGCCGAGTGCAATGATGGCGAGGATGTTACACAACCCTGCAGCTTCAGGAGTCCCACAGTAACTAACGCTGGATAAAATGGAGCAGAGATCCTTCAGAGCCAGACTTAATGTGTTCCAGGAGATTATTACACCTGCTCTTTGAATGAGGAAGCTCATGTTGAAGCCTTGATGTTAATTTCCTGCTGAAATCACATCCCAGCAACGCCACAAAGACGTTTCCTCACCGCGATGACAAGAGTGGACAACCTAAAAAGAATGATGACTGCTGCAGGTTTGAGAGAATCAGAGAGACAGAACAATGTATTTTTCACGTGAGTCCTGCTCGTGTTGAACACGGCGGCTTTATTTCATTAAATTATTGTTTCATGTCCGGGCCTTCGTGCTTTCATAGCTGAGACCAGAGGAAGCTCCTCTGATGAGCTTTCAGCTGACGGGATGGAAAAGAAAGGTGCTGCCTGAGGAGGATTTACTGCAGCGCTGAAGAAATTAGCATCACTGTTAATTAATTTATGCATAAACGACCAGAGAGATCTAATACAGACTTAAGAACTAGTCTCAAAGGTACAACAAGCAAACGTGACTTTGTTTTCAGCAGAGCTCATGAATAAAACATCACTTCACCGTTTTTATTCCATCATAAAGAAATTAAATCAAAGTGAGAAATTTAATGTGAAACATTTTAGTCCAAAGTCTCAAAAAGCTGAAACTCAAAGAATTGTCTTCACTTACTGAAACAAAACATCTGTTGAAATGGAAACCTGCACAAAGTGATTTTATGATTTGGATTGGAGGACCTGAGGAGACCAGATGTTTAAGGTTTAGGGAGACCTGAGAAAACCAGATGTTGGGAGTTTTTAGAG
>NC_056498.1:48200371-48200668 GCF_014905685.2 Nematolebias whitei
CAGATGTTGGGAGTTTTTAGAGGACCAGAGGAGACCAGATGTTGAAGCTTTTGGAGGACCTGAGGAGACAAGTTGTTGGAGGTTTTAGAGGACCAGAGGAGACCAGATGTTGGAGGTTTTAGAGGACCAGAGGAGACCAGATGTTATAGGTTTTGGAGGACCAGAGGAGACCAGATGTTGGAGGGTTTAGGAAGACATGAGGAGACCATTTGTTGAAGGTTTAGGAAGACCTGAGGAGACCAGATGTTGAAGGTTTTTCAGGACTTGGGGAGACCAGTTGTTGGAGGTTTTAGAGGG
>NC_056498.1:48200678-48201531 GCF_014905685.2 Nematolebias whitei
ACCTGAGGAGACCAGCTATTGTGGGTTTTGTAGGACCTGAGGAGACTAGATGTTTGAGGTTTTGGAGGACCTGAGGAGACCAGATGTTGGAGGTTTTGGAGGACCTGAGGAGACCAGATGTTGGAGGTTTTGGAGGACCTGAGGAGACTGTGGGTTTTGTAAGGAATAATGTCCCATTCTGGTCTGAAGGATGATTCTAGCTGTTCATCAGTCCTGGATGGGAGCAGATGTTCTAAAACCTGTTTATACTTTTCTGCATTGATGGAGCTTTTCCAGATGTGTAACCTGCACATGTCAGAGGCACAAATGCACCCCCATATCATCAGCGAGGCTGATTTTTGAACCGTGTACTCATATCAGGGCCTTCTCCTCTTTACCATGAAAACGTGGTTTCCAAGAAGAATTTCAGATTTGGATCCGTCTGACCTCAGAACAGTTCTGGACTTCACCTTGGTCCATTTTAAACCAGCTCTGGTCCAGAGAACACAGCAGTGGTTCTGGATGGTGTTCACATCTGGCTTCTTCTTTGCCTGATAGAGCTTTAAGCAGCATCTGTGGATGAAATGTGTTTACAGATGACCTGGTTTGAATTCAGTGGCCCCTGAGGGCCCGAAACTCCCAACCATCCATTAACTTTCAGCCTTTGAGCTCAGATTTCTACAGATTCTTCTAATCTGTTGAGATTATGAACTGGAGATGGAGATTCAAAGTTTTCCCATTTTTAATTGAGGAACTTTATTCTGAAATTGTTCCTTTTTTTTTTTAGACAGTTTTTCTCAGACTGGTCAACCTCTGCCCATCTTTACTTCTGAGAGTTTTAACCTTTTAAAAGTCTTTTTATACCCACTCCTCT
>NC_056498.1:48211531-48222357 GCF_014905685.2 Nematolebias whitei
AACAAACTCTCGGGGATTGTCAGGATGTGCAGCATCCTTGTGGTTTCTGGGGCCTGCCCTCCCCCTCGTCAACTCCTCTGAGGCAGCCATAGTCAAAGTGGTCCAAAACATAAAAGTTCATGCTCAATAATCCAGGTAAAAAACAGTCCCTTAGATGAAGGATGAAACAACTTAAAAAAAAAAAAAAGAAACCGTCCAGATGTCCTGACTGACCTTTGTTGGAGAAACAGATTAGTGTTCTTCTTTTATATGTGCCCCCGTAAAAAAAAACCCCAAAAAAAACACCTAGGGCACCCCCGTGCCACCCCTTGCATAAAAAAAAAAGTCTAGTTCTGCCCCCGTTTTGACCTTTTACATTTACCAATGCAGATAGTCAAAGTCAGTATTTTGCAATGCATTGTGGTCTATATGTATTCATGCCTACTTCCAGGTCTTTGAAATAAACAGGGTTCATATGTGCTTGTTTCAGCTGCTCTGCAGTCATTCTGACATCCTGCAACATTGCATGTTGAGGACACAATGTAAAATACCCAAAACACTAATTTACAAATAAATAAAGTTTGTAAATAAAAGACAATAAAAAAACAGGCGTTAAGGACCAAAACACTAAAGTTGAATGCTGACCTTGATTACTGGAAATAGATACGGCTATCCGAGCATGTGATGCCTGGTCTTCCTTCTCCACTTTCCCCCGTTTCCCCCTCAGGTGGAGCTGTGGGTACTCTGATGAATTACACCATTAACTCATTTCTGGCCAGCTGTTCACACCTGTCAATCATCTTCATCAGCTCTGCCTTTTCAGACCTGTCCGACCATACGTTAGTATATTTCCTGAGTTTCTCTGAGAGAATTTTTCTGTGGTGTTTTTGCCCCTTGCAGCTCCTCTTTCGTGTTTCCTTGACAGCTAAATTGAAATCCTCCTCATAAATCCCCAAAGAAATCTCTTGTTCTTGTTTAATGGTCCTCCAAAGCAGATCTTTACCTGTACTGGACATCCACCCTGTGCCTCCAACACGCTCTGGATTTCATTCCAGCTCCTCAAACCTCGAAGGAACAAAGCAATAGTGACACCATTCACCTATATCATCACTCCATCTGATTTATTACATGTAACAAGGAGCCCACTATTTTTTTAATACACACCTAAAGACCCCATCAAGACCGTGCAAAAAATAAAAAATAAAATAAATCCATGTTCTGGCTGTTTTTCCTCCCATCGTAGACGGGTCGTTGTCACAAGAGCACAAACCCAGGATGAAAGGACTGAAGATGAACAACTCAGACACACTAGAGTCAATTCAGTGCTTTTATTTGCACTGAATGATAACTCAGAATCAATTAGTTCAAGTTTTTTTACTGTCATTCGCACCACATGTGGTACATGAGGTGGAACGAAACTGTGCACACAGGGTACCAGTTACATCCAAAAATAGCAAAAACATTAAGTACAAAAAGAAACAGTATACAAGGATCTAAGATATATTTAAACATCATTAATGTAAAATAGGGTATATTAAACAGCAGCCTGAACATGAGTCTGTAGTGAGTAGATGGGTATGAATGAATACAGCTGCATGAGCTCAGCAGCACAGATAAGTAACATATCACCAATTAAAGTGACATTACAGTATTTTTTTTCTTACAGTTATTATTCTGGTTAGAGATTCATGAGTCTAACAGCTTCAAGGTAGAAGCTGTTCCTCAGTCTAGTGGTTCTACACTTAATGCTCCTCAACCTCCTTCCTGAGGGGAGCGGGGTAAAAAGTGTGTGTGCTGGGTGAGTGGGGTCCTTCATGATGCAGGTGGCCCTCTTCCTGCATCTGGAGGTGTAGATGTCTGTGATGGTGGGGAGGCTGACTCCAACAGACTTCTGTGCAGCCTTCACCACTCTCTGCAAAGCTTTTCTTTCTGTAGCTGTGCAGCCCCCGTGCCACAGGAATCAAATAGGAACCCTGGAGAGCAAGGAGATGGTTCAGGTCCAGAGTTCAGCAAAGGCGTTTTACTCAGAACGTGGCGGTTCTTTACTGGTAGACTGTTGGTAATATGTTGGTTTTCCAGAATCCTTTATGAGAAGAGAGAGCACAGGAGGGCGTGTGGCTGGAGGGTGATGAGAGAAGCTGAAGATGCACAGGCAAGGTTCCAGGAGTTCACGAGGAGATCCAAGTACTCAGGTAGGCCTCAAGAGGATCATACAAAATTGTAAGTATTCACAAGGCTTACAAGTAGGCAAAGGGCTAAGAGCTCAAACCATAGCCAGGGTAATGCTCCAGCATTGAAGGAGAGTCTTCATCTGCCTTAGAGCCTCATTGAGAACATATTGGCTGCAGGTGTGCGAGTATGGCGCCCTCTGGTGATTAAACATAGGAACTCCCACCACCGTCTTCCAGCGTGACGGAAGCTTTGATTGATAGGATGTGAAGAATAATATGGAACAAAATGAAGTTAAACGTTTATAACCTTTGCTCTTGCACATTTGTAGGTTACTACCAGCACAGAGTTTGCTTTTCTTTATCTTCTCTTGCTGACTGTTGATCACATGGAAATCAAATTGTTCTCATGCTAAAGGGGCAATTACAAGCTGACCTAAAGTTAATTTATGGGTAAAATGTGCCGTTAGCTTAAGGATGAACTTTCTGTTTGTCTGTTGCCAAATTCAGCGAACCAAAAGTCACGCTCCAAGAAACGAGGACGGACAGTTTCCCTTTAGATCGTGCAGCTGAGAGCTGTCCGGCTGAAAATAATCCTGGACTTTTAGTGATGCTAAGTTAGGATTCATGTTTGCGGTGGGATGAACCCCCCGAGGAGATTAGTGCCAGATGAGGAACTTGGAGAAAGATAAAAGATCTGGACACAGAATCAGAAAGCATCCCTCAGCACACAGTCCTCTTTCACTGGACTTTAAACTGGAAACAGCCTGATGCTGGGATTATCTGGAGGAAAAATCATGGCTTTCATTTTGTCGTTTCATTTTTTGTTTGTCGACAATAATCTTTACTGTGAATGAGCAGATGTTACAAAGTCACCAGGAAAACAGACATTTAATTAAAGCCTGGTGTCTCGAAGAAATGCATATAACCCGCTGCATTTTGTTTCCAATCAACTGGTGTTAAAAACAACAAACATTCATTAATATCCATCCAGTGGTTCAAAGATATTTTGCTAACAAAGAAACATTTTAACACCCAGTTTTTATATTTCTGTGGCAGGCAATGCATTGTTTTTTCATCATTAGGAACAATTGAAACATGTGAATAAACTGATGAATACAGTTAAACAACATAAACAACAACTTCAAAGAGAACAGACTAAAAAACTAAGAATATGTTTAACATAACATTAACTAATAATAAGGATAATAAGTGTCTCTTGTGTGTGTGTTCAACTCTTCAGTTTTAGGTCAAATTTACAATTCCTACATTTTTATGCTTTTTGAATTGTTGCATAGTTTTTTTTTTATTATAAAAAGGCACTTTGTAACTAGTTTCAAAAAGAAGCCATCCATCCATCCATCTTCTACTGCTGCTTATCCATAGTCTGGTCACGTCAGCAGGTCCAGGACAGAAACCCAGACCTCCCTCTCCCCAGTGACACTTTTTAGCTCGGGGAACCTTGAAGCGTTCCCAGGCCAGAGAATATACATCATCCCTCCAGTGACTTCTGAGTCTTCCCCTGGACCTCCTACCAAGGGGACATGCCTGGAAAACCTCAACAGGGAGGTATCCTGGAGGCATCTTAATCAGATGCCTGAATCACCTCTACCCCATCTTTAAATCTGAGCCCAGACACCCTGAGAAGGAATCCCATTACAGCCGCTTGTACCTGGATATCGTTCTTTCGGTCATGACCCAAACCTCATGACCACAGGTGAGGGTTTGAACATAGACCATTAAATCTAAAGGTTTGCCTTTCAACTCAGCTCTCTTTTCACCACAACTAACCGACGCAACACCCTCATTATTGAGGATGAGGCCACAATTTGTCGATCCACTTCCGTCTCCATCCTAACGTCACTCTTGAACAAGACAAAAAGAAACTTGAACTCCTCCGTCTGAGGCAAAGTCTCTCCCTCGACCCAGAGTGGGAATAAAGATGCCACACAAATTAAAACTAAACTTTGTTTTCAACAACAAAAAAAACTAAAATAATGAAAGTATACCCCGTTGTTTTTCCTGCTGCTGTAAATGAAAAGTTGTCACCAGAATCTGTTTGTCTGACATTGTTATAATAATCTTTTACTTCTCATCTTAATATAAAACATGTCCACACATGGTGACAGACACGAGGTTTTGTGCTGAAAAACACCGAGCAGCTGTTTTAGTGTCATCATGAACAATTCATTTAAATCAACTCTAAATAAACTCAGATAAATAATTGAACTTTTCAGTGGATTTGTGGGTAAGAAAATGCAATATTTAGGTTTCAAGACACCGACTTAAAAGAAAACACTCAGAGGATTGTAAAAAAATTATTCTTGGAAATCTTTCAGCCCGGTTGTTTGAAGCGTTAGACGCCACCGAGAGACTGATTCTGCTCAAATGAAACGTGCTGGAATTTACAGAGAAACTGACCAAATCAAACAAATACAGCTCGGACATTCTCTGCCTGCTGCCTTTCACGCCCGAGCTTCAACCGAGACCAGTTTGTTATGAGAAATGGCAGAGTTTAAACCATTTTGGTCTAACCTTAAAAATTAATATGGTCCTCATGGATTTGTTCGTGCTCGACTTATGGGTTGTAAATGACTCATCCACTACCAGAACAAATTTTAACTCGGTATTTGTAAAGTCTGTCAAATTATAGCCTCTTCCAGCGAACGATCAAAGGGTTTCTGGATCTGTTTGTAGGAGTTTTGAACGCAGGAATGCAGACTGACACAATAAGGTCAAGTGAAACAACAAAAAAAAAAAGCTTTGAGAAAGTAACTGAAAAGGCTGTCATGGCAAAAACTTACAGGCTCTCGAAGTAAAGAAAAAGACAAGACGGCAAACCAGACATGGCATCAGAGCACAAACAATGTCGTACTGAAGAGTAGAGTGGCTGCAGCTGTGACGGATGAAAACAGGGGACAGGTGTAAGTGGGCGTGGCTAACTGAGGAAGTGACTGGTGGCACACGGAATACCATCCATCATCTTTACTGCTTCTTCCTTTTTAGGTTGCGGGGATCACTGGTGCCCAGATCCAGCCAACACTGTGCGAGAGGCGGGAGACACTCTGGACAGGTCTCGAGTCCATCACAGGGACACACGGGACACACGAGACAAACAACCATTCACTCTCTCACTCACACCTAGGGACAATTTAGAGTTACCAATCAGACTAACATGCATGTTTTTGGTCTGTGGGAGGAGAAAGCCCACACATGCATGGAGTGAAAATGAAAACTCCACCCAGAAAGATTTGGTCTGGCGACCTTCTCACTGAGAGGCAACAGCTCTACCCACTGCACCACCGTGCCGCTCTACACAAAGACTAATCAAATGAAAACACAAAAAGCAGAACTAAGCACTGAGACAAAAAACATACATGTTAACAAAAAGGGATTTAAAAAAAAAAAACAGATCAGGAGAGTTTCTGCAAGAAGCTAAGCTTTTCCACACAAACCGCACAGTTCATGGTCCTTTAAGGAGTTATTGCTGTTATCCAGATACAAGACTCCTGAGAGTATGGATGTAGTTCGTCCAAGCTCTGACTCAAAGTTGTTCTTTCTGTCAGGAAAAGGGACAATCCTTTTCACCTTCATGAACGTGATCAAAATGTTGGAACTGAAGTTTTATATCGAGGGTAATTACAAAAACCTAAAAGAGGTTTCTGTCTCGAAAGTAAAGATGTGACCCCATTAGTGACCATTCACTGCTTTTCTTGGGGTTTATCGCTGCGCATGTTTTTGAGAGAAAAGTGCTCCCAGTGTCAGAGAGAAGAGAAAGTTCATCGTCATCCAGGCGGAGGTGACGGCTCAGACGTCGTTAATTCATGTGGTGGAAATTAATCAAAAATCATGGTTTACTCTGCCGGGACTTTAGTCTTGACGTCTGAATCAGTAAAGAATCTTTCTGTTCTGGAAAATAGTTGGAAACATTAAAAAACACTAGCTTAAAAGAAACATCTTGCCTAATTGTACCGTTTATTCAGATAAATGAGTTTTAGGCGGTTTGTGGCTGGTGGTTTTCATAAGATGATCCTGGTTCTGGGTGGTTCTCCTTAAGAGGATTACAGATCCCCTTTCCTGACCAGAACCATGTAGGTTCAGTTAGTGCGTTTTACCAGTTGACCAACCGTGAGAAAACGTTTGAGCTGTTGATCAACTTGCTTTGATGAAAACATCATTTAAAATTTGAAAACGGTTTTAAATCTCACTTGGATCTACATTTTGCTTCTTTTACTGAAGCGGCACAAAGAGAGGTGCCTAATGTAGACCAGGACCAAGTGTGTACAGGTACATACAGGATAAGTATGAGTATCAATCCAATAGGTACCAGGTACATACTGGGTAAGTTTGTACTAGTTACATGACTGATAAGTGCCATGTATGAATGAAATCAGTACTGTGTACAGTGCAGTACTGTAAATGCCGAGTACGTAACAAGTAAGCACCAAGCATGTACAGTAAAAATACTGGGTACATACCAAATCAGTGCCAGGTATGTACACAATAAGTATTGAGTGCATACCTGGTAAGCAACTTAGATGTATTGGTACTTACCAAACAACCACCAAGTGCATACATAATGAGTAGTAAGTACGTACCTGGTGAGTACCAGGAGCATTCGTTGGTTACCCAGGTACATACTGGCAATGTACAGAGTATGTAATTTTATTTGTATACCTAGAAGCTAAAGGGTATGCACCAAATAAATACCATGTACTTACCTGATATGTACACAATAAGTACAAGGTAATTAAGGGCTACGTATATGGTATGAACCATTTAACTACAGGGTAAGTACAGAATGAGTACAGAGTACGCACTTGGTGCTTACCCAATAAGTATTAGTATATACCAGATAATTAACTGATGAAGAGTACTGGGTATGTTCCAGGTAATTACCCATTGTGTAGCAGGTACATACCAGGTCAGTACTTGGTACTATTGATACCAATAAATACTTCTCTTAAGGCCCTGGTCATCTCAACTGCTGGATCCCAGTCAGGATAGAAATTATATATTTTTGTTTTTTGAACTCTTTGATTTGAACAGTCTGGTTGTATTTAATGTTCCAGCTGGATGTTGTTCAGGAAACTTTTGACTGATTAATTTCAAACTAATTTTTGTTTTGTCAGAGTTTCTTTTGTTCTCTTTCTACAAAGCACCAGATGTGGATGTTTTTAATGAACGTTCACATTTACCGTTTGCTCTAATTTAAAAAATAAACAACTTTAAAACTGCACATGCCTCTGATAGCATCAATACAGTAGGAGATGATAAACTTTTAACCGATACTAGAATCAAGAACTAGACGTCGATAACGACATTCGATAAGGATCAAGTATTTAACATTTTTAATTTTGTTAATTCTTGAAAATCAAAAATATAAATAAACTATTTTGTAAACATGGTGTGATTTATGGAAGCCTTTAAAACAAGTATTGTGCTTGTTGTTTCAAAGGTCACTGGTTTCTTTAGCATTTCTGGGAGGTTTTGTGTGATGCGTGGCGAGCTCGCCTGCTAACTGGAACCACCACGTGTTCGCTCTCACTGCTCATTTGTGGTTTTGTTCAGGTATATCCGTTTGTTTATTCTCGCACCTGATTTTCAAAAATAATAATAATTCTATTAAAAGAGAAAAAAAAAAAAAAGAGTTTTACCAACAAGTCATCAGATCTGAAACACGTTATATTGCAGTTATTGTTTTAAGTTTTTATAGTAGCTGTGATTCCTAATTGATGTTTTACTGTAACTGCATCCTACTTTATTCAGCGTCCTCCATCAGTTCCATCAGAACAAAATGTTCCCATCATGCACACATTATTCACAATCACGTCAAGTCTGGCTGAAATATTCACACGTTTATGATATACAACTAGTTTCTTCATGTATAATAACCTCAGTTGGGAAAAAGACGAGAGACGTTGTGTAGAATGCAAATAAAACTAAAATAAAATCTGCTAATCTCGTTCATCCATATTTTATTTGTAATGGCACAAAGTAAATGTTGAATATTCATATGGTGTGAAGACCACATTTGTTTTTGTTCGGGTTAGGAGGCCATCTTTTCTGTAGGAGGGGGATGTAATTACTGTCTGCTTGAAAAATTCTCCCAGATCTACCAATAAATACGTGAATAAATGACTTAATCCAGCAGCGATCATCATCCTCATCAATGAAACCTCACAGTGAAGCACAAATGGGAGTCGGAGTGGAATTCTAGTACATTTCAGCTGTTTACAACCTACGACGTTAAAGGCCATGGCGAGACACAAACCTGGGATTAACTTCAGACGGGTTCATGTTGGACGTCCGTTTAAGGACGGGGGGGACCGATCCACCTCCTGCATGAGTGACCGCATCATTATTATCCCATAAGTGGCTCTCATCGTCACCTCCCTCACCTCGTTTGCATTCCAGGAGCGGGACTTTCCTATTAGGAGATGTTAATAACTTTGTTAATGCTCCAAAAATTTCCACCTCAGCAAAAGGGCTGCTCAGCGCTTTAAATGCACAAACATGCCACGAATACATCCAGTGTGCATTCGTCCATTTTTTCACATCCCTCTATAATCTGCAGAGTTAGATTAACTGTAATTAATATTTGATTCTTGCTGCCAAGTGGAGGGGATGGGGTCATTTCATCAGCTGCGGAACAGGGGCCAAACGAGACCCGTTCTTCCTCAGAGGGGTCGTTCTTTTTGTGTGAACGCTGAGTCAGAATTCACACTATTGTTATCATTTTTGCTTTCACTTTTAGTAATCCAACTCTTTCTGCACACGTTGTGCTATTTTAGCCATTCATGCATCAAGCTGTGGAGCTCTTTATGAGATGGCTGCTAACACTTTAGATTTTAGTGCCTTTCATACTTTAATATTGAACTTTATTTTAAAATATTTTACTCAAATACATTGAGATTGCTTCAGTTCCTTTTTAAAACTCTTTGCAGTTTGTTTCAGCAAATTTATTCTAATTTAGTCTTCATACTTTTAGCTACCTGGTGTCCTTTAGCTTTTAGCAACCATTCCGCTACCTTGGCTTTTAGTTTGCATTTTACTATTTAGATTGCCATTTTAGCTTTCGTGTTATGTCCTTTAGCTTTTGTTTTGATACCTTAGCTTTTAGCTTCCATCTGCTATTTTAGGCTTTTAATTAGCTTTGTTACTTTTATCTGCTATTCAGTTAGCTACCTTTCTGCTTTTTCAGAAGCATTTTGCTATTATACGTTTAAGCTTCTGCTACCTCAGCTTTTGGTTAGCATTTTACTATTTTTGTATTTAGCTATTGTTCCGTTAGTTAAAAACTTAGTAACAGAACAATAGCTAACAGTTTACTAGTTAAGATTTTAGCCACCTTAGCTTTTAGCTGCCATCTGCTATTTTAGACTTTTAATTAGCTTTAGTTACTTTCATCTGCTATTCAATTAGCTACCGTCCTGCTTCCTTAGTTTATTAAAAGCATTTTGCTATTATAGCCATATTTAAGCTATTGTTCCGCTACCTTAGCTTTTGGTTAGCATTTTAATATTTTAGCTTTTAGTCAGCATTGTTATTTTAATCCTTAGCTATTGTTCTGCTACCTTAGTTTTTAGCCAAGAGGTTACTAGTTTAGTTTTTAGCTATCTTAGCGACTGGCTGGCATTTTGCTGCTTTAGCTTTAAGCTAATCTTTTCTTATTTTTAGCTAGCCTTTTGCCCTTTTTAGCTTTGATACTTCTAGGTTGTTGTTGGTTTTTTTTTATGTACTTCTAGTTTTAATTAAAAACTCAGTTTCAGCATCTGCAAATTTGAGCAGTTGTTCAACTCTCAGCATTCAGTCTGTGTTTTCACAAATAGAAAATTATTGCTGTAGGGTTTTATTTTCTGTCCGTTTGTGTTTTTTAAAGTCACAGTTGGTGAGGATGTGTGGCATGATTTAAAACCCTTCCTCTCTGGCACCAAAGAGCTGTGTAAAGCACATCCAGAGCATCGTGTCCAGGCTTTCATGCATGTAAGCAGCAGCTATCGTTCACCGGCAGAGACACTGGGGATCCAGAGAGAGCGTGTGACCTTTTATGTGGACAGACGTGGTCTAACTGCCTCTGATCGATGGGAGAGAAGAAAACACTGTCGACTGTTGCACCTCCTGCTCAGGGGAACACACGTATCCTTACCACCCACTAAAACTGTCAGTCACCTCAGCTCCCCTCCAGTAATGGTGCTGGGACTGAAAGGCCATGCGCCACAGGATAGCACAGGCCTTTTTAAAATCACTACATGAAGTCTAAATTAGGGTGAAGGCACAAATACATGTCCGAGTAAAAGGACGGCGTGTGGAAGGCACAATCATGTCTCATGTAAATGAGTCCCCGAGGATTAACCCTTTATAAATAAAAGTTGAATGAACTTTGTGAAGGAATGCACATCACCCGACTTCTATAATACTGAGATTAAAACTCCAGCAGCTTTCCAGTCATGGATGTGCATCCAAAAAAAAAAAAAAAAACTTTACTTCTTTAGAGTTTCAGTAAATCTGTACAGTGGTTCATGAAAGGAAGGACAATTTAAAGAACACTCTTAATTACTTAGTTCCCATCAAGGTTTTCCATTTGCTACTCCTTCCAGAACTTCTCAAAAACAATAAATACAGTAAAACTTGCAACTCAGTAGGGAACAGCGTGTACTTTGTATATATTGTATGCAA
>NC_056498.1:48222367-48240737 GCF_014905685.2 Nematolebias whitei
TTGTATGCAACTCAGTAGGGAACAGCGTGTACTTTGTATATATTGTACAATGTAGTAAAAAAATTACAATATAATAACCTTCACATGCACAATCACACTTTTGTGCCCTTTAGTTCACAGATGGGCGGCAAGGTGGCACAGTTTGTAGAGCTGCCGCCTCTCAGCAAGAAGGTCGCGGGACCAAATCCCAGCTGGGGGGGCCTTTCTGGGTGGAGTTTGCATGTTCTCTCCGTGCTGCGTGGGTTTTCTCCGGGTACTCCGGTTTCCTCCCACAGACCAAAAACATGTATGTTAGGCTGATTGGTAACTCTAAATTGTTCCTAGGTGTGAGTGAGAGAGTGAATGGTTGTTTGTCTCCATGTGTCCCTGTGATGGACTGGAGACCTGTCCAGGTGTCCCCCGCCTTTCACACAATGACTGCTGGACATGACCCCCGTGACCCAAAACGAAGAGAGTAAAGATAATGGATGGATAAGTAGTTCAGAGGTACTTCACAGTAGAAACTAGATTTTTTTTCCCCCAATACAAATTAAACTGGAAATTTGATCATAAATGGTTTTTACACAATCAAAATAAAACTTATGATTATTGGAGTTTTTAACCACAGAACACACAACTTATTTTAGTTTGTTTCAGCTCTATAAACTTTCCAAATTCTATACAAACAAACTTCTAACCCGCACAAACTTTACACTTTTTACTTCAGTTTATTAGTCTATAAAACCATTTGTCTGCTTTCACAGTGCATCGCTCTCTGCCATCAGTCTTATGGCTTCTTCTCAAATCCACCCAAGCTTTCATTCAAGATCCAGGTTTCTTTATTGTCATTCTCATCACATGTGGTACATGAGGTGGAACGAAATTGTGTACCCAAGGTTCCAGTTACACCCAAAATAGCAAAAATATTCAGTATTAATAAAGAAACCGTATACAAGGACGTAAGATATACACTAAACAATAATAATGTAATTAATATGATGCAGGGTGTTTAAATTACTTTATCTTCTACAGAAAACACTGTAGGCATAAAATATGACGTATGATTATCAGACTCTTTTGACACAAACTGTTTTTCCCCGTTGTCCAGTCCGATCACGACTCGCTTCATCCTAATTTGACCCGACTCGATTCCACAAGGTCTCCGTGTTCATCTATGTAACCGAGTGCCACCTGGATGTGGGCGGGTGTTCATAGAGCAGCTTCCCAAAAACTTACCAGTGGGTAACGTGAAGTATAGTTCCTAAACACCCACCATCCTCTGCCTCGGGTTCCCAAAATGCCATGACTGGATCGAGGCCACTTTCCTTCTGACGGTTGGAGCTCGTAAATCAAGCCCATTTGAGCTCGATTCGTCTGAACTGTTCCTTCAGCCAACAAGCACGTCTGGACCAGTACCAGTGTTGGTGTACGTGTTGCCATTCTAATACATAAATGTTATTTATTTATTTAAGCAAATGACAAAAACAAACGTTGCATTTGTGAGGTTTTGAAAACCATGGGTTTGATTGTTGTAAAAGGAGACACTCGGGCCAATCAGTGGTCTGCTGTCATCAAATCTTCAGCTCAACATGGCTCGCTGGGGTACTAAGTAGTGAGCTGAAAGTGGGGGGGATAACTGAATAAAATGACTGACCCCGTGCTAGGTTGACCTGGGTAGGGCCAAGTTGAACCCATGGGAACATTACTGTTCAGGAATCCCGTTCAATCATCTTTTCCCTCTTCAGGGATCTCCACAGCAAGTCCTCCTCCATCTCAATCTATCCTCTCTCCATCTACCTCCATGTCCTCTCTGACTGCATCCCTATTTCTCCTGTTTGTCTTTTTCCTGGCAGCTGCATTTCCAACATCCTTCTACCAATAAACCCACCGTCCCTCGTCTAGACATGTCCAAACCATCTCAGTCTGGCCTCTCCAACTTTATCTCCCAGTTGGTCAACATGTGCTGTACCTCTGATGATCTCATTCCCAACCTCATCCATCCATGTCACTCTTAAGGAGAACCTCAACAGGATTTATAATTTTCACAAAATAACCATTTGTTTGAGCCTTACTTTTTAGTCTGCAGGAGTGTGGTTACCATCTAGGCTCTACGTTTGTGTAGCTCAGAGTGTCCTGCTCCTAAATGGCCACTATCTTGCATGTTTTACTTATTTCCCTACTCCAACACACCTGATCCATTAGTAAAATTACCTCTTCTTGTTCTGCAGAAGCCCATTGATCACCCACTGGTTCAAATTAGGCGTGTTGGAGCAGAGAAACATCTATGCAAGAAAGTGGCCCTCAAGGACTAGATTGGACATCCTTGGTGTAGCGCCCATGCCATCACAGTCCAAAGTGGTTCAATGGAAGGCAACAGGACTTCTGTTGATTTTTAAAGCTGTTCAAGCTCTCATCCAAAAGACTTCTTCAGTTCTGATCATGTGTTGGGAGCTCCAGGCTCATAAGTTCTTGTCATACCCATCAACGTAATGTCACATGAGTCGTGTCCACAGATCAGCTTTCTTTTAACGACGATGTTACGGAGTTAGAAGTAATGCGATGTGTAGTAGCATGATGAACTGAACAACAGCACCATCTTTACTACAGTTCTGTGATCCAAACACTCTCCGGTCCTACGGGAGCCTCATTAGTGGTTTGAGTGATTGCCGGAGCAGAAATCGAATGAATGCAAACAGTGTGATAGAAGGCACCTCCCCAGGTGACATCCATCGAGCGCACCTCCGGTGAACTGCTGTAAAGAGATATCATGCTCGTGTCGGAGCCTCAACATCCATCACAAGAACCCCCATAAGACACCTGATGCTTCGTGCGTCCCGCATCAGATCACACAAAAGAACGCAGGAGAGCAGCAGTCCTCACTCTGTGGCTCAGGCGTCAGAAAGTGAGAGCAGCAACAGAAAAATGTTTTGTACGTTTTGATTTCCTGGCTCCGGCGGTATGAGCAGTTCAGGACGTTGATGCCTGTGGAATGAAAGTCTGCGTGCTGAGAGGGAGAAGAGACCGCTCGAACTCCAGCTGGAGCGTATTCTCTCTGAATCAGCTGCCTCGGTGTCCAAAACCTAAACAGATCGTGTTTGATGAGCTGCGGGAATTCATCATTGATTTTTGATTGTGGGAGCACAACGTTTTGTGTGTTTTGAGGCAATAGGAGCACTGCAGTGTGCTCATTGTGTGGATGCTGAATCAGCATAGCTCAGTTTTGTTGTGGTCGTAGCCGAGAGTTTTCCAAATGCATCTTGCCGTCTAACAAAACAAAAGTCCCGACCTCCAGACAGATTCTTATTGTTGAAACTTTTCATCTTATCCAAAAGACTGTCAGTCTGAGGAGCTGCGTTAAATTCAGCATTAAATAGAACCTAGCAAAGTGGATCAATCAGTTTGATGGCGACAACCAAAACTAGCTGTTCGCATGATAGAAAGGACCACCAGCCTAACGACCGCTCGTTAGTGCCCTGATGGCCGCTTGCTATTCACAGAGGGTTGAGTGAACCTCGCAGTAACAGCATTACATCATATGCAATGTCTGTTTCAAGGTTTAACCTAAACACCTCTTTAATTTATCAGCATAAGATAGTCCATGTTTAAAACTGGACCTTTAATGTCCTTTCTGTGCTCACGGCGAGCCGTGAAAATGATCTCCGTTGTTCAGAAGCGGTCGTGCATCGTGCACAGCAGAGCAAAATGAGCTGATCCACATTAGTAAGTTTAATAAAACCACATCCTGTTCAGAACACCACAGGTAACCTGTGATAATATTCAGGATGTCGTCAACTTACCTTTACCTCTGACAGCCTGCGCGCTGTACTGTTGCCATGGTGATATTCTTCAAAGTTCTTTTTGCTCCTAAAGGAGGGGGAAAAAAACACTTCAGTGACTTCAGTGCTGGGATGAAAGACTTTATCATGAACATATCACGCTGTACAGCAGCACACTTTGTGTATTTACAAAAGGTTTTAGTTTGTCATCCACCGCTGCCCAGTGTGAGACTGTCACACATTGAAGAAAATAAAAATAAAGAATCTGTCATCCTGGCAAGTAAGTGCATGAAGTTCAGTTCAGCAGTGGCTCATGAGTCTATTTTCCTTTCCTCTCAAAGGTTAAGTGGTTAAAAAAATAAAAAGGAGTGTCACTGAGGTGCGTTGAGACTCGTTGGTTTCCTTTCTTCCCAGCGTGTCCCTCCACCCGCACAGAGACCCCCGCCAGGCCGAGGGAGCTTGGCAGAGTTGTGGGGCCACAAGAGTTTTGTCTCGACATCAGCGTTCACCAGAGTTTGGTGTTTTGAAGTGAGGCGACTCAGAGAGGGAGAGGTCTCTGTGGAAGAGAGACGTCAGCTCCTGCTGCGAGAACTGTTGTTGCTCTTTGTCAGCTTAATTTGACATTTGTCACAAAGCGCTCATATCTGCGCAGCGCATGCAGAGAATGAATGAACGGATGCATTTATTTTGGTTATGTGCATCTTCAAAAGGGAAACGGCAGCAGTGACTGAACATATCACACAAAACAAGCAGAAAAAAAAAAGGCTGAAGTTTAAAACATGTTTATTCTCCAACAGAAGAGCAAGACGGGCAGAATGCATTTTGTTTAAATCATTTTTGGATCAAATTATTTTTTTGCCCTCAACCCAGAAAAGGTCCTGAGAAAGTAACAACCCAAGTGAACACACACACACACAGGTTTGTTTTGCTATCTTTATGGGGCCTTTGCATTGACTTCCATTCATTTTTCATTCATTTCTATAGCCTAACCATGACCTTTATCCATAACCTAACCATTACCAGTACATACCTAACCCTAAACCTAACACATCCTCAATTCACACCTTAGTCCTAAACCTAGCCCCTAACCCACCAACGGGACTACTTCTTATGGGGCCCGGGCTTTGGGCCCCATAAGGAGTAGTTGGTCCTCACAATGCAGTATAAGTTGGAAAAATGGGCCTCACAAAGTAGCATAAACAAGGACACACACACACACACACAGATTGAAAGTGCCATTGTTGCCCCTTTGCTTTCGGTAAATTTAATACCACTTCCACTCAACAACAAAAAAAAAAACCAATTTATTATACTTTGTGTTTTGGTCTGAACTTTACTTTAAATCTGTATTTTTTTTATGTCTGAATTGTTTATTTAAAAAAGTTTGGACACATCCATCTACGCATTGTGAATAACTACGAGTTTAAATATTTGACGGGCAGTTATCAGCACCAACTCTAAAATTAACCATCACTTATTTTGCCTTGTTACGTTTCCATCCGATTCCAATTATTGATTAATTTACCTATATCGGAGCTTTAATTGTGCTTCCCTTATTTAATTGAGTTTTTTCATTAATTCCCCCCTCGGAGGCCTGCTGTTGAAACACTCCTGCGTGTTTGTGTTTGTTTTGACCCCCGGGGTTGTGCAGAAGTGGAGTGATAAACATGTTAATGATGCGTGCCCTACATACGTGTGTGCACAGTACGCACGCTGCTGTAAGAGTCGTTTTCTTGCAGGACTTGCTGCGTGAACTCGTGGAAAAAATCAAACTGAATCTTCCAGAGAACGAACCATGAGTCAATGTGTATTCAAGCGCGGAGCATTGATTCCATGAACGCTGGAGGGCAAGCACAAATACAAAGACGGAGCTTTTCTTTCCGTTAAACCAGCACTGTTCCTCCAACACGCACACACAAAGTTAAACATAAACCCAGAGATTGTTGTCAAGCACTAAACAACTTTCCTGACACATTTCTGGGCTTACAATGATTTCTTCCAACAAAGGAGGAGATGTTTATCAGGTGTTGGCACACACAGAAGATGTGCACGTCTCTGGTGAGGAGGGAAGGTGCTGTTTGATAAGTACTCCCGCAGATGGTGTGGTAGTAAAATAAACAGTGTCACTGTCATTCAAGAACTGCTGCCTTCAAATCCAGAGCGTTAAACTAAAATACCTTTTTGATGAATAATGATAGTGTTAAAACAGTTTCGGTCAAACATTCTAATCCACGTTTTGCACAGTCTCATATGAGAGGTGTTGAAACGTGGATTATGTGTTGAGAATGACTCTCAGCTCCTACCCCACTAACATTTTGATCAATATCTGTATAAATTTAGTTGAAAGCAGAGATTCTTCTGTTAGCTAAGGTTACCGAGCTGTGGTAACCATCTCGAATCGGTCTGGGAAGCTCAGTCCTCACCTCCTTCAGGTGTCCTGTGCTCCAGCATCAACGTGTGGCATGGAGGCTGCACAGCTGCAGAAAGAAAAAGCTCTGCAGAGAGTGGTGAAGGCTGCACAGAAGATGTTGGAGTCAGTCTCCCCACCATCACAGACATCTACACCTCCAGATGCAGGAACAGGGCCACCTGCATCATGAAGGACCCCACTCACCCAGCACACACACTTTTTGCCCCACTCCACTCAGGAAGGAGGTTGAGGAGCATTAAGTGCAGAACCACTAGACTGAGGAACAGCTTCTACCCTGAGGCTGTTAGACTCGTGAATCTCTAACCAGAATGATCACTGTGAAAAAAAAAATCACATCATGTTGCTGCTGATCTGTTGCATGTTGCTGCTGATCTGTTTCATGTTGCCATGTTCATGCGTGCTCATCTGCTCAGACTCATGTTCGTGCTGCTGTTCAACATAATGTTTTTATTCCATTAGTGCTTAGTGTATTTTTAGCTGATGTCTTTCTTAGTTCATATCTTAGCTCTTATTACGGTTTTTCTTCTACATTTGATTGCTGGATGTGACTGGGACCCCACATACATAATTTCATTCCACCACATGTACCATATGTGGCGCTAATGACTAAAGAATCTCTGAATCAGGTTGACTCAAATTTAATCAAACATCTTTTAGCTGCTTCCTCTTCAGGGGTCTCCACGGTGAGTCATCCTCCATCTCACTCTGTCTTCTGTGTCCTCTGTCCTCACTCAAACTTCCTACATGTCCTCTTTAACTCCATCAAGACGTCTCTTCTGTAGTTTCTTTCTGGCAACTGCATTTCTAACATCCTTCTACCAATATACCCACTGTCCTGCCTCTGGACAGGTCCAAACCACTGTCTGTTAGGAGATTTTGGATAAGGTTTTATGGGTGTTTTTAACTACTATGGCTGAGAATGTTAACTGCCCATGAACCATGTGTTTGAGTCAGCAGGATGAGGAGCTGATTTGATACTGAAGGCGCAGCTGGCGGTCGAAGGTGGCCTCCGAGTCTGCCTATGAGCTTGGAGGAGCTGATAAAACATAAAAACAAGCCTCGCACACTGACCGTGGCAGATTCTTGTGACCGGGCTCCAACTGTATACGTTCGCATATCTGTGTAACCGGTTGTTAAAATCTGTCCTTGCAAGTAAAACTGGTTAAAAATATTCTGCCATCAAGTGCGTTTTCTTGAGTAAGTAAGGTAAATGGGTTATTTTTATCCAACATTATCCACCCTCTGGACTTGTCCAAACTATCTCAGTGTGTCCTCTCTAACTTTATATCCCAGTTGTTCAACCTGTGCTGTACCTCTGATGATCGCATTCCTCATCTTATCCATTGTCTCTCCTAAGGAGAACCTCAACATCTTCATTTCTGCTACTTCCAGTTCTGTCTCCTGTCTTTTTGTCCATGTCTCTGTCTCTAAGTCATACAACAGGTGGTCTCGCTACTGTCTTGTAAACTTTCCTTTTTACCTTTGCCGATTAAATTAGTTGCACAAGTGGATCCAATTATTTCTCAAATCAGTCCAGAGGTTAATCAGATATTTGCCAACAGAGCTGCCTCCCAACCCCTAATGGCAACGTTTATGAACAGATATTACACAGTTAGCTCTCATAGTATCGGCTGATGGGGAATTCTAGCTACCACAACATTTTAGCTCAAGGTTTGTAAACATGAGTTTTGCTCTTGGCATTTTTTAAGATCAGTTGTCTGTGGCAGCCATCTCGACTAGAACTGATTCCAAATCAGTAATCAGTTGAAGATCCAAAGATTGTTTTGTGAAAGTTTTAATTCTGTCCAGTAGTTCATAAGGTATTTTGTTAACAACCAGACAAAGGTACCATCATAATTTATTGTGCAAAGACCCGAGTACAGTCACAGAGAAAAATCTGATGCATAATTGATTTTTTTTTTCAAGGCTGAAATGGTGGCAACACAAAACTAAGACAATATTTGTAGCAAAATCACAGACGAGAAGCTGAAAAAGGCCAGACTGAGGGCAGGTAAACAGGACATGAACACCAGAGGATCTTATAATTGTAGGGACAGAAAAACGACTAAATACACTGAGCTGAGTGATTAGTGAGTGGAGGCAGGTGAGCTGATTGCAAATTAAAATGCACACGGAGGGAAAAGACTAACTCAAGCAGAGTGACACAATTTTACAACTTAACTGAAAAAGGAGAGTCTGAGGAGTTGTGCAGAAGGTGGGAGTTTGTTGGTTGACAGACGGGTGCTTTGCAGTGGGAGCTCAGAAGTAGTTGCAGAGCGCGGGAAATCTTTTAAAGTTGGAACTTTGTAATTTGTTCTGGAGACTTTAATGATTTTAGTACTTTGTGGTGTAGTAGTAGTAGTAGTAGTAGTAGTAGTAGTAATGATGCCAATGGAGTGGTAGTGGAAGAAATAATGGATATAAAGAATTTGGTTTGCCTTAATGGAGAGGGGACAAGAGTTAATATTAGAAATGGATCTGAATCAGCATTTAACTTTGATAACAATTGGAAAGTATTGAGAGTCAGCTATAGGAAGTGATCATTATCCTATACTAACTGAAACTGGTTTGGAAATGGGGAAAAAAATTGATAGTGAAGGTTTAGAAAGATGATCTTTGAAAGTACTCATTGGGAAAAATATTTTAAAAAGTGATAAAGAAAATAAAATAGTTAATACTGATTTGGATATTGATAATTTATTGTGAATCCATTTTAGGTGCTGCATGTAAAAAAAATAATAATCCAAAAGAAGAGGAAAATGTAAGAAGAAAATTGTACCGTGGACAACAAAGGAATGTGATGTTGCCATTAAATCTTGAAATAAAGCTTTTAGATTATTTAAGAAAAATCAGAACTTTTAGAATTTTATTGAATACTAAAGGTTGCACGCTCTTGTTAAAAGAACTGTGAAAACGCAAAAAAAAAAAAAAGTTTATTGGGAAAACTTTCATAATTCAGTCGGTAGGGAAACAAAAATTTCAAACATTTGGGGAATGAAAAAATGAATGAATGGGACAAGAGAATATGGATATCCAGTCGTGAAAGATGGAGATGTTACTGCTGCAACAGAGGAAGAGAAGGCAAACGTTTCGGTTAAAAAAAGTCCACAGCTGTAGCAATTTAAATACAGAAGAAAAACGGAGAAGAATTTGTACAATCAATGAAAATATTCATTTGTTAGAAGAAAATGTAAGATCCAATGACTTATTAAATCTTCCCTTTTCTGAACTGAATAAGTCCCTTAGGAACTTAATAACTAAATAAAACTTATCTCCAGAAAACGATAATATTTCTTACATTATAATTAATCAGCTTAGTGATTCATCTAAAAAAAGGTTTTACTGGAATTATACAATAAAATCTGGGAATTAGGTTTTTTTTTTACCTAAAATATGGAAAGAAGCAATCATAGTTCCAATCGTAAAACCAGGTAAAGAGCGATCAAATCCAGAAAGTTATGGACTTAGAGCTTTAACTTCATGTATGTGAAATAATGGAGAGAATGATAAAATGACCGATTTACTTTGTTGAGAAGAATATTTATCAAACTTCCAAAGTGGATTTAGAAACGGTAGAAACACGATCCTGTTTTATGTTTAGAACATGAAATCAGAAATTGGCAAGGAGTGTGGTGGCTGTATTTTTCAATATAGAGAAAGCTTTTATGATGTGGAAGAAAGGTTTTCTGATCAAATAAAGATGGGAATTAGTGGTTCAATGTTTTATTGGATAAATATATATTTACAAGTGTCAGGAATAAAATACCCTTTGATGATAAATTGTGGAAAATAACAAAATATGGGGTTGTTAAATATAAAGTTCAATTATGAATTATGGAACATAGATCATATAAAGATGATTAGAATATCTGTCAGGTGTAAACTAGACCATAAGCTGATAAATATCTTTTTAGTGACTGCTAACTTTTAAAAATCAACCATGACACGTTCTGCTGCAAGTAGGAAAATAGTTCCTTAAAAAGGCTTTTAATGAGAAAACAAAATAACTCACAGGTTCTTGTTCAGTTAAAAAAAAAAAAAAGTTAAATTATAGTTCACATCATTGGAGTATATGTGGGGATTATAAATTAATTAAGAGTTAAACAACTTAATAGGTCAGAACGACCGTAGAAGCAATCTAAGACTTGATAAGGTAATACGTTATCAAAAGGATAATCAGAGACTCAGTCATTGTGAGATTGTGTGTGTGCTACAGTTTGTCTAATGGAAAGAGAAATGTGTCACGTACTCTGTTGAAAGAGAGGACAGCTAAAGTGTGCCTGATTGATTGGACAGGGACTTCAGAGAGTCTGTAAGGTGTTTATTGGACAGGAATTGAAAACAGGAAGTGTCACTGGATGGAGAAAACAGTCTATAAATGTGGGAACAGGCTTGACACACGTCAGAATTGTACAGAAGGCCTCTGGATGCAGGTAAAGTACAGTTCTCTCTTGTTCACACATTTAGAAGTCTGTAAAATACAGATGTTTAATTCTGATGTAAACTTGTGTTCCTTCCGTGCAACAACCCGGGCAGGGGAGAGAAGAAGATAAGAGTTGTTTCCCTTCACACAAGATCGATCAATATAAGTAAGAACAGGACAATGTTTCAGATCATTTTTTGGTTGAAAATGGTGCCTCTCAGGGAAGTTTAGTGAGTTCATTGATTTTTCTATTATGATTAATGATATGTTCGAAAATTTGGAGAATGGAATTTCCTTTATTTGCTGATGGAGCAATCTGGAAGTGGGGAAAAAATGTAAAATTTTATTGTTAAAAAGATACAAGAAGCAATTAACAAAATGGAAAACTTGTCTTTTAAATGGGGATTCAAAATGTCTATAAATAAAAAACGAAAACCACAAATTTATCTCAAACAGTAACGGGGTTTCATTCATTGTTCCAGACTGAAGAAGTCTTTCGGATGAAAGACAAAATGTTTCTACAATTTTTTGTTTTTTTTTAACCTGTCCAGACGACAAAACTTAAACTTTTTTAGATGAAAAAATGACTCTTTTTTTTTTATAGTACATTATTTAAAATGGGAAAACATCCTACAGGACGATGTGATTTGTGTTTTCAAGAAGAGACGATGAAACATTTTATTGTTCTGCCCCAAATATTCAATTGAGAGATGGGAACTGATATGTAGATTACATAACGTAGATTACATAACGTAGATTACATAACAAATTACAGTTATTTATTAACCTTTATTTAACCAGGCAAATCCCATTGAGATCACAGAGCTCTTTTGCAAGGGAGACGTGGACCTGAAGGCAGCCTGACATGCATGTTTTTGGTCTGTGGGAGGAAACTGAAGTACCCGGAGAAAACCCACGCATGCACGAGAACAACATGCAAACTTCACACAGAAAGACCACGGGTCCAACCGGGGATTGAACCCAGGACCTTCTTGCTGTGTGCTATACAAAAAAGGTCTTGAATAGACAAGACCTTTTGGATAAACTGTCCACTTTTGAATTTTTTTATTTGTTTGCTTTTTGTTTAGTTTAAAATCTGTGTTAATGCAGTATATATTTAGCATCCCGATCCACACTCCATACCAGTGAATGGAAGTAATGCACATCTAAACATTGCTTGCCAACCGCCATAAAAAAATTAAATAAATTAAAAAAAAAAAGGCTAACTCAAGTAAATCTGAGGAGATGATGAACAAAAGGATGAAATTTAGAGGAAACAAAAAGGCAAAGCATTGAATCGTAATACGCACACATGGGCAAATACATTATTACCCTTCCACCTTGGCAGCGGGCAATAAAAATCCACCAATCATTTGCAAGAAGGCGCCGTCCTGCTGCCATTTTAACCTCCTAACCCGGTCAACAGGACTTTTCTTGTGAATATTAGCAGGAGACGTTGACTCAATGAGTTGCATCTGAACCGCGCTCAGGTATAAAAACTGCCGGAGCAGGTTTTGAAGGAGCAGGAGGGGGTGCTGGGGGAGCAGGCTGCATCTATTTTGGGGTCTTTTTGTTTAACCCAATTACAGTGTCGGTGCGTGTTGCCTGAACCACCACCAGCGAGGTGGCGTGCCTCCATGTGAGAAATGGGACAACAGCATTGCAGACATGGAAATGTGTTGCAAGCAAAACAATGACGGGCTCTTTCATAGGATGAGAGGAGAAAATAAATCTGCAGGGATTTCTCATGGAGTATAGACAGGAACAAGAAGCCCGGTTTGGAGGTTAACAAGCAATAACCGCTCTGGTTTTCCTCGTGGCAACATGCAGGACACCTTCCTGTGACCTTGGCAGCCATCGGTTGTGCTGCAGCTTCCATCTGCCGAACAATCCCAGAGCAAAATCACATCCTTAGCTGGATGGGTTTTCATATCTGCATCGTATTCCAAAGTGAAGATAAGCTTCGAGCCCGGCTGCGGCAACAACAGAAGAGCAGCACCGGTAAATAAACGAAGACACGGCGGTGCCACCTGAGGCCCCGCTCTATGAAATCACTCAGAGTTTCAATTTGGATCGTTTTTCTTTGTGAGCAAATGAGGTAATCATGTGTGAGGAGGAAGGAGGTGGGGGGGGCACTGGTGAGGCGAGATATGAAAAACGAGCTGTTTGTGGAGGGCTCGTCTCCGAACAGGTTCTTACCAATGAAACGCTCTGTTCAACGTCGCCGACGTGCCTTTCCCTCAGCATCCGCCCTCCAGCATCCGCCTCAGAAAGCATTTAGGCGCTACTGAAGTTGGGCGGATGACTGTTCTGCCTGCGTGTCTCTTTTGTGCTGCACCTTCAGCCCCAACACCCGTCTCAGATCCCAGACGTGAATCATAGCATCACCGGAAAGCGTTTCATATTTGAGCTCGACAACCTGACTCCCCTCCTGAAGTTCTTCAACATTTAAAGTCTCGCTTTGTTGCCTCAAATCGAAGACCGAGTCAGTTTAGCTACGGCTATGCTCATTTGAGCTTCAGGATTCATCTTGTGCTGCTTTTAGCTAAAGTTTTGTTAAATTTTATCATCTATTCTGTTAACATTAAATGCAGTTGTGCTAATTGTAGGCCTAGCATTGTTACACACACACACACACACACATCTTATACTTAGCATATATTAGCATATGGTTTACAACGTTTAGCTTTAGACTCCGTTTTGTTAGTTTAAACAGGTTTGAGAACATCGTCAGGTACCGATCCGTTTTGTGAATTTTAGCATTAGCATCCATTTTGTAGCGTTAGCATACATTTTGCTAAGTTTTGCTACAATGTTGTCAAGTTTCACATCTATTCTTTTAATTTTAGCTGCCGTTGTGTGAATTTTAGGTTTAGCATCTGTTTTATTACTTTTAGCATCTGATTTGGTCATTTTACAGCTTTGTTAGCATGTTCTGCTAATTTCTGCAGGTGTTTTAATTTTAGTTTTCGTTTTGATAGTTTTAGCAAAAAGGTTTTGCTATTTTTTTTGTAATGCCACCATCCTCTCCTCATGGCTTTGTCCCTTTTTCGATCTAAAAACTGTATTCTGAAAAGGACAATACACCGCGTTCTCAAAGCGCAGCAGCTACGTGCACGCCGCCCATCTTTCGGACGATGCACGGACATACCCTCGCTGCATCTCGGTACAATGATGAAGCTTATTCTGAATTAGCCTGTGTTTGTTTTTGTATGTGCAGATTTTAGCATACGCTTCGTTAAATTCCGTAACTTTTTTTTACTAATTTTAGCATCTTGTTAGCTCCTCTGAGCCGCCATCTGTTATTTTAGCTTTCCACCGAGTTTCTTTATTTTATTTTTTAGGTTTTCTGCACATTTCAACCTGTATTTTACTCATTTTCCTCGTTTTAAATTTTTAAATACTCAGTTTGGGCTTAACCGGCTTTCAGCCGTTTCTCAGCTTTCTGCATTTACACAGAAAATGTAAATTATCTAGTTTATTATTGGAGATACGAGAGCCTCTTGTGTAATTAGGTACTGCATTAAACAAAGTTTAAAGAGATTTGTTTTAGTGTAGACAATCAAATTGTTTTTTCCACCACCGCATCATTTACCAGTATGCCATTTACACACACAGGCTTTGGACTGTAACCCTTTACGCAAGGAAAGCAGCTGTTTTGAGTCATCTGAAGGGACGTAGTTCCATCGTGCATCGCTGAGATGCAAAGGTGAGGTTCTTTTTCTGTCTGCTCTGTGTGGACAAACGACTTTGGACTTGGTGTCACTGTGTCTCTAGGAAATCATTATTTTTCCAGGTAACGCTGAGTGAAGCAGAAGACTGGGACACAGCAGATGTGGGAACTTGTTAGGAACTTTATATGCCATCGTACCCTTCAAGAGACATCACTCCTAATTAGGTCTCCATGGATAACCATCAGCATCTGGACTCCTTGTGTACGGGCTGAATAATGTCTGCTGCACACATTTACACACAATCCCACTTCTATTCAATCCTGTTTAGAGTACACGTTTGTCCTGTGTCTCACTGAAGCTGTTGGACCTATACCTCCATCTACTGGCTGTTTTGAACTGGAGCAGTGCTCTGCAAGCTATACAGCAACTGTTCAGGGACTATTTTAAAATCTCCTCCTAAATATACTGTGTATAAAGTCTTAAGATGAACAGTTAGCATCGCAGGTGTCTTCAGACTTCTAATTAGTCAGTTTGCTTTAATAAAAAAGGTGAAAAGTAGTCAGGGTTGTTTGGTAATGCAGTGAGTGCCACTCTGAAGCCGCAGAAGCAAAAGGAGAGACGTTTTAGGAGCTAAAAAAAAACTGAGCAGCATGCTAAAGGTAAAGTCTATAAAATAATCTCCAAGCATGTTCCTGTGACTACAACTGCACAGATTATCCAGATGTTTAATGTCCACAGGACTGGAGACAACGTGAACTTAATAGAAGACAAAAGGAGAACACGAAATCATAAACAAACTGGAGTTTTCCACAATGCTTCTGAAATAATGTCCTTTGGACAGATGAGACAAATTTGCAGCTTTTTGGCAACAAGTCGCATCAGTTCTGTGTTCAGATCCAAAAAAATGAAACGACGAACAGAAACTCTGCACCTGCGGTGAAACACGGAGGAGGCTCGGTTCTGTTGCTGCGTCTGATTCTGTGCAGGGTGCAGTTTAATCTCAAGACTCTCAAGGCATTCTGGAGAGAAGTGTGGTGCAGGGTCAGAAAGTTTGGTCTCAGTCGCAGGTCATGGATCCTCCTACAGGATGAGAACCCAAAACATCCAGGATGGCTCAGAACCAGCAGTGGACTGTGCTTCACAAGGAGTGGACCGGAGCAACTGTGGACAGGTACAGAAGTCTCATTAAAAAAGAAGTTGCAGAAGTGTCTTGATTGCCTCAAAAAAAGTTTGAGCAACAAAATGTAAAGTTGAGCTACAATCCATTTTGTGTATGCCACTTTCATTAGTGGTTTTATTTTTTATTATTATTATATTTCAGTGATTCAAGTTTCTGAGTTTCATTTCCAGTAACTGTTCAGACCTTTAGCGTTTTAAAGACGTTTGTCTCAAATATGTCAAAAATGTTAATTTTATAAACGGATTGTGAGCAGAGTCTTGTTTTTTGTCAGAAATCTGCATAAACAATAAAAAACAGCTAAAAGACTGATTTCTGCATTAGCAACACATTTTAGTGAAATCAGAACACGTTTAGCTTTTTACGGTCATGGTGAGAAGTTGTGCATGCAGTGCATTTATATTATTATATGCCAAACTCTTAAAAATGAGTTTACAAAACGCAGTCCCAACAGATTAACATTCTTATTTTGTGTTTGATATTCTGGACAGGTTTCAAAAATATGGACAGAAAACCTACAAAAAATGTTTAATTTAAAACCATAAGTTGACTCAGGTTTGTGTTTTGATCAGAGGTTGCAGACTTCTGTGCATGAGGCTCTGCAGTGCACACACACACACACACACACAAGCAGCAGCGTGCATGAACTTTCTGCTCTGCATTCATGCACGCAGCACCAAGCTGTGCTCCATCTCGTCTCAGCCGCAGTGATCCATCAGCTGCCTTCTCTCGGGTCACTTATCTAAATATTCATTCATTCATCCATTGATTCTGCACATCTGTCCAAAGTCATAATTGATGCCTGCGTGCGCCGTTTATGTGCTCTCATCAGCCACAATACAGAAAAATCCATTTTGGACCGGAGGGTCCCGTCGGCTCATAGCCGAGGCCACAGTCAGATCAGCTTCTGAAAAATGGTGTCAAATAATAAAAACCTTGGCGTAGTTAAGAGCTTATGGCTTTGAGATGTAATTTCCCTTCAGGAGTTTTGGCGACGATGTTTTAATTTTAATCTTTTGGTTTGTTTTCATCAGATTTTATAAACCCAGCGCCTCAAAACAGCAGCTGGGAAACGTACGAGACGCAAAACAAATAAAATCTCCATCATAAAAAATGAGCAGAAGCCGGAGCAGGAAATAAACCGTTTGGACATTCTGAAGTGGAGTTCTGTGGAAAGGTTTTCAAACAACATCTTACCTGCTGCAGATAACTCTTCAAAACAACCTCAGTTTGAACAAAGAGGATTTAGGAGCAACAACATTGATGAGCTAAAGATTAGTCCGAACAGGACCAAAACCAAAGTGGATTTCTGCAGCAACTTCAGTCAAATATTTTACAGCAAACTCGTGTTTTATGAACCGTTACGCCACTGGCAGTTTTGCATGTCACGGTTATTTCGACAGAACCATCATGACCTGTGGAATTGTCCCAGGCTGCACTGGAAGGAATACAACTACCTACTTCTGTCAAGGCGATGTGTATTATTTGCACTCACCATGCTCCATAATGTTCACTGCTCTTTCATCTTATTGTGAATATTAAACGTTCCATAATCTTACTGTGCGTAATAATCAGTCTTCATGTGACCGGTCAGTAAAGAGACAGCAGATTCCATTATCCTCGGTATCTGATAAGATTACAGTGACGTCTTTCTTCGAGAGCCCTTGAGAGTTGCTGGCCTTCCAGATTCATCCCACTTCTGACGCAGCCGGACAGGGCGGGGCTGAATGTTTCTACAAATCTGATTTTTTTCCTGTTCAGTTAATTAGAACGGATCAGAACCTCAGAGGGTGAAGGCAGTGATAAGTGTGAAGTTTTAAATGCATTGATCTTCTGTGATCAACGTCTGTTCTCCAGCTTTGTAAATAAATCTGATGAAGTTTACACCTGGTTGTTTTGGGAATCCCTTTTTTTTTTCGCCCACGACACCGTTAGCATTTGCAAATAACGGAGTTTCATGTAAACTTTAATCCAACGTTGGCAGTGATGTAAAAGGTTTAGAATGTAGCATTAGCATGAATCACAATACAGTTTTGAGACTGGGGCTCGTTTCAGAATCCACTTCAGGGGGAGACGCCTCTGTTGTGCACTAGCTTAGCGCTGCATGTGCCGGCAGCTGTCGATCTGGGGCGGGGTGTTCGGATGCGTGAAAGAAGCAAAGCGCTACATCTGTAGCATCTTAGCTAGCACATCTGTATTGCGCACCACTAGCTTTGTGTCTGTAAATGACAGAAGAAGTTTGTGGAAGTTTTGTCTAATCTGAGCAGGAAGAACTTGTTCCGTCTTTGCCTTAAGATTTGAAAAGTCCAGCTGAGGGTGTTATAGAGAGAACACCCTGGAGAAATATCATGTTGGGGAGAAAGAACCCAACAAGTTTTCTGGAAAGTAAAACTGAGAAGAAAAAAAAAATCAGTATGGAGGAAGGAAAGGAGAACAATTAAGTTATGAAGTGTAGAAAGTGCGACGGCACCAATGTAGGAAGGAACCTGTAAATTATAGGGATACACGATATCGGCATCAGCAGATATTAGCGTTAAAGTTCAACACCGGACATTCATCAAAACAACTCAGATATAAAAAAAGGCGCTGTTTTTGTGACAACCCAGTGACGGGGCAGCACAACGTGATGATGTCACGTGCGCCTACCTGATCTCACGGCGGAGAGGAAAAATCAAAATGGCGGTGTGTAAGTTTTTCCATTGTTGAGGATGTCGGTTTCCAAAGATTTATGGACTACGTTGAGCCTCGCTACATCGTCCCCAGTCGGAGATATTTTTCCAGCGTAACGTTACCAAAGTTGCATTCAGTCATCGAGAAGCCAAGTGAGTTTTACCACAGACGTCAAGTGTTAGCCCCGTTAGCATGATTAGTCTCACGGCACAATGGACAGAAAAACTTTGATCTTAAAAC
>NC_056498.1:48245737-48258357 GCF_014905685.2 Nematolebias whitei
GATAAAGTGCTCAATAACAAACTGCGGTCACTTAAAGAAATACATCTTGATTTAATGTAAAACGTATTATTTTACAAAGTACCTTATTCTTAAATTCTTCAAACGAGCAGAACAGGAAACAGCACCGAGTTATAAAACGATGACCGACCAACAGGATTTTGTGTTTTTTTATTATTGTTGTTTGGGGAAATGATGAACAGCAGCACGGTGGTGCAGTTGGTAGAGCTGTTGCCTCTCGGCGAGAAGGTCGCCAGTTCAAATCCCGGCCCGTGACCTTTCTGAGTGGAGTTTGCATGTTCTCTCTGTGCATGCGTGGGTTTTCTCCCACAGACCAAAAACATGCATGTTAGGCTGACTGGTGACTCTAAATTGTCCCGAGGTGAGAGAGAGACTGAACGGTTGTTTGTCGTTTGTTCAGCTCCACCAACTGAACCACCGTGTCGCCCTCTCTGGGCCTCATCAGTTGCATGTTGACACAATTCTGTTTGCAGCCAAGTGACCATCGAGCCGTACGGCTGCATTTTGTGCAGCCAGTTATTTTGGAAATACACGTTTTAAATAAGCACATGCACATTTGGACCCGTTTATATTTATTACAACCGTTGCAACAAAGTTTGGACATGTTGTAAACCATAAATACCGGTAAAAACAGGATGCAAATCGCATAAACTCATATTTAATTCACAATCATATCAAAAAAGAAACTGCAACGCCTTTTGGAGAAAAAAAAACAGTAATTTCAAACTTTTTGGGAGCAATACATGTGAAAACGTTGAGACAGGGCAAAGAAAAGGTTGTAAAAGGAAATGGTTTTAAATATGAAACAGCTGGTGGAGCATCTTGTAACTAATTCGGCTGATTAGCAACAGGCCATTAAGAGGACTGTTTTCATTATAGAGGCTAAATCACAGAGAAGTAAAGATGGGCAGAGGTTTAGAGGCTGTTGGTCAAAGAAGAGGGGATGCCTCGCAGAGGAAAACATAAAACCTGGAACAACTTTCAAAACTAGAGAAACATTTCCTGTGAAAATGCAGAAAGAACTGGCTGAGAAACAGCTGAAATTAGCTAAAAACCATGCTGAATGTAGCTGAAATAGAAGATCAGGCCTAAATTAACAGAATAAAGCAGAAAAAAACACGTATTTGCTGAATTTGGTTTGAATAAGCAGAAATTGGTAAAAAAAAAAAAAAAGGAAATAAGCTAAATGGCTAAAATTAGCAACAAAAAAGCTGAAAATTAGCTGAAAAGGCAGAAAGAAGCTTAAAATACCAGAAGGAAGTGGAAAGAGCTGAAATGAGCTAAAAAAAAAAAAAAAAAGTGGAATTAGCTGAAAAAGCTAAAATTAGCATAAGAATAGCTTAAAGAGTAGAATAAAGCTGAAAGGAGGATTTTTTTCTTTCTTTCTTTCGGCTGCTCCTTTTGTCAGTGAACTAAGTCGCACGAAGACTTGGTGATTATTTTTACACAGGATGCCCTTCCTGACGCAACCACGGACCACCGAGCTACCACAGCCCTTTGTGTGGAGCAGAGGGTTTCCATCGAGGGCGCCCGGCGGAGCAGATGGTGGGGGTTAAGGGCCTTGCTCAAGGGCCCAGCGTGGGGCAAATTAGGGTGGAGGCAGGTGTGGGTGTTTCACCTTTACCCCCCACATTTTGATGTTGTCTGTACTGGGAGTTGAACCACAGGCCCACCTTCTCTAACCTCTGCGCCACCACTCCCTCATTAGCTTCTTTCTAACGTATTTTTTGGACTATAAGATGCAACGGGTTGCAATATCAGCGAACGGGTCTGTTTTCACACATAAGGCGCATTAAGAGAAACAAAACAGTCATAAGTCAAACTTTATTCAACTCGTTCACAATAACCACAAATAATCGTTTCAAGGTCAGCGAGCACAAACAGAACTGATACACAAGGCGCGCCTGATTTATGAGGCTAAAGGATTTTAAGTGTGCCTTATAGTCCAAAACATACGGTACAAATTTCAGCTTTCAGAATAAAGCTGAAATTAGTAGAAAAAAGTTAATTAATGAATTTATCAGTTTTTTATTTAACCAGACAAATTCTATTGAGATCACGGATCTCTTATGCAAGGGAGGCCTGGCCCTGAAGGCAGCCCAACATGCATGTTTATTAGGCTGAAAGTAGCAGAATTTAGCACCAAAACCTTGAATTAATCTGAAAACAGCTGCAATTAGCTAAATAAAATGCTTGGAAAAAAAGTAGCTGAAAAGGCAGAACAAGCTCAAATTAGCCAAAGAAAGAATAAAGAAAACGTTTGCCCAATTAGGCTGAAAGAAGTTGAAATGTGCACAAAACAGCTGAAAAGCAGCTAAAAGGCATAATGAAGCTAAAATTACCAGAAGGAAGTGGAGAGAGCACGTTTTGGCTGAATTAGACTGAAAAAAATTGAAACGAGTGCAAAAATGTGGAATTAGCTGAAAATATTAAAATTTGCATAAAAACAGCTAAATAGTAGCTGAAATAGCAGAAAAACCTGAAACTTTTTAATATGTTCTTTAGTATGGTAATAATATTTTTTTTTGTATTTTTCTGCATGTTTTGATATTTCTTGTTTTCTTTTTCTTTTTTGGCGAGTCGAGACAGTTTGTGTTCTAAAGAGGCAGGTTTTGGTCGGAGGCCTAGTCCACTACAAGTTCTTCTAGTCCTAAACATTTCATTGCATTGTTGACTTTTTGTTGATTTGGCACATGACAAATAAACCTAACCTAACTTTCAGAAATGAGCTAAAAGGAGCATAACAAGCTGAAATTAGCAGAAAGAGTTTAGAAGAAGCACAAAAATGTTTTTTAGTTGGCAGAACGAATCTGAAAGGAGCACAAAACAGCTGAAAGTAGCTGAAGGAGAAGTATGTAAAATGAGCTCGATTCATTTTCTTTGAGAACAAAAATGGCAGAAAAGGCTAAATATTTCAAAAAAGCTAAAGTTGCACCAACACCTTAAGTCACAGCAGGATTGATCTGAAAGAGCCGAACGTTTTGATTTATGATTTGCTGAAATGGCTGAAAACTGCGGGACGAGAAAGATGCTGAAAAACGTACGGAAGAATTTAAAAGCTGAAGGATCTCAATAGTGTGAAAGCTTCACAAACATTCACACAACCAGCATTTTTACACTTTGAAAAGATAACTGTTCCGTAGTTTCAGCATTTGATATCATGAACAAAATATAGTTTTTTTTATGAGATTTTCAATGAATTTCATTCTGTTTTTCTTCACGTCATACATCATTTAAGACATTTTGTTTTGCTGTTGTCAGTGTGGATTTTAGACCGCGGCGTGTTTCCTGTCACGGGAACAACGAACGAACACCTGCAACAACTCTGGGACTATTTTGAGAGAAAATTCATGACCCACTTTTTTTGTTGTTGTTTTGGAACGTTCAAAATTCAATAGACAAGATGGCAAACGAATGAAACTGGATAAAAAAAAAAAATCAAAACCAACATTACGAGACATTCTGGAGGCCCTTTCTAAAAGTTCAGTTACTACCTTTAAATACGGCGTTTCTGCACACGCTTCGCTGGCTCCAGTTTAGGAAGACTGTCCTGACAATATGTCATACAGGTGGTTGAGCAGTAAGTCACAGACTTATTTCAGTACAAGGCTGGTCCAGCACGTCCGTCTAAAAGGAGACAGGAGTGAGGGAACGTTAACACGAATGGTTTGTTCCTTGTGTGCACGGTTGATGGAGAGCTCACCTGGCTGGAGGCGACGCTGCGTGCAGATGTTGGGTTGATGCAACCCAGTGTTCAGGTTATGAAGTCCCAGCTGCAAGCTGAAGGGATCCACGACGATGCCACCCAGGCACAGCTGCTCCTCGGGTAGGAGGTCTTCTTCAAGCAGGTCCGGGGCTTCCTGCTCCTGGTGGGATCCGCTCATGAAACCAGGCTGGTAGGGAGCGGTGCCAGGGCAGGACAGACTGTCCACGCTCAGATCTTTGAGGATGCTCTCGAACATGGAGGCGTGTTCCCCGACCGGCTCAGGGCCGTGGTGCCCGTCGCAGGCAGCCGGTTGGGCCCCCCCGAGCACATTCAGGCTGTGGTGCAGGTCAAAGCTGCTGGCCAGGGAGGAGATCTGCTGGGCCAGTATACTGATCTCCTCCTGCTCCCTCTCGCTATAATGGTTTGTCGACACGGGTGACTGGAGCGGCGTGAGCAGACCGGAGGGCATTGGAAGCTCTGGGTGGGGAACGTGCTGCAGCTGGACGAGACCCCCCCCACGTGGATGCTCGAGAAGATCAAAGTCATCTGGATGCAGAGACTCCGCTGGAAGCTCACACATTTCTGACATGGAAAGAGAGTCCGGAACCAGTCGAGCATCAGAAGAACACGCTGGGAAGTCGTAGTCCCGAGGCGAGGGGGGGAGCGAAGAGCTGGACGGGAGCAGGTCTTCAAAGGTTTGATCGGTGGTTCTGGGGGGGGGCTCGGCAGGGGGCTGGTGGCAGGTGAACCCCGCTGCTGGATTGGAGTAACAAGAGGGAGAGGTGCCAGGCGAGGACATGTGGTCCAGCTCCTCCTGCTGCAGAGAGGAGCTGGAGGAGGTGGGGCTGTAGGGAGGGGTGAAGAGATCAGGGCTACCGCCCAAATCAGGAGATCTGTCGCCTTGGGAGGGGGTGCACAGCGCCCAGTAAAGATTCTGCTCAGACTCCCTGCTTGCTCCGGCGCCTGGCTCTTCACGACGACCGTTGGACATCCTCGGCCGTTTACAAGCTTTAGCGCCGAAGTTCTGGCTGCGAGACGGCTGCTGGGCGAAGTTCGGCTGATTTGACCCGGACGGCGGCTTGAAGGCGTCGCTGCCGGTCGTCTTCCGCAGAAATCTGGCCTGGGTTTCACTGAAGGGTCGGAAAATGTGTTACGAGGGCGATGAAGACGCGAGTTCAGGTGAAAACGTTCAGCGTACCTGATGATGACGTTGGTGCAGCTGATGCTCCGGCTGCCGCGGTCTTTGGTAGCTTGAATGTAGCTCCAGGTCCAGGACTGGTCTGGACCTTGCAGCCTCAAAACCATCTCTACCCGGAAGCCTTCGTCTGCCTTTACTGGAAAAAAAACAAAAACTTTTTCACATATACTAGACATACACATACACAAAATGGAGCAATCATGTTTTTGCCTGTGTGTGCATGCGTTCATCTGTCTGTTAGCAAAAAATCTCATGAACCACTGGATGAATATTAATGAAACATTTAGCAATAAATCATCGGGTGTACCTCTTCAACTGTTTACATTTTAGAGTCAATCCAATTCAAGATGGCCACCACATCCAACTGACTTCACAAGACACAAAATTAGATCCATTTCAGTCAGTTTTACAGATACTGAGCTAAAGTTTTTTGTGTTACTAGTCAAGAGTCATTCTTAACAGAAACTCACTATAACTCATTGCAAAAGATCTTTGCTTACAACTTTAGCACTAACCGTTGTTTGTCAGTTAGCAAAATATCTTGCAAACTCCTGTATGGATTTTAATGTAACTTTTAGGAAATGTTTACTGAATGTATTTCTATTAAATGTTTTAACTACTGAAGTAAATCCAGTTCAAGATGGCTGCCACAGCTAATTGACCTTAGCCAACACAAAAATGATCACAACTCCGTTGATGTTACAGATATTTATCTAAAATTTGACGTCATAGTAGCTGAGAGTCATTCATAACGATAACGCGTGAGATTTGCATAATGTTGTTTTCAAGGTTTAAAAAAAAAAACAGCTACAGATTTTTCATTTCTCATTTTAAGCTGTTCTCATGAAAGTTGGAGGACGATGTGCATTCTTTCAAGGGATGCTAGTTCTTTCATTGTGTTCATGCAAAATAATGTGTGCAAGGCTCAGTATCTAAAAGTTAAAGCACTCGTTGTGGATTGAATTGATCTTGGTGAAAGGTGTGCTGTGGTTTGTGCACTCACTTAGACTCCTGTGAGAATCAGCAGCCAGTGACAGGTCTTCAGGGTGAACAAGGCTGTACCAGGATCGGCCCGACATTTCATCCGCCGAATACCCCAAAAGGAACAAAACGCTGAAAAGAAAAGCATCCAAATGTTGGTAAATCTCACGAGATGGTTCTGCCTCCGTCTGCTGACTAGGCCTGTCGCGATAAACAATAAATCAATTAATCGCACGATAAATGAAAATGATCGACCTCATTTTCATTTATCGTCTCTCTCTTTCTACTGAAGACACTGGACGACAAAAGGCTCCGGTGCTCTTCACTGACCCCTCCCTTTCTCTTTTCTATTTAAAATCTGCTTTAACCGTCCAAAATCGCATTTTTGGATCGCTAAAAGCAGTTAAGCTAACGGGCCGACCTCAGGGGAAAAACCTCCGTCTTGTCGAAGCGCCAGAATTCACGGTTGAAACCCGTGCCTTCATGTAAAAAGTTTTTCTCTGCAAAAAGAAGCCGAGAACTTGATGATTTTTTTTTTGTTTTGTTTTGTTAAAAGCTTTGTGTGACAAATGCTATGCCAAAGAGCTCAAACCACACCGAGCGTCCGCCATTTTGAGAACCGTAGAGAGACAGTCACGTTACGGGGCCTCCATCCCATTTTTCTTAGAGACGCACTGCTCGCTCCCTGACTATCCATCCTTGGGTTCAAACAGTCTTATACTGCCATCCAGTGGTCAATAAAAGGTACCACACACAAAATAAATTAACCAACATTTCTTCTTAAATTTTACAATAATCACTAATTAATTTCAAACAATATTATCGTTTATCGCAATAATTTCTGAGACAATTAATGACTCAGCAAAATTTGTTATCGTGACAGGCCTACTGCTGACAGCTAACGTTGGGGTTCACCTCTCTGAGGTCTGAGTGAAGCTCATGTCCAGTCCGTGAGCGCTGCTGAAGCTCTGAGAGAAATGAGCGCTGCGATTCGCCGTGGGGGTGCAGAGGGCCACGAACAGAGGCTCGTTGGAACGAGAGGCTGCTGAGAAGCACCGAGGAAAGAACCGGAAGCTCCCGCTGACCAGCATGGAGCAGCCGCCACCGTGTTGCAACCTAAAAGCCTTGGAGGTCTGCATGCAGCACACGAAGCTCCTCTCTGGAAAAATAATAATGTTTACGTGATACAAGGAACACCCCCTCTAGAAAGCATGCTAACAGGTGACAGCTAACCCCTGACCTTACCTGCAGACGCGTCGTTTCTCGTATCCAGATTTGTCCGAACAACGTCCAGGTCAGAGCGTTCCACCAAGTCGTACAAAGTGTCTCCTTGCAGCACATCTACCTGGAGCAGCAGAAACTTCACGTCAACAACCTGAAGCTCCTGCAGCCGCACCAACCTGATGCACAACACCCACCATGGAGAGCCCGAGATACTCGGGCACGTTTTCAGACACGTAGACCAGCTTGCCCTGCGCCGTGGAGACTAGCAGGAAACCGTGCAGCGCTTCAAGGAAGGCCTCGTACGGCACGCAGCAGTCGGATCGCCCCCCGGCCTCCAGCCCTGATGAATGAAAGAGTTCAAGCTTCATTTCCTGTTTGCTCTCTGCAGGTTTTTGATACGAGTCTTAAATAACTTCTCCCTCAGCCGGACAGCGACACACCTGAGTAAGGAAATCACCAAAAAGTTGATTTTATTTCAATAATTCTCTTCAGAAAACTAATTTTATATAGAAACATTCCACACAGTGGGAAATATTTAGTGTTCACTTCTGTAACATTTATGGCTTCCATCCATCCATCCATCCATTATCTTCTGCTTGTTCTAAAGTCAGGTCACGGGGGCAGCATCTTGAGCAGGGAGGTCCAGACATCTCTCCACAGCCTCTTCCAGCTCTTCTGGGAGGACTCCAAGGCGTTCCCAGGCCAACCGAAAGATGTAGTCTCTCCAGTGTGTCCTGGGTCCTCCCCGGGGTCTCCTCCCAGTTGGTCAGGCCTGAAGCACCTCCCTAGGGAGGCACCCAGGGAGCATTCTTACTAGATGCCTGAACCACCTCAACTGGCTCCTCTTGATGTGGAGGAGCAGTGGTTCTACTCCGAGTCTCTCCTGATAATTGAACTTCTCACCCTGTCTCTAAGGGAGAGTCCAGCTACCCTGCAGAGGAAACTCATTTCAACATCCTGGATCCACGATCTCATTCTTTCAGTCACTGTCCAGAGCTCATGACCAGAGGTGAGGGGAGGAACGTAGGCTGACGGGTAGACAGAGAGCTTTACCTTACAGCTCAGCTCTCTCTTCACCACAACGGACCGGTACAGAGTCCACAACACTGCAGATGCTGCACCAATCCGTCTGTCAATCTCACCATTCTTCCCTCACTCATGAACAAAACTCCAAGATGCTTGAACTCCTCCACTTGAGGCAGAACCTCACCCTGGACCCAAAGAGGTCAATCCACCCTTTTCCGACTGAGGACCACGGCTCAGATTTGGAGGAGCCGATCCTCCTCCCAGTTCATGGCTTACAGTGAATGAAAACCCCCAAATTAAATTCCTCAGAAAATCAGCACGTTAAATAAACCCAAAGGATTGATGAGGCGTGGACGGTGGTTCAGGTCGAAGCTTCAGGGGCCTCCACGCTCAGCCCCATCCAGGACCCGGACTCAAGCAGGTCCAGTGCTCCTGTTGAACATCCCCTGAACCAGAGACGACGTCACCTGAGCCAAGGACAAACTGGACCGGACTGATGCTCTGGATCAGGGTTCTGCAACATTTACTAATCAAGAGTATTTTTTATTTTCTGCTACTAAACATCATTTGTACTCGAAGCTCTTGAGGTGCCAGACTTTTATCAGAAACAGGTTTAAATTCCTTCTTTTTACTACTTTGCCACATGTTACTACAAATTCATGTTTTGATGCCTTAAAATAATCTCCAACAGATGCGTAAAACTACTTCCTACTTTTCCAGCAATCCGCCTCAGGTCTGTTGAAAAAAATGGGAATTTTCTCGTTGATTCGGAAAACGATCACATCGAGTCTGAAAGCCGCACTGACAACGATCCGGGTGGACAATGATGAAACCGATCAGTACAATTTAAACCCACGTCAGCAAAGACTGGAGTCGCGTTTAAACCAGTCTGATTTGAAACGATTGAACTGTGAAGCTGTGAACAAACTGCATTTATAACTGAAATATCTGCTCGTGCCTGTTTAAAAAAAAAAACTGTTCCCACGAGCAGCACAACCACCGTGTCGTTCCAAATATTACTCATACTGGGAGTGGATCACCACTACAAAGACCACTTCCTGTTGTCAGATTAAATATAACTCTGGTTTGTGATGTTTTGGTCAAAGTTACCACTTCAGAGCCACACGTGAAGTTTCCAGCCAGTGACGATGTGGGGAACCAAACCCCCTGCTGGGTTTCATCAGTCCAGCTGTCCACCAGGACCTTCTAGCTCAGGGCTGTTCAACTCATTTCCGCAGGGGGCCACAGTTACTGAAAGTCAAGGGCTCAGGGGCCGGACATCCATCCATTATCGTCATTAAGTTTGTTTGATGGTTTAAAATCTGGTTTTATTTAAATATGAACCCACTGGTGGGCCGAGCTGAGTTCATTCGTGGACCCGATTTGGCCCCGGGGCCCCCAGTTGAGTAGCCCTGCTCTAGAGCTCTTCGTGGAGCTTTACGGAGAAGCTTCGTTGGTTTTCCAGCAGGACTCGGCACTGACGCTGCCTAAAGTACCAACTCCTGGTTTCGTGAGCCCATCGCATCACTTTGACCAACCGGCCCGACATGAAGCCGTCAGAGAACCTGTTTGTTCAAGACGGAGAGGAGACCCAACAGCGCCGTTGAGCTGAAGGTCACTTCCAGAACACCTCAGCAGGCTGCAGGAGCCCCGACCACGTACTCAGATTTTCTGAAAAACTTCATTTTTTTTAAAGCTGTTTGTTGTTAAATTACTGAAAATAACGAACCGTTTGGTTCTAATTTAACACGCTGAGGTGAATCTGTGAACGACAGACAGGAAGTGAGCTCTGGAAACCTACCCTGGAAGAGGACACACTTGCGGATGTAAGTGCAGATGGCAGCCATGGAGTGAAGGTAGGACAGGCGCTCCTGGTCCTCCTGGCTGATGGGGAGCAGCGCTCTCATGTTCCTGATTTCATGGTTGATGTGGTCTCTGCGGGCTTTGGAGGCACCTTTGGTGGACCTGTGAAAGACCATGGTCGCCGGGGTCAGAGGTGGGAGAAGCACAGGTGAGAGGAGACCTACTGCCACGCTCGCTCTCCTTTCATGCCCGACGCGCAAAAGGAGAATGACGAAAAGGCCCGAGCGGCTCCAGTTTGGGTTTCTATGGAAACGGCTGATGCGGAGCAGAGACGAGGGCTCTCGACACAACAGGTCTGCATGATCAGCGTCTGCTGCAGCCATGGAGGGCTGAGGGCTTTATAGCTGCCGGGGCTTCAGCGTGGGCGTCACTCACAGTGAAAAGGAAAAGAGGCCGGACTTCTGCTCCCCCCACGTCACACCACACAGACAGCACCAGATCAATGACAAACATGTTTATTCTAACATGTATTCATCAACAGCGCTGCCGCCTGAAACCAAAGACCCGGCGTTGCTCGAAGGAACGCATGTCGCCCGCAACTTCCACTCCACAACCAAAATAAAAATGCTTTTTTTGGTGAAACCTTGAATTAAATAAATATTCAAGACGCCTCTCGGCTACTTCCACATCAAAGTTTAGCTCAGTATCTGTACAACTGACTGTCATGGCCATTAATGTGCTGGATAATGTGGATTAGCTGTGGCAGCCATCTTGTATCAGATTGACTCCAACTGATAAACCGTTGTAGACATTTATCAAATGAGTAATTTATAAAAGTCTTGTTAAATTCCATCCAGTGGTCCATGGGATATTTTGCTAACAGACAGGCTGGCTTTAAGATTTCTTGCTGAAAATTTAATTAAAGATCTTGAATAAAGAGAAGAACTTGTAGCATGAGTTGTAAACAACTCTCAGCTACTACCACACCCAATTTTAGCGCAGTGCGAGTAAAACTGACTGAATTATAGCCATATATTTGTTTTCTAAGTTCGTCTGACCGTGGTGGCCATCTTGAATTGCTTTTGCTCCAGAAGTTATTCAGTTGCAGATTTACATCCAGCTATTATTTCCTGAAAGTTTCGTTCAAATCCGTCGAGCGGTTGATGAGATATTTCGCTAACAGACAGAGTTTACTTTTAAAACATCAGTAGCCATATTTTAGACAAGTCTGTGAGCACTCAGAATGTGTGTTGGGGGTCAGTCTCAGCTACTGCCCCGCTACTACCACACAAATTATTAGAGCAAGATTTTTAAAACTAAATGTGTTATAGCTATTTTTGTGTTTTTAAGATCGGTTAGCTGTGGCGGACATCTTGAATCTGGTTGGCTCCAAAGCATAATCAGTTGTAGATGTTTATCCATTGATAATTTCCTGAAAGTCTCGTTAAAATCCATGACATGGTTTGTGAGATATTTTGCTAACAGACGGAGCGTCTGTGCGAGGATGAGGTCACTGACCTGAACCACCTTAAGAAAACCACATGGGTTTATTCATGAAAAAAAATGGCCTCTAGTTAAAACTCAAACTTTCATGAGATCTAAATAAATGGGTCAGATCCTGGGACCAGAACTTCAGGCTCGGGGCCGGACTCTGATGCTGCACCTCCTTTTAAAGCTGACTCCTCTCATGCGGAGGAGGAACCTGCATCATGGAGAGTCTCAGAGACGACCGGACCGGATTATAATAATCTTTAATCTACAGATGATACATTTAATCTAAGACGAACTGACTTCAGGAGGCAAACTGTCACCTGGGATGGGCTAATGAGCTAAAACTGAGAGTTTAGGCGCTTTATGCAGATCTTTAGCTGATATTTGAAAAATCTAAACACTCATTTTGTGGCATTTTAGAAATAATTATCAGCTGTTTTTCATAATCTCAAATCAATCTGAAAAATTCAGAGATTAACCAGAAAAATTTAAAAAAATCATAGTTTCTGTGAGAATACAGCTGAAAGCTGAACAACTGCTGAAATATCTGTTATAGAAAAATAAAAAAAAGTTGAAGCTAAAAAAAAGAAAAAAAAGAAGCATAACTCAAACTAAAAGCTAAAAAAAATTAGTCCTTGTGTCTCAGTTAGACTTAATGCATAAATAAAACAAAAAATAAAAAAGACTAGCTAAAAGTAACAAAAGGCTGGTTGGAAGGAAAAGTAGCCGGGGGAGAAGCTAAAAGTGGCAAAATGTTACATAAAAGTAGACTTAAGCTAAAGATTGCAACGCAGTAGCTAAAAGTAAAAAAGCTAGGTTGTAGCTAAAGCTAGCAAAAGATTGATTAGAAGCCAAATGTAGCATAAGGTAAGCTAAGTAGGCTACTAAACCTAGCAGAACAGTAGCTAAAAGCTCAAATTAATCAAAAACAAGCAAAAAGTAGCAAACAGTATAGGTAATAGACTTAAGTTAACTAAGCATTGCAACGCAGTAGCTAAAAGTAAAAAAGCTAGGTTATAGCTAAAGCTTGCAAAATATTAGAAGCCAAATGTAGCATCAGGCTGGCTAAATAGGCTACTAAACATAGCAGAACAGTAGCTAAAAGCTCAGATTAATCAAAGACAAGCAAAACTTTGCAAAACAGTAGCTAAAATTACCAAGCAACTATAAAAG
>NC_056498.1:48258757-48274305 GCF_014905685.2 Nematolebias whitei
TTTTTGTATAAATTAAAAACGTTGTGGAGCAGCTGGAGTCAGAGCTTCAGTCCTGGAGAGCCGCGTGACCCGCTGATCTCTGCGAGGTCGTCCTCCGAAGGCTTCGGCTGCGACCGAATGAAGGCCCTGCTGGAGGAGACGAGGCTGCGCCGCTCCGAACAAGATCCTTCAGTTCAGCGGACGATCAGATCGCCATAAAATGAATCGAATCAAACGAGAAACTGATTCTTTTATGGAAAGCCATCGTCATCCTCGATGATGTTCTGTGAGCCGACACCTGCGGGAAAAACTCATTCATCGCTCGATTTCTTTTACTGTTTTATGAAAGGACAACCTGTTCCTTTCCTTCGTTGCCTGTTAAAGATGGCTGCCGCAGCTAACTGACCTGAATAAACAGCTAAACTTTACTGAGCTAAACTTGGCCTGGTGGTTTGCTGAGAGTCAATCCCAACACGGACTCTGAGCACGAACGCATCACAGATGTTGTTGAAGGTCTCCGTCATGTTTGACATGAAATGAGCTTAAATGAAAAGGCGGCGGGTGACGTGCATTCATTTAGGAGTTCAAAGCCTTTAGCTATGTTTCAGTTGAATCCAGATACTTCTGTCCTTACTGGGTTTATGCTCCGACAACACCCCCCAGATCAGAGCTGTCCTCAGTGCCGGGAGAACTAGACCTTGAGTGAAGGAACTGGACGAGGACACGGGGAGACAAAACAAATCACTCAGGACAAATCCTCAGTCTGATTCTCAAGTGCCGCTGGGATTGTCCAGGTCCTAGGGGGGAAATCAGAGAGTCATTTGCCCGAGTGTCTCCCTGCATTAGCGCCTGTGTTGGTGGCCGAGGTGAGCTGCGGGGGGCCAGACAAAGGTGGACCCCGGCCCTGCTTCCTGTGCGCACTGGGACCAGGCGGGACGCGGCGTCTCGGCTGCCTGGCTTTGAGCTGACCCTCCGTCTGTGGCTGCACTTAACGCTCCAGATAACGCCGGGTTTATAGCAGGCGGCTGGTGACAGATGGGAACAAACTGCTGGACAAGGACTGGAGTTAGGGGGTCAGACTGGAGCTGGGGTTCATGGCTGGACATCTAGAAACTATTGGGGGTTAGGGGTTAGACAGTCCAGTTAGGAGGTGAGGTGGCATCACGACTACCCCAAGTACCCACCATGAGACCAGCTGGTCCAGATGTGCTAAATGCTTCAAACATTTTACTGACCACATCAACTCTGTGGATAAATACATCAAGTTCACACGAGAAGATGTAAAAAATGGCAGGTTGGCTTTCTTGGACTGTGAGGTCTCAGTCTCTGATAGAGGACATTTGCAAACTGAAGTGTACCGCAAGCCCACCCACACAGACCAGTATCTGCAGTTTGACTCCCATCACCCTTTGGAGCACAAGTTAGGAGTCATCAGGACTCTGTATCACAGAGCAGACAGCGTCCCCACTAGCTCAGGAGCCAGGCAGAAGGAGAAATCCCACACAAGACAGGCTCTAGAGCAATGTGGATATCCTAACTGGACCTTCCTGAAAGCAGAGAAGAAACTCAAACAGGACTCCAGTCAGCCAACAGGTGAAAAGGAGGAACCCAGACCCAGACCAGTGGTCATTCCATAGGTTGAGGGAGTATCAGTTAAATGTTTTACTGTTTTTATTAATGAGCTGTTATTTTTGTTTTATTTTAAGCCTTTTTTTATTGTTGTACAGCACTTTGTGATTGTATCTATGATAAGTGCTATACAAATAAAGTTTACTTACTTATCAGAGAAACTGAGACGTTTATTTTCTAAACATAACGTCCCAGTGGCTTTTAAACCCCAAAATACATTACGGCAAAGACTGGTTCATCCCAAAGATCCAGTCCCCCGGCACAAACAGAGCAATGTTGTGTATGTTGTTCAGTGTCAGGAGGGCGATCAGTCTTACATCGGGGAAACTAAACAGCCACTGGCCAAAAGGATGGACCAGCACAGAAGATCAACATCATCAGGCCAGGACTCTGCGGTCTACACTCATCTCCAGGCCAGCGGTCACTCTTTCAAGGATGAAGATGTTCACATCCTGGACAGAGAGGAACGATGGTTTGAGAGAGGAGTAAAGGAGGCCATCTTTGTGAAAAGAAACCGTCCATCATTAAACGGGGCGGAGCCTCCGTGTTCAACTGTCCCCCTCTTACAATGCTGTGATTGCTGGTATCACTCAGCCCTCTGTGAGTAGTAAACAGCCATCAGGGCACTAACGATCGATCGTTTGGCTGATGGTCCTTCTTGACCATGTGAACGACTTGTCTGTCACCTAAAAACTGGGTGACCCACTACGAGAAGGTGCCATTTATAAGTTTGTTGCAGCTTCCCAGACTGAAGAAGTCCTTTGGATAAAAGACGAACTGTTTCAGTGAAGAATACATCCAGAGGACCCGACCCGATTTTCACGAGCTGTCGTTTCTCAACATAAGATTATCCTCGTTTAAAACAATGACATGAAAGGTGGTGGGCGATATGCATTCCTTTAAGAACTGCATTAGTTTCCCATACATTTCAACAATCACGCTACAAAAATCAAACCGTACGGTTTTGAAGTTCTGTAAAACGACGCACTAGCTCACGCCTGAGTAATATATATATAAAAAAAGTTAATTAAATCCTGATTTTTGTCTCATTTGTTCAGCTGAGTCCTAAGATACATAAAAAACACTAAAGCTCACCCAGTATTCACAGAACTGAAGTGTTCAGAGCTCAGAGGTGGCGTTTCACGAGTAAAATCCACCTTTAACTGTTTCAAATACAGAACTCATAAAAATACAATCAACTCGAGGTGTGTGAAACTTATATTTAATACAATTATAAAGCATATTGCACAGGAGGTCCGTGTCACTTATCAGACGGTCAAACAAAATAAAACGGTAAGCCTCGGGAGCCTCTAAAAGGAAACAAACGCTTTATAATTTGTTCTTTCTGTGAAGTCCTGAATCCTGTCGGCGTAAAGTCCACACGGTTCTGAGTCCCTACACACACCAACACGATTCTTTACTAAAGCCTCCTCAACAAGGTTTGAATTAGAAAAAATACTAATCAAGAAACTGCATCTCTTTAAAAGTCGTCAGAGTGAACTTGTCCTTTAATTTAACGTCGTCTTCCTGTTTTACTGAATATATTCACAACCGTCTCACACACACAACAACAATCAGGTCACGCAAAAAGTCTGATTTGTTCAGAGGATTGTTCTTTTGTCTTCATCCGTGTTCATTCACTAAACTAGCCGTGGCGAAGCCTTCTGAGAAAACCAGTCGCGTGTGTGTCAGAGTGCAGGACCCACTGGGTCACGTTGGCACTGCTGGTTTGTAAATAATGATAAACGTTGGTTTGGGCAGATGAACGTCTGAAACTCTGAGCTCCACCTGAGCTAAAAGCAGCTTGGACGTGTCTCACGGAGGCGTTTACAAAAAGGCTTTTACTGCGTTGTGGAAACTTTTCTTGGACGAAGGTGCTGATATCTGGGACCCAGGGCCTCGCTGATGTTCCTTGAAAGCAGCCAACTGGAGAGGACAGAGGAGATTTAAGCCCAAGGCCAGGAGAGAAGAGCCTGTGGTAGATGAGATATACGACTCAGGACCTGGTAATAAATAAAAGTTAACATTAAAAAAGCAGCATTTAGACGGTTCTTCCAGCCTTCAAGTCCTCACCAAGTCATTCCCAACGCTGCTTTTCTTCTAATCTGACAGAATGATGTTCTCTCAAATGAGGACTGCGTTTGTTTATCCGTTCCAATTTTTCTCATCTATCCCAACTCATAATCAAACAAAGTATACCCAACCCCGCTGCTGTAAGGTGCCATCTCACTGGGCTGGGACTAATTGCTGGAAAGAAATCCTTCAAAGTGGCAGGATAGTTGCTCCAGTCTCACCAAACTCGTGTGGTCAAGTGACAATCGAGCCGTGCGGCTACGTTCTGAGTGAAAATCGCAGCCGAAGTTCTCGATTTGTAAGACTCGAGACGTTCTGGAGACCCCCCCCCCAGCATGAAGCGGTTTGGCTACAGCGAGCTGCAACTGTTGGCGACTGGTCGGGAAACGGAATTCGAAGGAGAAACTTTAACGTAATGACGTTTACGGGGTTTCTCAGCCCTGACGCGTACATATTGATTTTGTAAATTGTCAGCTGTTGTGGGCGTCTCCAGAGCCATGGAGCTCTCCGCTGACTGAAAACACATCCGTGACTCGACAAATAATCTGACAAATCTGCCTATCTTCATACTACATGAAATAAAGTTAGAAATGTGGTGGGTAGCTGCTGCTAACCAGCCTCAAACAGTTGCAGACTAACACAGTGGTTCCCAATCGTGGTCCCTGAGGAACACCATCCTGCACGTTTCCGTTGCTTCTCTGCTCCAACGCACCAGATTCAGTGATTTGATTGGTTCCTCGAGTTCTGCAGAAGCCGGTTAATCCCTCATTCATTCACATCAGGTGTGTCAAAGCAAAGAAACGAGTACAACATGCAATATGGTGTTCCTCGAGGACCAGTGTTGGGAACCAATGATCTACAATAGCTGCTAAAGTAACGGACTTCGGCTGGTTGCTAGTGATCAGCAGAAACAAATAAAGTCGGGGCTAACAGCAACAAGCCAGGGAAGTGTCTCAAGATGGATCCACACAGTTTTGGTCTTTGTGAAAATTAACGATGAAAACAATTAAATAGAGCGTAACACCACCCCCACCCCCCATTTTGTCTTTAAGCTATTTACTTTTCCTAGGAACAAACCAGTCGTGAGACGTTTCTCTAAAAGCTGAACGATTGTCTATAAAACTGGAACGATTTTATGCATATTAGTGACGGTTTCCCACACGAGAATGAGCAAACTGGGCCAGAACCAGTATCGCCAGCGTGCTTCAGAGCATTCGTAGGATTCCCTTCAAAAGCTGTCGGTGAAAAATCAACTGTACTTCATTTTATCTGTGGAACAGCACAAGTCAAATGATGTCCGAAAGACCCAAGAATGAATACTTGTGAGGGAGGTAGACGGCCATGATTGTTTTGCAGCTTTCTTCATCCGTGTTGCAGAAACACCCGACAGCAGTAGGATACTGTTCATGCACAACGTCAACGAGTCCAAATGAACTTTTAGAGGCGTACCGCTCCTGCACCGCAGTCCTGAATACGCTGCCTCCTTGACCCAAACACAAACATCACCAGACAGTCATGTTGGCTCATAAAGATTGTGGATTAACACGATGTTACGACTAAGACAGAACTTTTCAAAGAGTTTCACATCTTCCTTGAAGGTTAACTCTGAAGACCTTTGGCAGAAGTTCTCGTCTCTTCCTGTGCTTAAGATTCAGAGTCTATGATTATCATAGGCTGATTGAACTCCTACAGAGGCTAGAAAGAACAGAAAAAATGTTCAACAGGCATCAACGACCTTCCTCTCACACAGCTAGAGTCTTATTCAAATATTCTTCCGCGCAGCGAGGCCAACGGTGTCCACGAACGTCTTGACGCAGGATCATTTGGTCAGAAGTGAGCGCTTGTAGAAACCCGGAAATAAACTGGATCCAGAGCAGCCCAACGCTGTCCGCTGGAGGCTAGTTGACATAAAGTTCACTTCCTGGAAACAGAGTTCTGGTTTAAAACGAGCCGGGTCAACCATGTGAGGAGAAGATGGGCCTGCTGATGTTGCTGTTGGTTGTCATGGCTGCCAGTTCCCATCTGGAGTAAGGAATAAAAGAGAGCAGATTAGTAAATGATCAACGGTGGGCGATCATGTAATGCAGTGGATTTACATCTACAACTTCTTCAAAATGGCCGCTGCTCATAATTTTGGCTACAACTTGATCGGGCGCAAACTTAATCTTAACTTTAGCGATAACTGCTGGAGTCAGCCGTGTCTGTCTGTTAGCAAAACATCTCGTGAACCAGTGGACACGCAGACAGTCGACGTCTATATCTACATCCGATCAAGCTTTGATATTAAACTTATTCAAGATGGCCGCCACAGTTAACCAGTCTCGGCAAACACAAGGATGTCTGACTCAGAGTCAAGGTTAAATAAAGGTCGAATAACTGAAATTAGGTGTGACTGTAGCTGAGAGTCATCTCCAACACAAAGTCCAGGAGCTAACGGATTGCACGATCCGTCTAAATAAAAACATCTCTTCATAGATTAAAATAAATAAACATCATGTTTAAATCTACTGCAGTGATGCTAATGCTACTCGTGCTAATGCTAACTCAGTTATTGGTGATATTAGTTCAAAGCTAATGCTGTGCTAAATTTAGCTAAGCCTCTGCTACTTTTAGCTTTTAGATAGCCTTTTGTTATTTCCAGCATCTGGAAAGCTTTTTGCTTTTTGCAGGTTTTAGCTGAACATTTTCTATTTTTAGACTTTTAATGGTGGAGTGGTGGTGCAGAGGCTAGAGAAGGCGAGGGGTGAGGGAAGAGGCAGCGTGAGAGCTGGCTTTAGCTTTTTAGCTAGCGCGCCTGTATTGTGCGCCGCTGGTTTAGCGCTACGTCAACATTTATCATTGCCGACGGGGGTGGGGGGTTGTGTGCGCAGTTCAGTTCAGTAGGCGGGGCGCCCTGCTTGTATAATGGTGGGGGTGTGGGGGGACGACACTGAAGCCAGTAGCTAGCATATTTGCTACATTTAGCAAGAATTATGGTGTTTTGCTATTTTCAGCTCAGTTTCAGCTTCTTCAGCAAAGTCATTCACAGAAATCTAATTGTCTTAATATTATTTACGTTTGATCGTTGTGACTTCGTGTTTGTAATGAAGCGTTCGTTCTGCTGCGGTCGTGTGCCACCCCCCCCCAGCTCCTCCGACTCGTCTCCATGCAGAGCCACGCTGTGGCCGAGCGAAGGTCCGGCTGTAACGTGAGCAGCAGCAGCTGACAGCAGGCTCTAGTGCTGACCTGATGACAGGTCAGAGGTCGCGCTGCAGATTGTTATCTCTGGCTCTGGTTTCACGCTCACTCCCTCTCAACGGCTTTGTTCCGTTTTTTTTTCTTCCCGTGTTTAGGAGAGGAGATTGGCGCAGGAGCAGGAGATGCCACTGAAGGGCAAAAAAGAAAGTACCGCAGAGTCCTGTGACCCCTCTCCCCCTGCAGAAGGCTCTCTGAGGGTTAGAAACAAATGCAAACATCGAAGTGGGAGCGTGCAAGGTGGCAGCGACGACGCAGGAGAAAAGAGAGGTTAAGAGCCGTTAGTATCAGGTTTCATGGGCCTAATGTGTTAAATAAATAAATCTAATGAAGCACTTAGTTTACTCCTAATTACCTTAAATTATCATGTATATAATGTATTATAAAACTTTTTAAACTACCGAGTGCATTTCTTTAGCTTAAGAGCTCCTGCTTTATGTGGATTAACCCAAAATGAAAGTAATTTCTTAAAAACATTAGATTTATCACAGTCACAACAAGTTGGACTGGAAACAAAACAACGCAGGTTCTGCATAAATTCATTTAGCTTCATTGGCTCCCTGTCAAAACCAGAACTGAATTCAAAATCTTACTTCTAACCTACAAAGCTCTCAACAACCTAGCTCCATCTTATATTACAGATCTTATTGTTCCATGTTTTCCTAACGGAGCGCTTCGCTCTCAGACTGCAGGTTTACTCGCAGTTCCTAGAGTTTCCAAAAACAGAACAGGAGGCAGATCTTTCAGTTATCAGGCTCCTCTCTTGAGGAAACAACTTCCAATCTCTGTCCGTGAGGCTGACACCTTATCCAGTTTTAAAACTGGGCTTAAGACTTTCCTTTTTGCTAAATCCTATAGTTAGGGTCGGCTTGGGTTTCCTGTGCTGTCCCTTAGTTATGCTGCTATAGGCTTAGACTGCTGGAGGACAAACTGACCACACTATTTCACTACAATACTGTCTTTACTTACTCTGCTCAACCTGTTATGTATTTGTAATTATTTTTTCTATCCTTAACATGTTTTTTGTCTTTCAGATACACCTGGACCTGGACCTATATCTGGACCTGGACCTACCATTCTGTGTTTGTCTGTCTCTCCTTCCTGTCCTCTCAACCAGCCGGTCAAAGCAGATGGCCGCTCGTCCTGAGCCTGGTTCTGCTGGAGGTTTCTTCCTGTTATGACAGAGTTTTTCCTTTCCACTGTTGCCTTTGTGCTTGCTCAGGATGGAAGATTGACAAAATGAAGACTCAACGCGTCTACTGGCTTCCTTCCTTCGATTGATAACTTTACTAATTGGCATTTATAATGTTTGTGAATGTTGTGAACACACACACACACATATATACTCGCATGCATTAAAAATGCCTAATATTGAAAGTTATTAAGCGAAGGAAGCTGCAGATCAGGTTGCAACCTCTCATCCTGAGCAGCAACTGCGCGAGAGAAAACCTGGAAGAAACCTCCAGCAGAACCGGGCTCAGGACAGGAAGCCATCTGCCTTGATTATTTTAGAAAATATTACAGGCGTTTACTGCCCAGATAATCTTTTTCTTTTTACCCGACCTCACAAGTACGCAGACGTTACGCAGACTGAAAACGTCCCAATCGTTTGAATCTTCCTCGCACAAACTTTTATGCTTTCAGATGAGACATAATACGATTACGGGCAGATTGCACATTAAGGACACCACTAGCTAAATGAAGGATAATGAGTCATAATTCACCTTTTTGATAAATAGCCTCATTACTCAGAGTGTGATGACAATGACCAGTGTGATACAAACAGAAAGACCAAAATATGTCATCTTGTGACAAATCGGCACTAATAAGAGAGACGATGCTTCTCTGACCTGATATCATGTGGGAGTCCCGACTGCTCCAGACTGTACTGAATAACAGCTAATTTGCATAATGTCTTCAAATTGGGGCCTGTAAAGAAGAGAGTAAAATGAGTCATATACACTAATTATGCTCATGCTAATAATACCCATTTCCATTGTGGGGACCCAGAATGGCAAGACAGATTTAAGAATTTTTACAAAAAAAGGGTAGAAATAAATCATCCTAATCTGTTTAGTCTTTACCCCAAGAAAAAAAAAAACAACAACAGGATTTACAAACGAGGATAGTGTGATGACGCAAGCATCAAATCATCTTCTTCCAAACCTGCTTTCTAATAATACCTCCAAACTTCCTCTTACTATCCTCGTCACGGTTGCTCTGCCATATGTTCAGTGATAAACAGAGTGAGGGCACGCATGACGGGATGGCACTGGGTCCAGCCGGTCCCTGTGCGGGCCCGCCCACACACCCAAACTGCGACCTGAAAGCATTTCAGGCGTCTGGCCCGGGCAGGCAGGATGTGACTATATTTGGTCGTCCACGAGACGGAAGGGCGGAGGCCGGGCGAGACATGAAGCTGAGGTGTAAAGAGGGCCTAACGAGGGAATGCCAGACAACGTAAGGACAATGACTAATTTTTCAACTGGGCGATAATGTTTTTGCCCATTTCTGTCTGTTGGGAAAGTATTCAATTCAAATATACTTTATTAATCCCAAAGGGAAATTAATTGTTGTTGTAGCTCATCTTGGTTTCATTAGAGTTGTTCTAGATGCTGAGGTCTTTGGGCAGGAAGGATCTCTGGTAGCAGTCCGCCCCACAGCGGATCCGAAGAAACTGGCTACAGATGTCGATCCGTCCACCCAGACCCAGCAGACCTCTCGGTCCTCTTGGGCAGCAGGACTGCCTGAACACCGGGCAGAACTTCTCCCTGAGCGATGGCCATTTCTCCCAGCAGCCTGCCGAGCCTCTTGTTGCTGCAGACTTAACTGCAGGAGCCGGGGGATGATCTTGGTCCTCCCACTGTCACAAGTTGCGTTTCCCACTACTGCTAAGATCTCTGCAGTCAGGCACTCGAGCACTGCCTCCAGGTAGACGGGAATGCATCCACAGCACCTCCTTTTCAACTCATTTGGGATTTGGGCTGTAGTTGAGATGTGAGCTTTTGAGATGTTAATATATATGTATTTATATGTATCTCATGGAGCACAGAATAGATCTGAACTAGAAAGTTGCTGGAAAAACTTTGACGGGGACTGCCACGCTGCTAACAATTGTTGATCTGACAGTAACGTGTCGGGGTGCGCTCTCAGCTACCAATATACCAAGCTGCAGCTGCATAGCTCTAAAAATGGCTGAGTTATAGTATATTTTCCCTTTTCGCTAAGGTGGCCATCTTGGATTTTTGGTTTGGATTCAGTATGTGATGGGAAACGTTCTCAGCTATCACCACACAAAATTTTAGCGCATCTCTAAAGTTAGCTGACTTATAGTATTTTTCCTTTTTAGCTCAGGCGGCCATCTTGACATTTTCATTTGCATTAGGAATGTATGAAAACTTGGTAATTTCAGCTCAATACCTCAAAGAATAATTGAGTTACAGCAGTTTGAAGATGTTGAATTTCGTCAGGCATTTTGAATTGAGAAAAACGGCGTCTTTGCAAATTACATCGCCATGGTAACTAGAAACGCAGATTAAAGTAATGGTGCGCATCACGACGTCGAGCCGGTCATTTTGATATAACATTTGTGGGGCACATGTTGTGGTTCGGGCCAAATTAAAGTTGATGGAAGAGTAAGCGATAAAGTTAAGGAACCCTGTCAGGTGGATAATAATAGGTACTGCCTATTGACTTTTAACGTCACTCCAAATCAAGATGGCTGCCATCTGATCAGCTGACCAACTCCACATAAATGACTATACATCCATTTTAGATATTCTAATGTCAAATTTGGAGTGGTGGTAGCCAAGACTGATCCCAAACACAGTTTGAGCGCTAACAAATTGTGCGAGATCTTTATTTAAATAAAGACACTAAATATTTGGAGTCAACTCTGAGTGTGTAAGCAGATTAGCTCATGAACCACTGAATGGACTTTAATGAAACTCATGAAATGTTAATTAAAAATGTGCATCAAAAAGTAATTTCTGGGCAGTCAATCTAATTCAAAATGGCTGCCGCAGCTGACAGACCTATCAAAACACAAAAAATGGCTATAATTTAGTAGATATATCGATCGGGAATTTGGTGTGGTAGTAGCTTGAGTGTGATACGCAGCACTTGATCTAAGTGCAACTTATTGTGTGAGGTGTTTGTCTAAAACTTTTGTGACAACTCCAGGAGTCCATCTTAGATCAAAAGATCTCATAAATCACTAGACGGATTTCAATTTAACTTTCAGGAAGCAATCGTTGAATTGACGTCAATTTAAATCCAAGAATGCCATCTCTGCTAATTTAATTTTACTTACTTTGAACTCAAATTTGATAAGTTGGTGGCTGAGAGTCATCTCCAACACGTACACTGAGCGTGACATCTCACCATATCATGAGATTAAGCATAAATATGAACAGGTCTCTCTTGAAAATGACTCCTCGTGATTCAATGAGACTACCTGTATAAATAAAGGTTAAATAAATAAATACAAATATCAATATTTTTAAGTCTTGACCAAATTAAGTCTTATATAATTTCCCTCTGGGATTAATAAAGTATTTCTGAATTGAATTGGGCAACAACTCTTTCACTTCTCCACATATGATGATCTTATTTATGGTGGTGGGCAATATTTAAGAAATAATGGAGGTTTGAATTTCTCACTAGTTCTGGATGCAGCTCCTTGTATGACTCATTAGCAAAGATTTGTTCATTTAGAAGAGACCGGTCTCCCAGCACATGAAAAACACAATAAACGTTTTGAGTCGTGCTCAACAGTCCAGGTAGAAAAATCCAACAAAGTTAAGTCAGGTCCTCTGGACGTTTCTTCTTGTTGAAACGTCACATCTTTCATCCAGAAGACTTCATCAGTCCGAGGAGCCACAAACAAACTCAGTCTTGTAAACATAACTGCAAACTCAGAAGGGATGAAAAATGCGACAAACCTGACGCCTGTACTGACCCCCCCCCCCCCCCCCCCCCCCCCCAACGATTTTGTGATTTATTTTTATGTAAATTAAGTATTCTGGTAATACTCCAAGGAGAAAATTAAAGGAGAAGACAACATGCTTCAGATAAAATGGACATTTACTAACATTTCCTAATTTAATTAGACCATAAGCTACATATGAAAGATGGTGTCAACTAAAAACAAACAGCAGCAGCAGCAGCAGCAGCAGCAGCAGCAGCAGCAGCAGCAGCAGCAGCAAGCCATCCAGAGAAACCAAATACAGCAGAGCATTTTACTAACAGCAAAAACTCTTTTTTTTTAAATGTTTTGGTCTGGACACGACTTTCAAGGGTCTGTTTCTGCTGCTTGGCCATGACCATGTGCATCTTTCATGCCCACTGGCGTCAGAAGCATTTGTAATGTGGGGGGACACAGAGGTGGGGGAGGGGGTCTGGGGGTCCTCCCCCAGAAAATTTTCAATAAAGTAGATGCCATTTCCAACAAAGTCCATGCTCAATAATTCAGGTATACAATCCAACAATTTTCAGTCAGGTCATCTGGACGGTTTCTTTTTATTTTGTGCTGAAACGTTTCACCTTCCATCCAGAAGGCCAGATGACCTGACTGAAAAGTGCTAGATGCCATTTCCTGCATTCTGCATACTTGGGCTCTTTCTCCTTCAAGACCATCAGCTGGACTTTTCAAATCTTGGGGCATCATCTTGGCGTACAGGGCAGACAGCTGCATTGTTCGTTAACGTAGCGCTAAGCTAGCTGCGCAATACAGACATAGTGCTCCGTTTCTGTTACGCATCCTAACGTCAAACCCCGCAAAAAACCCCTCTTCGGATCAGCATGATTCATGTAAATGGCATTTTAGTTTGAAACCAGCGAATTTTGCTGAAAAGCGACAAGTTTGCAGGTATGTATAAATAGCACCTTCGCATAGTGGGTCAACCAGTTTGGTGGTGCTCCGATGGTTTCTGGAGTCCTGTCGACTCGTTTGAGGCAGTCATGGCCAAAGTGGTTCAAAGTTGTTGCAGCTCCTCGAACTGATGAAGTCTTTTGAACGAAAGACGAAACGTTTCAACAAAAGTAAACCGTCCAGAGGACCTGATTTAACTTTGTTGGACAATAAACTTTACTTTTCCTTTCCAACTACTGGTTCTTATCCAACTCTCCAGCTTCCGAGCCTCTCAGTGGGCAGTGTGAACTGGTTTGTGAATGAGGGAATGGTGAGCGTCAACCAAGAGTGAAATTCATGGAGCGCAAAGCTAAACACTCAGAAACGGATAACGACAGGGAAACTTACTGAAGTCTAAGATATACAAGTCGGAATGATCCATGAGGTTGAACTCGTCCCCCATTCCTTGCTCTGGGCAGGGGCTGTCAAGAGAACAAAAAACATTTCATTAGGGTTCGAACAAGTCCTTTCACTTCCTGCATTCACGAGCACGATTCAAACTCAAGGTTGCATTAACTGCTCAAACGTCTTTCACGACACTTTCATTGAACGTTGAGTTCTTAAACAGGTTTTTTTTGTCTTACTACAGTTATTTAACCACCAGCTCCTATAATCAGGGAGACAGATTATTCTCTCTGCTGTCCTTATCACCGACTGGCGTGATTTAAGCCCACAGGAAGTGGAGCATCACAGAGAGACGGCAGGCTGGTCAGCGCTGATAGACTCCCAGACCTGAGCAGCCATTGTTATCACTGCGCATCTGTTTCCTGTCCCACCTTGTTAGCTTTTCTATTGCAATTTTAATGCTAAGATAGCGTAGATGCTAAGTCAGCAGCCTGTGATTAATGGGGTTTTTTAAACATGTGGTGTTGCACTCTTTATTAGCCGTGTAAATTAATCGAGCCGCAGCCCCTCTGAATCATACATTCATCCTCTGAATTATTAATAATGCAAGATTATATATGTTTTATAAGAATGTAACAGAACAAACTGGAGTGGAGCCTGAGAGAATATTTTACTTCGGAAAGAATTGCTTTTCAGAAGACAGTCACTACGGTCCTTTACTGGTTTAAAGTCATAACGCCCGAGCACCAAGAGACCGGTAGAAATAAGACGATAAAAGTGATCTTGACTCTTTTACACTGCAAGAGGACATCTTCAGTCAGACGTGCCATCGCTGAGCAGTCAAGTGACTTTGAATATCCATCACAGAGAATTTGCTGCAGCCAAGTTCAGTCTCCAAGTGCAGATTCACTTCATTCTGCAACATAAAGCGAGTCAGTAAAAGGCAAACGTGCAGCTAAACACACTACAAACACCTGACTGAGGTTAATTATATGCATATATTTCTACTTTGCAGGGATTTTCTTTTAAACAACTCTCACATCCATGTCTCCTCTCGTTTCTTGCCGTCTTCATCACATCACCCTCTCGCTGCGTGTTCAGGATGTTGTAAGGGTTTTACGTTGCTAATCTTCCCTAAACAAACAAGGTGACTTAAAGCGGCCAGGAGAGGCGCTGAGCACGAGTGCGGTCATCCCAGGGGGGCCAGATGGGGAAGTCATTACGCCCCCACCCCCCCCTGCCCCCGAGAGGTGACCCTCTCAAGCTTAGGGGATGAGTTTTTAAGAGTACTCCCTTTTTGTATCCATTAAAAAAGTTTATCGTTACTCCAGAGTATTTATCTAAAAACAAACAAAAAGCTCGGTGTTCCTGCACATGTTCCATTTTTAATATTCTTAACTCTACTTTGCAAAGATTGATGCATTTAATGCCATTTTTTTTTAACATCAAAAACTGCAAATTTACCACTAATATATGTGCAGTGGCAAGGTTTTATCATCTGTGTGCTAAAACCACATACGATAAAACATGCAAACCCAAGGAGTAACTTGGGGTTCACAGGTTTGTACAAATACACGAATGTAAAGAGAAACTGGACTGAGCTGCAAACCTCATCATTAGAGAGCAACTTATTTTACTACCAAGTCACAGCCACCAGTTAAACCATTAAAGCTGAGAAGGGTTTTCATGCAGAAACGCAAAAACCAAGTTATTGAAGGCTAAAACTCTTGTTGTGGCAGACACTTCAAAAGTGGATGTCACTGTGACCACCATCATTTTGTATTCAGCAAATATAAAAACACACTCCATTTATTTAGTTTTTCATTTTATAGGAAAATGTAATAAAGTCAGAAACATTGAAGTTTTTTCAAACTAAGTTTTTTCTTTTATCCAGACCTGGAAAATGCTAAAATAAAACTAAAAGACTGCACAGAAAGCCCAAACTAATGTGAGCAGTAATCTGTAACAATAAAAATCACAAACACCTAAGCAGCCTTAAAAATGTCCAACTGTGTGTTTAATATGAGAGTGTGTGTCTCTGCCTTCATCCTGACATCGTGGTTCAGTTCCAGACCCCCCTCCAGCCTCGGGCTCAGGCCTGTCATGGCGGCCGTCTCCATGATCCTCCAACTGCCTGCACGGACTGAACTCTACTCTACAGAACAAGTCGGCTCCGCGGGGAAACCTTGGATGTTCTGTGTCTGCCAAACCTGGTTCTGGAGGGAAGTCATCGTCCGTTGCCACAGTTGTTATCATCATGCAGCTAACGGGACCATGCTGCTAACAGAACCACACTACTAATAGGATTATGGTGCTAACAGGACCACACTGCTAACAGTACCACACTGCTAACAAAACCACTCTGCTAACAGTACCA
>NC_056498.1:48274315-48300630 GCF_014905685.2 Nematolebias whitei
TCACTACTAACAGAACCATACTACTAATAGGACTATGCTGCTAACAGAACCATGGTGCTAAAAGAACCTGACTACTAACAGAACCACTCTGCTAACAGTACCATGGTGCTAAAAGAACCACACTGCTAACAGAACCACTCTGCTAACAGTACCATGCTGCTAATAGGACCATTCTGCTGTAGATGTATTTCTTCACTCTTGGCGCCTTGTTTTTGTGTTTTTGTTGCATGCTTTGGTATTTCTTGTTGTTGTTTTTTGGCGAGTTGAGATGGTTCTTCTCATCCTGAGCATTTCATTGCATTGCTGACCTTGTGTTGATCTGCATAAGACAATAAGCATAAAACTTAAACCAATTTATCAGGACTACAGACAAACTGAGTTACTAGTTGATTGTTAGATGCCTCCAGTTCATTATTCATCATCTATGGTCAAACATGATTTCTATTTGTATGATTTGAAAGTATACCTCCTGTAATCTTTAAGCTGCCAATAAATTCAGTTCACTGAAGACAAAGTTCTTTAGAACGTCTATAAGAGAGAGTAAGACTTGGAAAGAGAATGTGCGTAACTGATTCTGTCTGTCAACCTGCTAGAAGTAATGAAAGTAGCATCTCTATCTAAAAAGCACACTGCAGAAGCTGTGAACTACTGTGCAGGCTCACTTAGAGGGTGGTTATTAGATGCTGACGTGTGAAGAGGAGCAGATAAGAAGATGTTTTCGTAGTAGTAAAAGCGAGATGAAGATTGCATCCATTGGGACGAAGCTTTCTCGTAAACTGTGGATACGTTTGTCCCGGGTGTGAAATTCAGCAGTGCTTAAGGGGACGTTAGGACTTTACTGGTCACTGTAAACACAACAGAAAGAGTGAGGGGGTAGGAAGAGATGTCTGATGGACTGGCAATATGTAGAAGCGGGAAACGTCACAGTGTGCAACTTGATGTGGCATCCTGGTGTGTGTTGGGCCACTTGATCAGGAAAGTATCACTACGTGTGAAAGTTCCCCCCACCCTGCTGCTGTATTGGTTCCCAGTCTGACTGATGCTGCAACCCCCACTAAAAAAACACTGGCTGCCATTTCAAACAACACTCAATGAGGGTGTCTAATCACCTAATTGTGCTGCCTGCTCCACTTAATTATCTTCCAAACCAGTGGCAGCTCTTGAGCAAAAATATTAGTGGGACAGAAAATATTTTGCTGAATCACTGAACACACCATTTTTTATAAATTGCGTTAAATTTTCTGTGGAAAAGGAAAACAGATACACGTTGCTTTATTGTTATTTTTTGTTGTTTTTTTGGCTTTTGCCTTTTTTTTCCCCCTTCCCGTGGGTTGAGGTTGTGTCTCGTGAAAAACAGTCCGGTCTAATAAATCAGAGAAACGGACGCCTCCCACCCCCAGCTGACAAACATGCAGCTTTCTGAACAGGATTTCTAATTTGACTTGAAGTAATAAATCTGAAACAATCCTCCAGATTACCACAGTTAAATGAGAGCCAACAATTTCAGTGAAGTAACTCTAAAATAATATAAAAGTGAAAAATGATGATATCATCACCGAATCAAACAGATGTTTCAAGTAGGAATCAAACCCACACTCAGTTACAAGACCATTTTTTCAACTGTTGACCCACCACAGCCACACACAGAATAACTTGATTAACTTTCCTCGGTTCTTTTCAGTTTTCTGTTCTGGTCCATTCCGTCTGCTTCAAATGGCTTTAAAAACAGAATATCTCCACTGTTGGTCTCAGCAGGTTTCACTGCAACCGTTCCTGGGTTTGAGTTCACGTCAGGTCTAAGCAGAGGTCGTATCAATGCGCTAAAACCAGCCAAATGTGTCCTCGGAGCAGAAAATGAAATTCTATTGGACCTGCTTGTTTGGATCCGCTTGACGAACGTGGGTTGTTAAACGACACTGCCCCGTTAACGGTAAATACGTTTTTAAAAAACTGAGGACGAATCGGTAAAAATCATTTTAAACGACACTTAAAAGTATCAAAATACTTCACAAATACACAGAACAAAATAATACACAGCAAGCTTAGTAAATAAGTAATTTACACTATTAGGAGGAACTACTTTGTGGGATGAATGTTTTTTTTTTTTATTGCCCGTATGGACCGGCCGCCACTGTTTCAAACCAAGGTGTCAAAACTTGTGAAGAGATTTGTGAAGTAAAAACTCTAAAACTGAGTCTGAGAACAATCCACCAACATTGAGAGTGAGAAAATTAGAGGCAAAATATACTTTTCACCCATCTAGTCTCCCCAGAACTCGAACTTGTGTTCAGCGTCTTCACTGACCATATCCTCATTCTTGGACTGATATAATCTACATCCTTTTCCTTTCTCTCCTTTCTAGTGAATTCTGCGTCTTCTGAACCACCAAGCCCACAGGAACTCATCACAAACTACAACTTCCTGCACGGCACCTTATCAGACAGGCCAGACGGGGATCAAATTATTTCAGTAGCCTCTTTGGCATTTGCACTGCAAAAACAAAAAGGTGACAAAAAGACTGTGGTTCTACAGCACATTTTTTTTAAAATGACTATTTGTTTTCCAGATTTACTTCTTGTGTATAAGAGCAGCAGTATTAATAGTTTTCTTATTTAAAGACAAATAATGATTGTCTAGTCCTTCAACCCTTAAGTCATCTGGATGGCTTCTATAATCACAACACACGACATATAACGCAGTTACAATACCTGATGCGATTCAGATGGCAGTTCAGGTTCTAGCCAGAGTTGAGAATGGTTCCAAAGAGACATTTATTGAGCAATATCACTCTCAAGCAAGTTATCACTGAGTGGCAGATAATCTCACCTTACTGAGTTATCTGTGCTCCCCGCTGGCAGCGGCTGGACGGTAGATTAGGACCTGTAGCTGTCCAGACAAAAACCCCACGTAGCGGGTGAGACGCAAATTACAACCGGCTCAGTGCGATACGCCTGACTTTAGATTAGACAGAGGAGATGCCAGCCCCTAATGAAGTACTTATCTTACATTTTGGCTTATGTGGAAATAAAAACAGATGGGCTTGGAGATCATGAAATTAAAAAAAAAAATCTCATACTCGCAGAAATACAGCATGTGATGATTTAAGAGGACGGAGCAACCTTCCTCCCACAAGAACAGAAGATGAAATAATGTTTCACAACCTTGAGCACAGTGAGTTATTAGACAGCAAATGGGTTGTCAAAAGTAAAAATATACAAGCGACTTCCTCTTCAGCCCCAAACTTGACTTCCAGCTGACAAACGTAAATATAAAAAAGACCCCAAAGAAAAGAGGTGTGTTGGACCATAGGGAATTGGACAAATATGTTCATAATTAATGACCCAAAGTGTTTGTTTCTGTTAATTTTAACATGTTGTAATACAACCTGATCACCTCAAGTCCAGTTCCCCTTCATTCATTTCTGGAATACAACAACATGAACTGTCCGTCAGGTGTCGGTCCGGCCGGCTGTCGAACGCCGCTGTCGTTTTATTGTTTAGCAAAGATCCGCGCATTGTAAAGATTTTGGTACAATCAATTTGTTTTCATAACAAAATTGGCAAATGAGAAGATACAGTTGCCTATAAATAAAATGTGAAATGTAATATCTGTAAATAACATTCCTCAAGCCAAAGCTTGACGTTAATGTAGGCTGTTGTGGAAGAAACTCCCCCAAAAAACAAACATAATAACTGATACGTAACACACGCACAGAGAAATGGGTAAATATAACTTATTACCGAGTTGACTTCAATACGCTAACTGGTATTTTTATTAGCTACTCTAACACATTATAAAGGCTCGGCTTCCTCAAGTAAATACAAGTTCATCATTTTAAAGAATGCACTTGCATTATGATGTCATTTTATCCTATTTAAGGCAATTATTTCAGGAACAATAAAGCATGAAAACAAACACCGTGCTCTGAATGCTAATACTTCCTGTCCTGTTAGTGCGGTGACTTTTAGCTAAATGAGATTGCAGTTTTCTTAAACATCCATTCCACTGTCAATCAGAGCATGTATGTCACTTTTTTTAAAAAGAGGAGTACAGCAGTAATTCCTAACCGTCTACAGAATCTGGCTTTGTTTTCCACATGGGAAGTGTTTTGGTTGCATCGACAGAAGTTAATCAAAAAATGAACCTTGTTCTTCGTAGACCGGCCCGTCCACACTGACAACCGCATCACAAAGAGTCACTTATGCAGGCTGTTTATTTGAGCCGCCGTCCAACACTCAACCTCATGACTCCACAACGTATACAGCCTGCTGGAGGGTTAAGGAGGGTTAAGACGCAGATGAAATACTATCATGAGCTTGTCTTTGAAGAGTAAATCACAGCGATGCTGCGCTGCCCCGAGGTCTTGTCCCGCCACGTGCGGGATGCCCCATATCCTGTTGGGGTCGCCTTCACTGTTTGACAGGTTTTATCTCGGACACGCTAGCACACGCACAAAGACAATTAATAAAGGAAACTTCTGCAGCCTAGCCTTTGACACGAGAGGCAAAAATACAACGTGTGGTATCAGAATCTGTGAGTGGTGACCAATAGGTTCTTTACAAAGAACAGTTACAATGACGTTTAGGAGGTGAAATGAAAAATCTAGATTAAACCGTTTAAAGTTCATTGCTTTAAATTAAAGGTGGGTGACCATGTAACTGCCAGTGTCCGTTTGTCTGTTAGCAAAATATCTCATGAACCGCTGCGCACATTTGAATGAAACTCAGACGTTCACACTGAAGGCGAACGCAGCCAAAATCTGACCTTTTTTTTTTTTTTTTTTGCTCCTGTGTGACCCAAATGGGATTTTTATGAAACTGTATAAAAGAAATCAGATTTTCAAATCTGATCCAGGTGTTTCTCATTTGCGGCACTGAATTGGATACATATCCAACGTTTTTCAAAGCGACTCATTTCATCAGACTTTTACGTCAGCGAGGTATGCGTAAGCGATCCAAGTATCGACAACAATGAGATAAAGTTTAAATCTTGGAACTCCACACATCTTGAGCTACAGAACAACTTTTTTTTTTTTTTTTATTGCTATGTCCTGGATGACTGAGAATCTAAACCAGCATTTGATACCAGAACTGGTGTCAAATCGAATTGACGCCAACGTGATGAGATCGATGTGGGAGTTAGTTTCACTTCTAGTGCGTTCTCCTGTTCCAAAAATACAGTTCTGCACCGAGTGGGTGGCAAGAGGCCAGACCAAATGTAGACGCTGGACAAAACAATCATGACAGGTAATAATTTATTTGGTTCTGATTGCACAACAACTTCGGACTCAATACAAGCATGCTAAACGAGAGGACGGAGATGGGGTAGAGGTAGGGCAGCCAACCTGGGACCAGAAAGTCGCAGGTTCGACCCCCAGCCGTTCCCACATGTCGATGTGTCTCTGAGCAAGACACCCAATCCCTAATTGGTCCCCAGGTGCTTATATAGCTGCCCACTGCTCCACCTGGGTGTATCCCAGGTGTGATGGGTTAAATGCAGAAAACTAATTTTGCCGTTGTATGGAAACATACACTGATGATAATCTCAGACTTCCCTTCTTCTGCGCACGTGGGTCACTTTAGGGTCGTAAACTGTTCGCTCTGGAGTCTGAAGGTGGTCACAATTTAAATAATAATGTGAGCATCGACGCAAAAAAATTGGATCGAAGCAAAAAAAGCGAAACAATTTAAATTAAGCATTAGAACCTGCAGAGTGAACGAAGTCTTAGAACGTAACAATCGGCTGTACGTCTGCTACTGATTAACTTTTAGAGTCAACCTGACCCAAGATGGCTGCCACAGCTAATGAGCTTTAGCAAACACAAAAAATGGTTTCAATTCTGTCGCAGTAATAGATATTGAGATCAAAGTTTTAATTACTTATTAACATTTAACCTAAGAGCTTACAAATTGTGCAAGATGTTTGTCCTGCATACAAGACGGCGGGCGATGCGTTGGAGTTTTCACTTCATTGTACGAGAGGTAAAACGCCCCGCCTCTACCCCGTTTTCTGTAACATTTTTCTGTCTTGCTTTACCGTGATAACAAGCAGCAGTTCATCCAGATGGACTATCCTAACACAGCTGCCCCTTCAGCCATTGATAAGGTACAAAACGTCCTAACAGGAGATATGAAGGCACCAGGCTTCTGACCTTTGTGAACAAAAATCACTGAACTCTGCAGGAGGACTTTCTTGGCTCAACAACGTTTTGGTTTACCGCCAGTTAAATTCCACACAGATTAAATATCGTGGTGAGATCTTTGTGGATTAAACCGGGCTGAGATGTTTTGGCTACCAGTGAGATTTACCTGCCGTGTGGTCTTCCAGAGACTCTCAACAGCAACAGCGCCACTAAAATCTGTGAAAACCCCCACCCAAATTATACAGAAGTTTGCTAACAAACTAAATCTGCTAAAAAAATAAATCCCAATACCAAGTCTGAGTATAGACTTAACAAGAAAAGACGACATAACAAATAATTAACTGAAGCGTCTAAGTATCTAAATTGTGTCAGCGTCCTATCCATTATTTACCAAATTACTGAGTGCAGATTGGCAAACAGAAAAAATGTGGCACAGTGGATTAAACCTGCTGACGTCAGCTGAGTGACAGAAGCTGTGGGTCAATCATGTAAATACATGTAAAACCAAAAACGGCACACTTTACCGGACAAAAGTGGGACTGTCCGGCTGGTTTCTGCACAAAAGGCAGGCCAGTGGAAAAATATCAGCTCTTAATTTTAACTAGTTTAGACCAAATTACCAATTGTATAGCAACAGGATAAAATATTTAAAAGCATGGCAAATTTGTTTTGAAATAAAACCTACAGTTTGTACAATGTAACAAGACGTAAATGAATGAAAAATCAATTAGTGCTAGAATGGTTTATAAAGTATACCGTAGTTTAAAAAAAAAAAAAAAAAAGCAACAGCATTTCTTTAAAAGGAAAACTGCAGCAAACGTCATGCTAGTAGTGGGAAAATACGTTAACTTTGTAGTTGTTTAAAGAAGTGTAAATATTTCCTCTGCTGTGCACAAACTTGATTTTCGCTGCAGCAACACCTAATGTTCAGGAAGGGAACGCCAGAAAGCCTCGTTCATTTCAAAAGACAAGAACCTGTGCCACCAGAAACTGAATTCGAGTTGCTCAGACGGGCCTGTCACAATAACTAATTTTGCTGGGCGATTAATTGTCTCAGAATTATTGTGATAAACGATAATATTGTTTGAAATTTGACAATAATTAGTAATTATTGTCAAATTTAAGACAAAATGTTGGTGAATTTGTTTTGAGTGTAGTACCTTTTTTTGACCACCAGATGGCAGTATATGACTGTTTGCACCGAAGGATGGATAGTGAGGGAGAGAGCAGCGTGTGTCTTTAAGACAAATGGGAGGGAACCCCTTGATGTGAAAGGGGCTGTCTCTCCTTCCTTTTTTTTGGTTCTCAAAATGGTGGACGCTCCGTATAATTTGAGCTCTTTAGCATAGAATTTTTCAAACAAAGCTTTTAATTTAAAAAAAAAAACCACTAAACAAGTTATCAGCTTCAAAAACAACTTTTGACATGAAGGCACAGGTTTCAACTGTGAATTTTGCAGCTTCGACAAGACGGAGGTTTTTTCCCCTGAGGTCGGCCTGTTAGCTTAGCTCGTAGCTTAGCTTCTTAGCTTAGCTGCTTTTAACGATCCAAAAACGCGATTTTGGATCGTTAAACCTGATCTTAAAGAGAAGGGTTGGTGAAGAGCACCGGAGTTGAGCTTTTTGTCATCCAGTGTCTTCAGTAGAACGTGAGAGACACGAAGACTCGATAAAACCGATAAATGAAAATTAGGTCGATAATTTTCATTTATCATGCGATTAATTGATTTATTGTTTATAGTGACATGCCTATGCTCAGATTGAGTTTGGACTGGCGTAATTTAAAATGAAATCCACTGGTTTGAAACAGAATTCAAGGAGGCGGTGACGCAACAGAGTGGATGTAATCCGCCGTAAAACACCAACGAAGAAAAAGAACTTCCTTAACGGCGTATTTTGGGCTGGAGCAGTGGCGTACACGAGGTCATGTCAAGTTCCACTGCTGCAACTGGTCGAAGCAGATTGCTGCTCGTCCTCAGACTGGTTCTGCTGGAGGTTTCTTCCTTTTAAAAGGGAGATTTTCCTGTCCACTGTTGCCTTTGTGCTTGCTCAGGATGGGAAACCGTGACAAAGTGGACTCAACGCGTCTGCTGGCTTCCTTAGATAACTTTTACTTATTGGCTTTTTTTATGTATATGAATGTTTCTGTTCAGTGCCCTGAGACAACTTCTGTTGTGAGTTGGTGCTGCATAAATAAACTGAATTGAAAATATTTAATATCAAATGGGTGCTTATTTGTTACAGTTAATACACTTGTTTTAATCACTTTAGACGAGTCGGCATACGGCAGCTGAGACACCTGTTCTACAGATAAAGCTCACTCTTTAGGTGTTTTCATCCATGTTTCCAAACCTAAAACTGTTCACGTTCAAAAGGGGGTGTGGAGGCAACGCTGCCGTCTAATTACCAGCGTTCGGTGCGGAAATAAACACAAAGCATTTGTCTTGGCTTAATGGAGAGAAAACACTGGAAGAGGACTTTGAAAATTTGCTTTTGTGTAGCTTGTGTTTATTCTGAGGAGGCAGAAACAGCTTCTCGTTAACGTGATCAATCACGTGATGCGAGTAATAGAATTTCAAAACAGTTGGAAGAATTTTTACGTTTCAAATAACCTTTTCTAAACGGCATCTTCAAAATCGAATCAACAAAGAATGAAAACACAACAGTGGAGGCGTGTGTATTGGAGTAAGTAGCTACCACCAGAACAAAGGTGACATTAGCATGTTGAAAACGTGCCTGATGGAGCAGGTGCTCTCTTTTCAAAAGGGAAGTGGACATCAATCAGACCCATTTGTTGCCGACAGCCACTGTGGAAATGATGGACCTAAAATCCCCAACTCACTGAATAGCACTTTAAAGTTCATCCCAAGAGCAACTACAGAAATTTGTGAATGCTTATTGCTGAAGAACTTGCTGTAAAACAGCTGAAATTAGCTAAAAACATGCTGAAATGTATCTGAAATGGAAGAACAAGCCTAAATTCGCTATTTAAAGCAGAAAATACACAAATATGCTGAATTACATTTAAATAAGAAGAAATGAGCACAAAAATTAGGAAATTAGCTAAAAAAAAGAAGTTGAAATTAGAAAAAAAATGGCTGAAAAGTAACTGAAGTTTAAACTACTTCTTTCTGCCTGAAATGCTTCGAGTTTAAATGGGCAAAAAATGTAGAATTAGCTAAAAATGCTTAAAAAAAAAAAGGAGCTGAAAAAGGTAAAACAAGCTTAAATTAGCAGAAGAAAGCAGAAAGAACGAGTGTTTGCCCAATTAGGCTGAAAGACGCAGAAATGAGCACAAAAAAGTGGAAATGAGCCAAAACAACAGCTGAAAAGTAGCTTAAAAAGCAGAAAGAAGCTGAAATTACAAGGAGGAAGTGGAGAGGGCATGTTTTCTGAATTAGGCTGAAAAAAGTTGAAATGAGTGCAAAAAATATAGAATTAGCTTAAAAAAAGCTAAAATTAGCATACAAGCTGAAATAGTAGAAAAAGCTGAAACTTGCTGAAATAAGCTGAAGGGAGCTGAACAAGCTGAAATTAGCAGAAAGAAGTTAGAAGAAGCACATAAATGTTGTAGTTAGCAAGAAGATCCTGCATGAAAGGTGGACAAAGCAGAAGCCAAAAAAGCTTAAATTAGCTGAAAGTAGCTAAAAAATTTTAAATTTACACAAGGAAGCTGAACCAGAACAAAATGTGAAAGGAGCAGTAAAAGGTTGTAAATAGATCTAAAGATTTGAAGGATGTAAAATGAGCTCGATTCATTTTCTATGAGAAAAAAAAAATGTCAGAAAAGGCTAAATATTTCAAAAAGCTAAAGCTGCACCAATACCAAAAGTCACAGCGGGATTGTCCTGAAAGAGCTGAACGTTCTGATTTATGATTTGTTGAAATGGCTTGAAGACGGCGGGACGAGAATCGCACCGAAAAATGTGCGGAAGACCAATGGATCACCGTGAACGCTTCATAAACGTGCACACGGTTATCAGGAGTCCTCATGACGACGGTGAAGAACCAAAAATGCACAATGATAACCGGATCATTCAGATCACATCTGGCAACAACAAAAAAAAAAACAGCAAGGGGAATGATTTTTCATTATTAGGGTCTTCTGCGATGCACAAACAGCTGATCTAGTATAAAGTATAAAAACTATAAGAGAACAGACTGAACGAGTAAATGCTCTGAAGTACAAGGACCAGTGACAAATTCTGCTCCCAGCATGCCAATCTGTCATGTCCTTGTTCACATCCTGCTCCTCTCTGTTCCCAAGCCTGAACTGCTTCCTGATTTAGCCTGAACTGGGTTTAACGCGAGCAATTAAACACAACGCTGTGAATGCCGTGACGACTAAGACGCAGCCGAAGATCCACAGTCTGTAAAGTACTGTCTTCACAGGCAAGTCGGTCTCTTGTGAGGTAAAACAGAAGTATTTAAAGGACGCAGCTGCAGAGCGTTGGGGTGAAGGTCAGTGCAGGTGGAGCTGGTCATGCACGGCTCGTCCTTCGTGGAACAGTGAGCAGGTCTCAGTAAACGAGTGTAACGGAGGCATTGATGCTGTATCCAATGGCCCCCCGTGAGAAAGAATGCTCCCTAAGGTCATAAATCAAAGATGGGGCAGAATTTCGCGCCTTTCTGCAGCTCGACAAACGTGTTTACACTGAAGCAAGTGGCACTCAAAAGGCTGCCCCTAATGACCAGCCCGTCATTTAAACACACACACACACACACACACACACACACACGCCTATAGGTGCCTATAAGGATTGACTTTTAATTAGCATGTTCGCTCGTTTTAGTAACTTTTTGCTAATTTAGCTTTAGCATATGTTTTGATGAATTTAACAACTTTTCTGCTGCTTTTATGTGTTGACAAGTCAAATCTTTAATAGAACTAAAACACTTAGAAAGCAAAAGCCCTTTTTTTTTTTTTTCCTCGCTGGATTTATTGTCTCCAACTAAAGTAATAAATTATTCCTGAGCAAATTCCTGCAAGTAAAACAAATATCATAAACTGAGAATAAATATCAGCAGCAGGGGTTCTGTTTTGGATCAGCCTAAAGCGACGACCAAGTGTAGAAACAACACGCGGACTATAAATTTACAGACAATTTCCTTAGAAAGCCCAGCAGAATGAGGAGCCCCACAAATAAACACGGGCAAAGTGTCCAGCAAATAATTCACGAAGGCCTGTGGAGTCATCGATCAATCGCTCCGAGACAAACCAGTGCACGTTTAGTCACGTTCAGCGCCCGCATGGTATCAGCACGCAGGAACAGGCGAAACAACGTTTACACTGAACAAGTGAAGAGGGGATGAAAAGAGATGGATACAAATTATAGAAATTAACTCAAAATCAACGATAACTGGAGAAACTGCATTTACTGCGACAATACAGTGTGAATGCTGAAAAACAGCTGAAATTAGCTAAAAACAAGCTAAAATGCAGTTGAAAGGGAAGAGCAAGCCTAAGTTAGCAGAAGAAAGCAGAAAGAACACATATTTGCTGAATTAGGTTTAAATAAGCAGAAATGAGCACAAAAATTAGGAAATTAGCTAAAAAAGCTGAAATTAGCACAAAAATTGCTGAAAAGTAACTGAAAAGGCAGAAAGAAGCTTAAACTACCAGAAGGTAGTGCTGAAAAAAATGTGGAATTAGCTAAAAAAAACCCTAAATTTAGCACAAAAACAGCTAAAAAGATGCTGAAAAGCAGAAAAAGTTGAAACTAGAAGAAAAAAGTTGAAAGGAGCATAAGCTGAAATTAGCAGAAAGAAGTTAATTTGGCTGAAAGTCGTTAAAATTACTATGAAAAACATGAATTTATTTGAAAACAAATGAAATTAGCTAAAAAAGTATTTTTTAAAAAGTAGCTGAAATGGTATAATAAGCTTAAATTAGCAGAAGCAAGTAGAAAGGACACATATTTGCCCAGTTAGGCTGAAAAAAAAAAGCAAAAATTAACACAAACAAGTGGAAAGTGTCTTAAAAAAGCTGAAATTATCATAAAACAGCCGAGAAGTAACTAAAATAGAAGAAAGCAGCTGAAATAACAAGAAGGAAACGGAGAGAGCACATTTTTGCTGAATTGGGCTGAAAAAAGTTCAAATTAATGAAAAAATATGTGGAATTAGCTGAAAAGACTTAAATGAACATAAAACAGCTAAATAAGAGCTGAAAGAGTATAAATCATTGAAACATGCAGAAATAAGCTGAAAAGGGCATAACAAGCTAAAATTAGCAGAAAGATGTTAGAAGAAACACAAAAATGTAGTTAGCAGAAAAAAGCTGAAAGGGGCACAAAACAGCTGAAGAAAAAAAAACAGCTGAAAGAAGCTGAAGCAGAACTAAACGTGAACGGAGCAGTAAAAGGCTGTAAACAGATCTAAAGACTTGAAGGACGTAAAATGAGCTCAATTCATTTTCTATGAGGAAAAAAAATGGCAGAAAAGGCTAAATATTTCAAAAAAGCTAAAGTTGCACCAATACCAAAAGTCTAAATGCAGGATTGTCCTGAAACAGCTGAATGTTTTGAACATCCGCACAATGAGAGAGTTGTTAATAAAAAGCACGGCGTGTGTTTGCGTGCATGTGCTTATGGAAGTTCCTGTGTGTAAGAGGCTTGGCTGTGCATGTGTAAACAACCGTGCACTGATGGTTAAAAGAAGCTGTGTGGTCCACGTGCTTAAGGTCTGTGAGGATAAGACACTAATTTGTACAGTAACTGAAAACATCTCAGACCTAAAACTACAAAAACAGCCGTTAAGCAGCGAAACGCTTCGTCTCAAAAAACTGAAAGTTTTCCTTCTAACAGGGTTCTTGGTGTGTACACACACACACACACACACACACACACACACATTATCCTTTGGCTTTTAAAACAGGATGTTGGAGGTATTAAGTGGTGTTTGATTTCTTCCTCTGCACCCTTCATCAACTCAGTGACACCCCCTTTGTCACCACAGGAAATCATGACTACTACAAACCCACACTGGATGGATTCCAGCGAGACGCTGAGAGCAGCGTTTTAATAAATTGTCCTGTTCTTTCTCTGGACCTTTATCATTGATCAGGACTTAAACGGAGCGGTTTTTAAACCAGTGAACTGGAGTTTGTTTATAAGCTGCGGTGAAGGTGCCATATGATGCGGCTCAGGACAAACATTTTCTTGGTACGATGCAACGGATGGTGAAGATGTAGAGGAACCATCAGTGGCAGGCCAAAGCCTTTTGGACCTCAGCGCCCGCAGACAGAGTGGGGCTCAGAGGACCTTATCCACAGCTCTCTGAACCACCAACACGTTATCCCTGTGGGGTTTGCCTGATAACACAGGCCTTGTTGATAACAGCAACCCAGAGCTCAGACTACTCCAACACCGTAAGCTGCCTCGTTAATCTGACGGCTACTGGCCTATCACAAGTCCGTCACCAGCTCAGCGGCACCTCACCAGCTTCAAACCAGCGGTTATCACTACAGTCTAACAAGCAAACAAGGAGAATAATCACAGCCTGCTGTCTACAGGAGCCACCCCCGCCCCCACTCAAGACATTTTACAGACACAATGTTTTTCCTTCAACTGCAGAGAAAATAAAGAAAATTGCCAAACATGTTTTTTTTTATGTTTGAAGACAAGTTAATACTAGAGAAACCATTTCCTGTGAAAATGCAGTGTGAATGTTTATTGCTGAAGAACAGCTGAAATTACCTAAAACATGCTGAAATGGAACAACAAGCCCAAGTTAGCAGAATAAAACAGAAAGTGCACATATTTGCTGAAATAGGTAAATAAGCAGACATCAGCACAAAAATGAGGAAATTAGCTAAAAACGCTTAAATTAGCCACACAAAAAAAAAAACAGCTGAAAAGGCAGGAAGAAACTTGAACTACCAGAAGGAAGTGGAATGAGCTGAAATTAGCAAATAAATGTGTAATTAGCTGAAAAAGCTAAATTTAGCTCAAAACAGCTAAAAAGTAGTTGAAATAGCAGAAAAAGCTGAAACTAGCAGACAAATGCTGAAAGGAACATAAGACGAAATTAGCAGAAAGAAGTTAATTTGGCTGAAAGTAGCATAAATTACCACAAATTTTTTTTGAATTTATCTAAAAACAGCTGAAATGAGCTAAAATGTAAAAAAAAAAAAGTAGCTGAAAAGGAAGAAGAAACTTAAATTGGCAGAAGAAAACAGAACGAATATGTTTGCAAAAATAAGCAGAACTGAGCACAAAAAAGAAGAAATTATATTAAAAAAAAAACAGAAATTAGCAAAAAAAATAAAAATAAAACAGCTGAAAAGTAGCTAAAAAGCAGAAAGAAGCTGAAATTACAAGTGGAGAGAGCACATTTGTGTTGAAATAGGCTGAAAAAAGTTGAAATGAGTGCAAAAAATGTGGAAATAGCTGGAAAAAAGCTTACATTAGCATAAAAACAGCTAAATAGTAGCTGAAATAACAGAAAAAGCTAAAACTTGCAAAAATAAGCGCTGAAATTAGCAAAAACAAATAGAAGAAGCTCAAAAATGTAGTTAGCAGGAACAATCTGAAAGCAGCACAACTGAAAACACCTGTTCATCTAAAAGTAGCTAATACAACGCTGCTTAAAACAATTAGCAAATAACTGTTTGGTGTCAACTCAAAATATTTCTAACATGGATGGATACTCCTGACGATTTGAACAAAACTTTCAAGAGTTAATCACTGGATCTACAAGTGATTTTAAAAAGTCAATCCAGTTTAAGATGCAGTTTGCAGTGTCCTTACACGGGCTCCATTTTAAAATTACATCCTTTTCCAGACACGGTCAAAGATTTCTGCAGCTATTTTTAAACATATTTGACGTGAATGTTTATTCAGTGAAAAAATAAAATAAAATAAAAAAATTGGACATTAGAATTTCTTTTCTCCATTTATGGTTTGTAATACCAGCGGTAACGCCTTCTTTCATAAAAAATAATGTTCACTGGGTAAAACCCTTGCACGCTGTAGGACTGGGCTACGTTTTGGCTGAAATATTATGTACTATGTGTGTGTATTATGTGGAAAAAAGAAAAATCATAAAGTTTAAAAAATAATAATTTCATGTCCCTATTCAGCTTTTATTATTATATAGAAATATGACGTCTAAAACAGCCCCAAGTTGGCAGAAGTAGAATAATTGTGAAAATTAAAACATGAAAAGCTAAAAACAAAAAAGTGCAACAATAAGTGACCGCGGTTTCCTTCAGAGCCTCCATCACACAGTTCAGGTAAACGTGACGCTTTCTACCTGCCCAGGAGTTACTTACCGTCACTCTTCTGCAGATCATCACTTATGGTGCAAATAACAATATTATTATTTAGACGATTTCCCCCACAAGCTGCCTCGACATAAAGCTGAAATATATACTGTATATTTTATGTATGGGTAATAATCTGCTTTTACATACAAGCATATTTATCAATACTTAGTGGAAGAAACTTGACGTTTCAACATAAAGAGTGGATTTGAGCTGTAAAGCTCATTGTTGGAGGTCAAACACCTGAGACACAGCTACTGCGTGTGTACACTCACTACAATTTTTAGAAGATTTCATCTTTTCAAAAAAAAAAAATGCAACAAGAAATAGTGCTTGTATTGTTAATATTTAATACCTGGTTCCTCCGAAAAGAATAATTCGATCTCCGACCATACAGCAACACTGACGCCTCCTCGGACATGGACCTTTCCCTTTGGGCTCGACTTTCTTCCAGGAGAACGCTTCTGTAATGTGAGACGAGTATAACGTTTAAATGGCACAGATCGATATTAAAAACTCAATGAAGAAATGTGACATATTTGCACAACCTATTTTGTTCAAAGCACGAGCTCTCAAAGATACATTTCCTTACGTTTTCTTTAAAAACCTCAGCAGAGAGATGTTGATGCAGGACATCGAAGCTCTTCAGTCTAATGGAGTTTTATTTGGTTCCGTCAGCATCATTATAAACGAAGCTCGAGATTAAGAAGCTCTTACAAGAAGAACAAATTCTAGGGGTTTGTGATCGATGAGCTCAATGTCGGCCTGCTCCAGTGTTTTCCCCGTTAACGTGTTTTTGAAGATGCAACAGAACAACAGCTGCTTGGCAGAGCTCCACGGCTCTCACCGACCATGATGATGTCATACAACAAATCACAGGAAGTAACTTGTTTTGCTGAAGTGAACCAAATGATTCACATTACCAATGAATCCTAAACTTTCCATTTTAGGCCGACACAAAGCCACTTCTGTTCTGTGAATCATAAAAATGACCGAGGACGATGAAGTTCCCTCTTTTGTAGCGTATAAGGCTGAAGTGTAGCCTCACACTTAAACGTCACTCCATCTCCATAGCAACAGGCCGTTTGTGCTTGGATAATAACAGCTCTAATCAAGGTGCTGCCCTCTAGTGGACAGCAAACCACACGCCTGCAGGGTTTGTGTTTATTGTCATATGCAGATCAACACAAGGTCAACAATCCAATGAAGAACCGTCTCGACTCGCCAAAACAACAAGAACAAACACCAACGCACGCAACAAAAATACAAAAACAAGGCGCCAAAAGGGAAAAAGAAATACATTTTCTGTTCAGTCCCCTGAGATGACTTCTGCTGTGACTTGGCGCTATATAAATAAACCGAGTTTAATTGAACCTACAGCAGCATGGTCCTATTAGCAGAGTGGTTCTGTTAGCAGAACGATGATAATAAAGATTGCAGCAACGGACGATGGCTGCCCTCCAGAACCAAGCAACTCGTTGTCTACTGGCGTAGACAATGAGTAGGATGTTGTTTGGCTATAATTATATTTTGGTTGTGACACAAAATCTCAAAATGATGAGATCTAAAGATTTTATCTGCGTCAAGAAAAGGGACGTCCGACTCTCTGCATAATAATAAAAAGAAACGGTCTCTGTTGTGAAACTAGTAATGATGCTGAGGGAGGGAAGGACTGTCTGCACACGAAGTGGTTCAACACAAACCTGCACTGCGTTAGTGATCGCGCATGGCGTCCAAGAGCAGAAACATTTCTAAACTCTTGCAGGAGTGGTCAAACTGCAGCAGAACTGTACAGCAGCTACACGGGTCACTTGTGCCCAAATGGGAGTTACAATGAAAATCACCTGGATTGAACTTCCAGAGATCGTTGAAGTGTCGGTCCAGACGGGCGTTGTAACCTCCAAATATGTAGAGCTCCCCGTTGTACGCGACTAAAAACAGAAACAAATCCATTTTTAGGTCGATCACAAAGATCGATGACATAAAGAGATCGCATGACGGCAAAACTACCTGGATTTTTCTAATTAAGACAACGTGAGCCCAAGTATTGTTTGTATGTTTAACACACAAAGTCCTGCGCTGGAGAAGGAAACTGAGAAGTTCAGTATCCCTCCCAAAGAATCCTTTAACTTTTTTTTGACGATAAGTCTCCAAAGATAAAAAATGAAAGAAGGCATTAGTTTTAGACCAAGATCAACTCAAGCTGGTGCATATTAAACATTTAAAAGCAGTGATCCCCATGTGTGTGTGTGTGTGTCTTACAGGCTGAGTGGCTCCTCCGTCCTTCTGGTAACGGCTGCGTTAAAGGAGTGCTCAGCCAGCAGTTGGTCTCCGTGTCGAACACCTTGATCTTGTTGCAGTAGATCTCGTTGTTGGAGTGGAAGGGACCGAAGCGATCTGCCCTCCCTCCAAATACAAACATTTTTGTCCCTATGATGGTGGCTGAGTGGAAGTCTCTCCATCGTGCCGGCGGGCCCTTTAGCACAAAAGAAACACACGACTCCTGCTGTCACTTTCACACTTTGTACCTCAGAATGTTGTGGAAAAATAAATAAAAACCCGATGCATACGAAGCCTAAACATAAAAATATTGATGGTATTATTAGCTTAAAATGTATTGTGCTCATTACAGCATGCCTAATAATAATCCTTTTTATTTTTAACCACCAGATAGATTAACAGGCAAACAGCACCACCTGGTGGATCTAATTACTAACTACACAAACAGGACCTTCAAGCGCAACGATTTCTTTAACACGTTTAGAGGATGGACAGAATCTACTAAAAGTCAGTCCTACAGTTAAAATCCAGCTCGCAGTGATTACAAGAGAACCATAAATAAAAACACAAAAGTGAAACACGATCTGCACAACGCTCTGCAACTAAACCACGTGTCAAATTCAAGGCCCGCGGGCCAAATCTGGCCCTTGTGAACATCTTAGCTGGCCCCACAAGTAAAATATTTCAATGCTTCTCGTTTCCTTAAAAAAAAAGATAATCATTTCATTTAGTGCAGATTTCCCATGACAACTAGCTAAATGTTGGATTTTTCAGTAGTGATCAAAATATCAAATGATCAAACACGTGCAGATGAACCTGCAACAAAGAAAAGATGTCGGGCATCGACTGTAATTGGTTCGTTCCCTGAACAAACTATTTAATTTTGGCCCCCATTTATAAGAGTTTGACATCCCTGAAATGTTTCTACTTTATTATTATTTTTACCTAATTACGAACCAATTCCTTTTACGTACTCTTTCCCAAAAATTGTTGCAATTGTGTCTTTGTTTTAAACAAGAAAAACTAGATTTTTATTTAGCTATTTTTTTTTAAACACATACCGTCATAGTCATGGTAAAAATAAATACACCTTCTTTATATTCTCATGTTTTACACATTAGTGTAATAAAAAAAAAGATCTGGTCTGGTTCAAAACTGATCAAATCTAACCTCTAGGGTTCAAAACACGCACCTGATCCACCGTGTCATTATTTATTAAACGTGAAAAGGCTGCGGCTCCCAGAGGTACGACTCGTCTCAGCTCGTTGTGCTTCAGCTCAGTGAGGTGTCTGCTCAGCTCTCCGACGGTCCCACCACAGCATTCGGTTCAGGCCCGTTCTGTTGCAGATCAGCTGCTGGCTTTGGGAACAAGGTGGACCTAGTTTGGTCCAGGTTTCGGCTGTCCAACAGATGGACTCACGTTTGACTCTAGAATCCTTCGGACCTCGGGGAAAAAAACCTCCGTCTTGTTGAAGCTCCAAAATTCACAGTTGAAACCCGTGCCTTCGTCTGAAGCAGGGGACCCAGAGTGGGGCCCACGGGCCAAAGTTGGACCACCAAACTGTCCTCATTACCATATTAAAATTTCCTTTCAGGAATCAATGTGTTTACACTCACTGATTCCACCCATTGACTTTAATGTTAGTCGGCCTGACTACCGTAATGGCACTACACAGATCAAACAGTAGAGTGATTAATCTGTGTATTTTTAAAATAATTTTAGTAATTTATATTCTTGTGTTTTATTTGGACAGACTTCCTACCTTCCCTCGGCAGCTTCCTGCTATTGAATAACATTTTCCTTTGACAGGTCCTTTTGAGGGACGTTGGTTGGACGCTACATTTTATTGCATTGGGCCCCCGGCCCTCTGATAGATTTTAAATTTGTCCCTCTCAGGGAAAAAGTTTGGGCACCGCTGGTCGTAAGAGTTGTTGTTCTCTGCAAAAAGAAGCTGAGAACTTGTTTAATGATTTTTTATTAAAAGCTTTGTGTGAAAAATGCTAAAGAGCTCAAACCACACCGAGCGTCGGCCATTTTGAGAACTGAAGAGAGACAGCCCATGTCACGTCAAGGGGCCTCCCTCCCATTTTTCTTAAAGAGACGCTGCTCGCTCCCTCACTATCCATCCTGCAGTTCAAACAGTCTTATACTGCCATCCGGTGGTTAATAAAGGTACTACGCACAAAAATTAACCAACATTTCTTCTTAAGTTTGACAATAATTACTAATTATTGTCAAATTTCAAACAATGTTATTGTTTATCGCAATAATTTCTGAGACAATTAATCGTCCAGAAAAAAAACTGTTATCGTGACAGGCCTAACAGTACATCTACGTATGTTGTTAAAATCACGTAGGTTTAAAAGAACATTCCAAGAGTGTGGGAAGGGTTTCTAAAGCCTTAAAACATTAAAATACTAAAATAAATATAGCGTTCCTACTTGGCGGGTTTTCACTTACTGCTTGGGGGTCCTGAATGTAACCCCTGTGATAAACGAGGTACTACTGTATTATGGAACAACTGGCTTAGATTTTACAATACAAAACCAAATTTAGAGCTTTACACGAGGTTTGAGTTAAATTAATACTAAAATGTATTTTGTTAGTTTGACTGTTAAACGTCTGAAAACGTGGGGAAAAAGTGTCCCTCATAATATTAAATCTTTAAAAACAGTCATTCTTCCTGATCATTGTTAGATTACCCCATTGAATAAATTGCTTTCCATACAATCAAACAGATGTATGGAAGGGATTTTCAATAAAATAAATTATAAATCATTTTGAATGTTTAGTTAATGTCCTGTTGAGCTTTAAAGACAAACTGAAGCTGCTGCCAGCTTTTTCTATATTTGTATTTCTTAGAGGGATCACGTTCAGCCTATTTTTAACTGTTTTTGGAGCCATAAATTCCAGGAGATCTTCTAAAAATAAACAACAACTGGTTATTTCAACTCACTCTGGCATTTATTAACGACCAAACCATGGCGGTGGTGTCCAGCTTGTGGATGTCGTTGGAGAAGCAGTCGGCCTAGAAAACGGCAACGAAAGACAATTCAGTCAAATGTCGTTTCCACTGAGGATCACGGTGAAGATCAACGAAGACTCACCAGCTGCTCATATCCTCCAAATATATACATCGCCTTCCCTAAGACGCAGGCTGAGTGGCCGTCCCGCGCTCCGGGAACTGTCCCTGAAATCTTGGGCGTGTGCCATCTGTGGGTATCTGCAACGCACAGATCAGTTAGAAAGTACTGGCTTTCGATGCAAAACCAGTAAACAGATGCAGGTGTCGGCGCTCAGACATCGGTTTCCTCAAAGTTCAACGTCAAACAGCTGCACCTGAGAGGAAACGAGGCGACGGAGCCGTACTTACTGACATCAAAGGCGTAAAGCACATTGCAGGCCCCCTCTGTGTCGTTGCGCCCACCCCAGAGATAGATCGTATCCTCCAGCAGCACAGCTGTGTGGCCGTAACGCATGTATGGTACTTCACGGGCGCGCTCGTGTCCTCCTGTCCTCACGGGGGGCAGCTTCATCCAGCGCAGGGACACTGAAAGACGAAACAGAGAGTACACGCCTGATTGCTGTTTTTGTAATGTTTTGTTTGTGTGTCCTGTATCTCGTCACGCAGCTTGGAAATAAAACGTGCAAACTCTGCTCCTAAACATCAAACGTGTGGGAAAAGTTACGGACGTCAATGAGATTTGGGCTAAACGTGTAAGAAAAAAACAGCTTTGGAGTAAAAATCAGTCAATGTTTAAACGGGTCACAGAAAGATGGACTTTATAAATCTTTTATGTTTTATTAGACGTGTCGCAATAACTAATTTTGCTGGGCGATTAAATGTCTCAGAAATTGTTGCGATAAACGATAATATTGTTTGAAATTTGACAATAATTAGTAATTATTGTCAAATTTAAGAAATGTTTGTTAATTTGTTTTGCATTTAGTACCATTTTTTGACCACCGGATGGCAGCATAAGACGGTTAGAACCGAAGGATGGATAGTGAGGGAGCGAGCAGCGTGTCTCTTAAAAAAATGGGAGGGAGGCCCCTTGACGTGACATGGGCTGTCTCTCCTTCCTGTTTTTCGGTTCTCAAAATGGTGGACGCTCAGTGTGGTTTGAGCTCTTCAGCATTTTTCACACAAAGCTTTTAATAAAAAATCAAGTCTCAGCTTCTTTTTGCAGAGAAAAACAACTTTTTACACAAAGGCACGAGTTTCAACCGTGAATTTTTGGAGCTTCGACAAGACGTTTTTTTCTCAAGGTCGGCCTGTTAGCTTAGCTCGTAGCTTAGCTTCTCGGCGTAGCTGCTTTTAACGACCCAAAAATGCGATTTTGACGGTTAAAACAGATTTTAAAGAGAAAAAAGAAAGAGAGGGGTCAGTGAAGAACACCGGGGTTGATCTTTATATCATCCAGTGTCTTCAGTAGAAAGAGAGACACGAAGAAACGATAAAGCCGATAAACAAAATGAGGTTGATAATTTTCATTTATCATGAGATTAACTGATTTGTTGTTTATCGTGACAGACCTATGTTTTATACAAATTCACAGTTTAAGTTTGATGTTTGTTTTTTTTTACAGTTTTTCGAATGAATGTTCAACTGACAGCTGATGATGTTGCTAACGTTTGAACTGTCTAAAATATTCAAATCTTTTGCAAACTCTTTTTACTCCTACAACTATTCACGGTACATGTACAAATTAAACATGGAAATGTTTTTGGGTTTTTTTTACCCCAGTGTGTTTCTCACTGCCATTGAAAGTGTGTGAACCTTTTAGAATTGTCTGTATTTCTGCATAAATCTGACCTAAAACATCATCAGATTTTAACACAAGTCCTAAAAGTAGATCAAGAGAACTCAGTTAAACAAATGAAAACGTCAGAACATCTGTCCAAGAACTGAATCTAAAGGGAAGCTGGGTCACGCAGCGAGACATTGACCCTCAGCACACAAGATGTTCTACCAAAGAATGGTTCAAGAAGAATAAAGTTCATGTTTTGGAACGGCCAAGTCAAAATCCAGATGTTGTGGAAGGACCTGAAGCTGCAGTCAATGTGAGGAAACCACCAACATCCAGAGTTGAAGCTGTTCTGTTCGGAGGAATGGGATAAAGTTCCTCCAAGGTGATCAGGACTGATCAACAGTTACTGAACTTTTTTTTTTTTTTTTTATAAAGCTCAATAATTCATGTAATCCAACAATTTTCCGTCAGGTCATCTGGACAGTTTCTTTGTTACCAGGGGTCACACCAGGTACTGAAAGCAAAGGCTCATATACTTTTACAACTCACAAATATGTAATATTGATAATTTCCTCAAGAAATAAATGACCACGTATAATATTTTTGACTCATTTGTTTAACTTGTTTCTCTTTATTTACTTTTAGGACTTGTGTGAAAATCTGATGATGTTTTAGGTCAAATTGATGCAGAAACATAGAAAAATCTAAAGGGTTCTCAAACTTTCAGCCATAAGATTTACTCTCAAATTACCCCAGCAAGCTGAGAATGTCCAGCCGAGCTTCTGTGTTTTAGCTCTAATTATTCTCGTCATAACTGGACGTGAAGGGTCTGTTTTTGAACGTGTCATATCTCGTTCATAACTCACGGCAGAAGCGTAAAAAACGACACGTGTGACCCTCAAATGAAGAACCGTGAACCTCAGAGTTTTCTGTCGTTAGTGGCTCAAGAATAATTAAAAAAAAGACTTATTGTTCAAAAGTTAATAAAGTGGCAGGAAACAACAGTTATGGTGAAATTCATATCATATTCAGCTGCAGATCTGGTCCCACTTTTCTTTCTTTAAGAAACAGCTAGCGCAGGTAGGATCAGCTGCTTGAGGTAACTGTAAAACTCCAAAGCAGCTGGCTGACCTCACAGAACAAAACTACATAAATGTGTTACGAGAAAGACTCAAGAATTGTGTTTTTAAAGAATCGGAGCAGAATGGTGACAGACAAACACCCGTTTGTGACTTAGCAACAGAAAAAAAACACACCTGTCAAAAACTATTTCACTAACCACAACGGAAAGTTTGAAGTTCATCACGAGCTCCTGTCAAAGTGCAGTAAACTTCCAAACGCTCATATCTTTACTGGGCATTGTGAAAAAACAAACCGCGCAGAAAATACACACATTTTACTGACAAGACAATTATACTAGTTTTTTCAAATCTACTAAAAGTTAAAAAAGTTGTTTTCACAGTCAATATTATTTGAACCACTTAAAAAAAATACTACTTTAAAGACATAAACCTCTAAATAAATAAGAAAATGAAAACTTACAGATATTTTGGCACCCATTTTTTTTAATTAACATCTTTTAACAAGAAGTGTAAATGTTTTCCAGCCTTGCTTTGGGAAAGTGAAATATTCTACTTCGTACCTGTGTTAAAGACGTGCACATCGATCTGACGGAGGGTCTCGTAGTCCTCCCCGGAGCAGTAGCCTCCAAAGGAGTAAACCTTGTGCCCCACCGCCACAGCAGCATGGTTGACTCTCCGCGGCCCTCCTTCTAGGTGCACCGACCAGTGCAACATTCCACGCGCAGGCACCTCTGAGACTCCCGAGTCCTTACACCATCACTTTGCTACCCGCTCGGGCTCCATCAAAGCCCATACCACTGAATCCTGTGATCAAAACAAGAACGACATCACTCGGTGTTCAAGAACAATAAATTCAGGGAAGGAATCCAGTAAAACCCAAAGTATAACTGTTCTCTTGGCTAACTCGGCTCTGCTGGTGCTGACAGGCTCACAAGCCCCCGTTTCTAAGCTGGGAGAGTATTTTAAGAGGTGATTAGACCCACACCTACCAGTGCTTGTTCTTTCTGTTCACTCCTCTCTCTGCACCCTCCCATTGTCCCCAAAGAGTGCATTCAGAATAGCATTAAAACAACAACGCTCGACAGGAGTGCCATACGCTTCAAATAAATCATTATCAAAGCACACAAACAGATCAGCTGATCAGTTTTCAACAAACAGTAAAGCCGTAATCGCTTGATTTTAGGATTTTTTTATTTTTTTTTATAATTGTGGAGGTTGGCGTTACATGACTGGATGATCTAACGACAGAGGGTTTGATGTATGACAGTTATAAACACTAAAGGAGGACACTGCTTCACAGGCATAAGTGTTAAAAATACATGCAGGTGCAGATTCCAAATGTTTAACAGTAAAAATAAAAAATATGAGTGAATAAATAAGGGTGAATATTCTCATTGCAAAGTATAAAATCAAACATAAAAAGGCTATAATGACGTATACCACGTGGCGCAGTGTGAAAGGTTTGACTCCAGTACTTTTCCAGATATATTGATATGCAGGTACGCACTCGGTGTAAACGAATAACTCGGCTGAATCTGCTGAGTCAGCCTGTTCAGGTTAAAAAAATAAAATAAAGTAGAAACTTGTGAGTTTTTAAGGTGGAGAAAATTGAAAGATCTTTTAAAAGAGCTGTCAAGAATAATTATCAGGGATCGGTCAGGGTGGTGGAGAGCATTCAAACACACCGAGCTTTTATTAAACCTCTGCAAGACCGGTAAGTTCAGCGTTCGACCCGTTTCCTGGCACGTGCAGAAACGCACAGTAGTTGCACGACACATTAATCACGGATATGAGGAAAAACACTGCAAATGTGTTTATTAGTTCTGCTTAGTTGTTTATCAGCTCCTCAATAAATAATGTTTTTAAACAATACAATATCTTGATAATCAAAAGTGTGTTTAGTTCAAACCATTTTTAAATGTTGAAGTGAACTACTCATTTTAAATCAACTGTGAAACAGCATTAATGATTTTTTTTAATCCTCATTCAAAGTAGAAATCAAGTTAAATGTCTGTTACAAAGTAATTATGCATTTTTTGATCTTCTGTCTGAAATGAGAAAGGTGTGATGTCGGTCAAAAGTCGGAGACAGTCGCAAACAAGTTTATTGGAACGAGCTGTCATGTTTTTAAACCTCTCAGACAGAAACAAGGAAGCTGGCACCTGTGAGTCTGTCATTTCCCCAAAACATTTCTCTGTCTGTTCCTAAACATCTTCGCTGTTTTCTGACTTGGAATAACCCTCTGACGTCACTAAATATATATAGATATGGATGTTTCTGTTCAGTGCCCTGAGATGACCTGTTGTGACTTGGCCCTATTTAAATAAACTGAACTGAAATTGAATAGTTCATGAATTTATTAGTCCGGTCTTCACGACTTTCCACTTTAAACTCAAAAACTGCAGTTTTAAATCAGAAAGAGGTGAACCCTTCTTCTTGCTGAAACCTCGTGCACTCCTTGTTTGTTCTGTTTCCATGACTCACTGACCTCCAACCTTTTGTTCGCTCTTAAAAATAAAATCCCTAGAGGCTAATTAAACGCAGACCTGTCTATTTTAATCCCACATATTTCTGAGGAGCAACACGAGCAGGAAAGACGGGCTCTCTCTGGTAAATCTAGTTCCAACCACCTTGTCATATCACTTTATATTTTATAATAAATATAAATGCACGCTTCTAGGGAACATGTAGGCTCAACAGACTTCTCACAGGGGAACAGCCACGGACAGGAAGCACTGCTGAAGAGTTATCTGGACATATCAAACACAATCCATCCAATGTTACTGAAGAAATCA
>NC_056498.1:48315630-48316604 GCF_014905685.2 Nematolebias whitei
ATGGATGGATGGATGATGGGCAGACAGACAGATGGATGGATGGATGAATGGATGGATGGATGAATGGATGGATGATGGCCAGACTGATGGATAGATGAATGGATGGATGGGTGGATGGATGGATAGATGGATGGTTGATAACCAGACTGATGGATGGACGGATGAATGGACAGACGGACAAGTGGATGAACGAAGGGCAGACGGATGGATGGATGGATGAGAGTTTAGAAAAATTTAAACATACGTTCTGCAAAATTGTATTTTTCAATCCGAATAAACCTAAAATGCAAACATGAGAATGTTTTAGCCTGGACTTTCAAAATAAAGCTTGAAGGTGCTCATCAAAATAAGAGTCTGGCTATGCTGAAATGATTCCAAAAGTTCTGTTTGATTTTATAGAAGAAAGCTGATTCATGTTTCGTTGACAACATTAATAATTCTTAAGAAAACTTTGTAATATTCACCACCGTTCAGATTGATGAAACCAAATAGTTTAAATAATGTTTTATTCTGAAGGTCCACACATCTGCAACAATCTACAAAACAAGAGTCTTTATTTTCTGAACTCCACAACTGAGGGACCAACTTTTGCTTGGCCTCTGCAGTGAATCCAGATTCTTCGAGGTGAAACAGAACAATGTCTTCTTCGTGAGATGGAACTAGTTTTCAGGAAAACATCTGTAAAAGTTTTTCCAAGTTGTATTTATTTGTATTTTTTTTTTGTATTAACCTCTGATTAGAAAACAACAGAGAAGATTTACCCCAACCATAACCATTACGTTAATCTAAAACATAATAGCAGTGTTTAAACGTGACTCAGGGCGTATTTCACCCTTGGCTTGCTCTGACGCTGCGATTACAGAACTAACAGTTCGAACGTGTAAACGTTGGATTCTGAACACGTAGATGGAACCACATTTTAGCCACTGTCTCCACGGGAACAGTGTTTACCTATCTGTTCAGAAATCAAGCTC
>NC_056498.1:48316614-48337008 GCF_014905685.2 Nematolebias whitei
ATGTGATTAAAAAATGTTTTCATTCAACCTTTATTTCTACAGGTTAGTCTCAGTGAGTCACAAGGACTCATTTACAAGAGAGACCTGTTTTAGACAAAGCCTCAGACAAGGTACACACAACAATAAAATGCATTTAAAATGAGAAATAAATAAAAGTAGTGATAAAAAACAAAATACAATCAAGCTACATTATGAAATGACTTAAAATACTAAAAACAGGAACATGTCTGCATTGATTTTTGCATTGAACTTAACAAAAAGTGGACAGCTGCAGATCTTACTGCAAGGTGTTGCAGGTTACAGGAGCAGAGTAAAAAAAAGGCCTGAGTTCAGTCCGGGGACGCTGCGGGTAATGATGTCTTGAGAGCGCACGCTGTAACTGCACTGACGACGAAAAACCAGCAAGATTATAAGGCGGTATAGAAAACTAAAACCAGGAGCATGTCTGTATTGGTTTTTGCCAGGAACTTAATAGATGTTTAAAGCCACTTAGAAAGGTCAAGGTTGAGAGCTTCAAATCTTTTTGCAAGATATTCCAGGAAACAGGAGCAGAGTAGGAGAAGGACCTTTTGCCTAGTTCAGTCCTCACTGAGGGAACACTGCAGGTAATAATGTCCTGAGAGCGCACGCTGTAGCTGCACTCACGCAGAGACATGTAGAAGAAGATGTATGAAGTCAACAGACCAAGGAGGGATTTAAAGATGAAAATGTACCAGTGAGAGAGTCTGCATGAAGTTAATGATGACCAGTTTACCAGTGAGTACTGGGTGCAGTGATGGGTGTGGTAGTTACAGCCAGTTATGAGTCTTAGCGCACCGTGATAGACAGCGTCCAACATCTGCAGGGTGCATGTAGGAGCATTCGTGTAAATAATGTCACGTAGCCAGTGGCCGGAAGGAAAGTATCAGCTACAAAGTGTTTCTTAGCATTCAGAGTTAAACAAGATCGATTTCTGTAAAAGAAACAATTTTAATTCCACTTTCTTTACCAAGTTTTTAACATGCGACTTAAAAGAAAGATGTGCATCGACCAAGATTACCAAGTATTTGTAGGAACCTACAATCCCATTAGGAACACCATTCATAGATAAGATAAAAGGAAGGACTGGTGGTACCAACTTCCTGTTTGAAAACAGCATCCCTTTGGTTTTATCAGCATTCAGCACCAGTTTGAGCAAATCTGACTGAATGATGTCAAATGCAGACTGTAAAAGCTGGAAAACCTTAGCAACTGTTTTAGCTCCACAATAAACAACTGTATCGTCAGCATAGAAATGAAACAATTATAAATCACACTTTCAGGTAAACAGTTTGCAAATTAGCCCAACTTGATGTTTGCATGGCAGTAGAGGTCAAATATTGTTTCCCTCTTGAAATGATTAATATTCTTGCAGAGGCTAAAAATAAGACACAGCTTTTTTCTATTACTCGACCTTTGATTTTTGGAAAATGTGTTTCCTGCTGCAGTCCAGACACCATGTGATGTGATGTCACACTGCGGAGGGACCTCATCAGTCTGACTCCTGCCTGAGGGTGGGGGAAATGTTAAGTAACTCCCTTTATGGTGTTTTTCAGCCCTTCTTGTTCTTCTTTTTATACTTTGTTTTTAAACCTGTGTCCAACCTGCAACAACTAACAAATTAACATAACTTCCTTGTTTCTTGAGACAATTGGATGAAAATTTCAGGAGAAGTCAGAAACGGGATGTTTTTAACTTTGTATGCTTATATTCATTATTGTTGAATTTATTAATTAATTAATACCTGTAAACTGTATGATTTCAAGCTCTCATGTATAGGATTACTATGTTGGCAGTATGGTGGCACAGATGGTAGAGCTGCCGCCTCTCAGAAAGCAGGTCACCACGGTTCAAATCCCAGACAGGGGCCTTTATGGGTGGAGTTTGCATGTTCTTTCTGTGCTGCGTAGGTTTTCTCCAGGTACTCCGGTTTCCTCCCACAGACCAAAAACATGCATGTTAGGCTGACTGGTAACTCTAAATTGTCCCTAGGTGAAAGAGAGAGTGAACGGTTGTTTGTCTCGTGTGTCTCTATGTGTCCCTGTGATGGGCTGGAGACCTGTCCAGGGTGTCCCCTGCCTCTCGTACAGTGACTGCAGGATATGGGCACCAGTGACCCCCTCGGCAGTGACATGAACAAGAAGAAGCGGGTAAAGATAATGGATGGATGGATCTACCTGTAGGTGTGGTGAATCAGCTTTTTTAAGCTTGTTGCACTGGAGTGACATTATCTTCGCCGAGGAACTGCAAGAAGAAACAGCAGAATTAATCCCAGCAGAAATGTAATGCAAGCAAACTTCTTGGCTACTAAAAACTTTGAGGGAAATATCCCTGAGTGGGATCAATGAAAAATGTAATCATCAGATGGAGTTGCGCACACTACGCACACACAAACATACATAGAACGTGCACGTCGGCTGTGACGCGGGGATTGTCTTGTACGTCCTTTTAGTGGTTGTTTGCTTTGCTTATGGGAAAACTCAATCTACATCGGAAATGACTGGATTGTTATTGTAGGCGATAATCTTTGTGCTTGTATCTGTGTGAATATGTTTGTTTTAATTTGACCAAAATATCTCATTAACCACTGGAAGTACATCTACAACTCGTCAACAGTTGGACTCAAACCAATTCAAGATTCAATCTGTTCATTGACTTGACAAATCTGAATTTTGACTTCTGATTATTTGATGTTTTCACTCTGATGGAGCTTATACTTTCCAAACTTTACCAAAATCAGGTTCACTGACTAAATGACTGCTGACATGTTATTTTGTGTCATGGCTGATTGTTGTAAAAGGATAAGAAGGCTGTTTAGACAGCCCAAGTACAGATTTGATACATAAGGTCTGACAACCAACACATTAATTCAGCTTCTTGTCACTGATTTATTCATTACACATCGTAGCTGCCAGAGTCAGCAAATAAATAGAACGAACAATATGAAGGAATGACATCATGCTGTTCTTGATGAGTGCAACAGTTACCTTTAAACACAAAACTCTGCATAGCAACCAGCAATAAACATGACCTATAGTGGGGATGAATTAAAGATAGGGACACTGTTCTTTGGCTCATTCACTTTAATGGAAACGCCAAAATGTGCGTGCCGTGGTAGGTGGTCGCGTTTCATGGACTCCCCTCATTTTGTTCAACAGACTTGGCTTGAAGCTCAGCAACCCCTAAAGATGGCGTTTTATTGCACATGATGTCATCTAACAGCCGAACCTGCCTCGGCACTTTAGGTTGGTGATAAGAGAGGACTTGCTCAGGAGAAATATGTGAGACAGAACTAACTCCCACGATGAAGTACCGCAGGTGTGTGAGCGTCAGAGGACAAGCACGCAGGTCTCATGAGGTCAACCATAGCCCCAGGTGAGCTTTGAAACTGGGAACCAGAATCATCTCTGGATTTAATGAATGACTAAAGCTGTTGGAACTTCAGCTGACTGCTCTTATCACTGCTGCATTTCTGGTGTTGAATGATGTTACATCATACGTTTGGATGGGAATAACTCCAAAGGATCTAAGGCGAACATCTGGAGAATGTGTCTTCTTGACCATGTGATTCAGATGTTTTATGATATTTAGACAAATCATTAGGCGCCTAAATGAAAGTAAAATTTAAGGTCTACCATTCCTTGTACAAATCACAAAAATCTTAGAACATGTGATGTGAACGACTCTCGGCTACTACCACACCAAATTATAGAGTGAAAGCTATAGTTGTGTTGACTACTGTTGACCAGCTGTTGACTGTTGTTCATTAGCTATCCTCAGTTAGACTGACTTCAAAAGTTATTTGGTTTTTTAGTGATTACCTTCTAAAAGTCTCATTAAAATATGCCGGGTGGTTCATGAGATATTTTGCAAACATACATGGACTACAACAGTTATTGCTAAAATTTTAACCAAGGATCTTGTACCATGAGCACCACATGAAAAATAATAATAATAATAATAATAATGTCATCACAATATCAGCACTGTATGTTTCCATACAATGGCGAAATTAGTCTCTGCATTTAACCCATCCACCACCAGGTGGTGCAGTGGGCATCTATTGAAGGCGCCGGGGGGCATTTTGGGGATGAGACGTGCTGCCCAGAGACGCCACGTGATGTGCAGTGACTGGGGATCGAACCTGGGACTTTCGGGTCCCAAGCCGGCTGCCCTGCCTCTACACCATCTCGGCCCCCATGTGTTGTGAGTTACCATATTTTCTACCGTACACATCGCACCGCCCTACAAGTCGCATCAGTCCAAATATGTCTAATAAAGTGGAAAAATGCATAAATATGTCGCTTTGCCGTATACGTTGTATCTATTATGCATCACCACTGACGTGTCGTGTTTGTTACGCGTCACCGCTGACCATCTGGAAATATGAGCCAGTGTTGTGCCAAAAATCAATTGGCTGCCAAATGGCGGCTGTGGGAGCGTGCACGGGAGGACTTTAACAAGAATTTAACAAGAGCAACACTTAAAAACAATTTTTTGTTTTTTTCATTCATTCAACCTTTATTTAGACAGGTAAATCCCATTGAGCCCATTGAGTTAGCTCGACTTTATAGCAAAGGTGTGTCTCAGTTGAACTTTTACTTAATAAATGCACTTCAATGGTCAAGTCAGCTGCATTTTGCCGGGGCGGTGCAGCGAAATGTTTTGACGGTTGCTCCAAGCATGCTGGACGAAGGTGGCAGGCAAACCGTTTATGTCATTAATAGCCACTTTTACCTATTACATAACACAACGGCATGCCATTCTACTTGAGCACCATCTAGTGTCTGAAAATGGTAGTGTTCAGTATTTTCTGTCAGAATGAAAACAGACATATCTCAACCAAAAATTGGTTTATAAAAATGGGAAAAAATACATAAATCACAGTGCATGCAAATTATGCAAAAAAACTATGACTTATAAGCCGAAAAATACGGTATATGTGGATACTAGCACACCCAGTTTTAGCACAAAATCTGTAAAACTGATTTAATTACAGCCATTCTTGTGTTTTTTTAAAGTTAGTTGGTTGTGGCAGCCTTCTTGAATTGAGATGGCTCCAAAAGTGGGCTCAAAACCCACCAAGGATAATTTATTCAAAGTTTCATTAAAATTCATTCAGTGGTTCATGAGATATTTTGCTAACTGACAAACAGAGCTGACTCCAATGGTTAATGGCAAAATATTAAGCAAAAATCTTGCGTAGTCTGTTGGTGCTCAAAATATGTGTTGGGTATCAGTCTCAGCCACTACCATACCCAGCTGTTGATTGATATTTATATAACTGAATGAGCATAAGTCCTTCTTGTGTTTGCTGAGATAGCTGTGGCAGCCATCTTGAATCAGATTGACAAAGTAATTAGTTGTAAATGTAGGTTTAATATTTACCTTTTGAGGATTTCATAAAAGTCTGTCCAATGGTTTACAACATGGGCGATAATGATTGACATCTATTATGGGAGTTCAGTTCTTCTGCAGCTTCTGAAGTTCCTAGATGTCACCAAACAACCACATCTGCGACTCATTCCCCTGATGAGCGCCAGGAGTACATAAGGCTGCAGAAGAGCTCTACTCCCCGCTGGAGCATTACATTCCTACAGGAATTTGTGCTTCTAGCCCATGTGTGATTATTGATGATAGTTTAAACTTACCTTATGCTCTTTCCGTGTTTCAGCCTTGACGCCTGTGTTCCATCGGACCCTCAACTTCTCTGAGTAAAACCCTGGATTCCTTGTGGACCTCCTCAGCTCTATCTACCTCCTTTAAACCACTTGTCTGCCACACCTGTGACTCTCCTCCTTCGCCTTCCCCCCTGTGCTGGAACCCCTTTGGATCATCTTCCTCGCTTCGTCCATGACGCCAACTGTAAGGAGAGAAATGACATTGCTCCACATCAATTGAGTTCTACCAACCTGACCTCTCTCCTTGCTCCCCAGGGTTCCAGAGCCTCCCTTGTACATTGTGATATATTAACACTGTAAAAATAAAGCAGTTAACATTTCTATGTTTGGAGTCTGCTTCACTTCACTTCATACTCTCTGGGTTCGTTACATCCATCTCAGCCCAACGGGACCATTGTCACGACATGGACTCAACACTGGGATCAACAAATTTGAACAGATTTAGATGAGCAGGTGAACATATCAAAGCTTCACAGGTTCACAGGCTGCAGGTCTCTCTGCTGTTATTCAGGTCACGGTTGTTCTCAAGCAGTGAAAGTGAAAAGTAAACATGTATAAACACGTTTCACCATTATATTACGTCATGTTGTGTGTGGGTTTGAAGTTTTTAATGAGGTCATTATGAGCTGAAATGATTCTGATCGTAAGGTTTTTATTGTGTGATGTTAAATCCAGTGTTGGCCAAACATGCTGGATAAAGCTGGATTTTTATTTTTATTCCCTTCATGTCAACCATTTTCATTGCCGGCTGCCACTGAAGGCAAAAGGCTGATAATGTTTTGTGTGAGTGTGTGTTCATTTGTCTGTCATGTTAGCAAAACATCTTATCAACCACTGGACTGATTATTGAGATCAACCCAGTTCTATAAGGCTACCACAGCTAAGCAATTATATCCAACACATGAATGGCTATAGCTAAATAAATTATATTGAGCTACAATTTGATGTGGTAGTAGCTGAGGGTTAATCCCAGCCATAGGTGTAGCAACAATTATATTATTATTACATATTATTATGATTATAATATTATTATATGTTATTAAAAATATTTGTTCGAACCCCCCCCCCCCCATCTTATTGCATGGGATCATGAATAAACATGATTTACAAGGTTAGAAGGACTGCAGCGCCTTCAGACAGTATGAACTCCTTCAATGTTCTGATTATGATTCAAAACAAAAGTCTTCATCGTATCTGGGCTGAAGCTTTGCCAAGAGGACAATCATGTCTTTGTGATGAAAAGTACAGATCCCCCTTTCCTTTTTGCCCTCATGAATATTCTCTCCTCTGCCGCAGTCATCATGACCCTTTCATGCGGGTAGCCTCAGTGACATCAACCCTCAAAAGCATCTTCAAAGCCTTATTTCCTGAATAACAAGAGCAGTCACTAACTGGTTTGTGGTGAGGGAGCATCGGGGTTTTATTATCATCTTGGGAGGCCATGATGTTCACTGCTGGGCCTGAACCAGCTTGTTTTTGACGCCCGTCGTCGGAGGTGCACGCAGAGGAGGGCGGCTCGTGTTAGGGTTGAAAGGTTCATGGGTGAAGTGAAGGAAGAACTCCGGGAAATGTTGCGCACAGCGTGTGAACTAGAACCATGGGGAGACGAGGAGTGCTCCTGGGAAAACAACATCAGGAAGGTGTTACAGTAGCTTAATGTGACTGGGTTGGAACACCTGGTTCAAATCCAACCTGCGCAAATACGTTTTTTTTTCCTTTATAAATGTTTATCTGCAAAGTGGGAAATGTGGGCAGTTTAAATTTTAAGAATTACTCCACTCCAGACAAAAACAACGTATGGATCACAAACACCACCAAACAATTTTAGCTATTCTTAGTTACATTGTAGCGGAAGACAAATGTAAATGGACTATTATATTTAAGTGATAACACAATAAAATCTAATTTAGTCAGAACAGAATAATTTTAGACAAATCACACACACAAAAAAATATTTTGCACTTTATCTTGAGTGTTTTGCAGGACGTCAGTTCACGAGTGAGGGAAGAATGGAGCGTGAGACTGACAGATAATCCATCTGTGCAGCGTCTGCACTATTGTGGACTCTGTGCCGGTCCGTTGTGGTGAAGAGGTAGCTGAGCTGCAAAGTGAAGCTCTCTGTTGTGATTTGGCGCTATATAAATAAACTGAAATGAATTGTTTACCGTAAAGTCTACATTCCTACCCTCATGACCTCTGGGTAGGGACAGAAAGAATGAGATCGTGGATACAGGAGGTTGAAATTAGTTTGCTCCGCAGGGTAGCTGGACTCTCCCTTAGAGATCGGGTGAGAAGTCAGTTATCCAGGAAAGACTCGGAGTAGAACCGTAGAACCGTAGCTCCTCCACGCGAAAGGAGCCAGTTGAGGTGGTTCAGACATGTCTGACTGGGAGGAGACCCAAGGGAAGACCCAGGACATGTCTCTCGGTTGTCCTGGGAACACCTTGGGGTCCACGAAGAACAGCTGGAAGAGGTAGCTGTGGAGAGAGATGTCTGGACCTCCCTGCTACAGCTGCTGCCCCCGAGATCCAACTTCAGAACAAGCAGAAGATAATGGATGGATGGATGGATGGATGGATGAATTTCAGCTCAGTTTGAAGGAATTCTGACTAAACTGACAATCTCTCAGGCTTGTGGGTTCAAGAACAAAGCGGTCAATGCAAAGCTGACGGCAGTGAAATGGTTTATATAACTGCGTTTAAATTAACGTTTTAAATTGAAGCTGTTTCAACATGGCAGCAGTCCACTTTGGTCTAGGCCTGCACGGACTAGGCATTAGCTCATCAATCCTATCAGAAGTAAACAGTTTCTCCAAACTTAAGACATCCAAAGCGCTATCTGTAACCAGTACAAGTAGTGTCTTACCAAGCTACCATCAGTTGGTGAACTGAATTCATGAAATCATTTAGTACAGAATAAAAGTGTGAACAGCTGCCGAGGTGAGTGCAAAGCAAGCTGAGGTGGGTACACCACGGGTGGAGGTAGGCCACAAAAAAGCCGTGCACACTCAAAAACGCAGTTTTGCAAGCCATGCACACAAGAATTTGACAAGAATTTTAAATACCAGGCACTCAATGTGTGATTACATGACTCGTTGGTCGCTTGGTCACAAATACTCAGAATTCAAAACTGCGAAAGAAAATTTGCATATTTCTGTGCAATTCTGAGTCACCAACTCCTCTCCAACAGTCGCAGCCCAGTGAGATTCCACCTTAGCATATTAGGTGTTGAAAACCTCCAGGACCATCTCCATCTTCTACCAATGATTCATAGTCGTGAAATAGAGGCAACAGGTCCAGGAGAAAAACCCAGACCTCCCTCTCCCCAGCGACACTCACCTCTCCAGCTCATCCTGGGGGACCCTGAGGTGTTCCCAGGCCAGAGAAGATACAGCATCCTTCCAACAAGTTCTGGGTCTTCTCCAGGGCCTCTTCCAGGTGGGACATGCCTGGAAAACGTCTAAGGGAGGCATCCTAATCAGATGCTCAAACAACATCAACTAACTTATTCTGATTCAGAGGAGCAGCTAAAGTACAAGTTCCCCATGGATGACAGAGATCCTCACCCTGTCTCTAAGGCTGAGCCCTGGTCACACTGTGAGGGAAACTCATGTCAACCACTTGGATCCAAGATCTCGTTCTTTCAGTCATGATCTGAACCTCAGGACCATAGGTGAGGTTTGGGACATTGATCCCATCCATGCATCCAACCATTATCTGTTACCTACTTCTTCCTTTTAGGGTTGAGGGGGTCACTGGTGCCCATGTCCAACTATCACTGTGCAAGAGGCAGGGGACACCAGGACAGGCCTCCAGTCCATCACATGGACACATAGAGACAAATGAGACAAACAACCATTTACTCTCTCACTCTATAGGGACAATTTAGTTACCAATCAACCTAACGTGAATGTTTTTGGTCTGTGGGAGGAAACTGAAGTCTGCAGAGAAAACCCACGCATGCACGGAGAGAACATGCAAACTCCACCCAGAAAGGCCCCCGTCTGGGATTTGACCCGGCAACCTTTTCGCTAAGAGGCAACAGCTCTATCAACTGATCCACTGTGTCGCCTTGTCGGGACATAGACGAACCAGTAAATCCAGAGCTTTGCCTTATGACTCAACTTTCTTCACCACAACTGACCAAAGCAACACCCTCATTACTGAAGACAATAGTCCAGAATCATTGATCCATCTCCCTCTTCATCCTACCATCACCCGTGAACACGATGCCCAGATACCTGAACTCTTCCACTTGAAGCAAAGACCCCCCCCCCCCCCAACTCAGAGGGGGCATTCTACCTGAAACTAGTTCCTGGTGCCATGAACAGAACCCAACTTCAAAAGTCTGAACTTTCCCATTTCAAATAAACATCTTAAATTCACTGAAAGTGTTACATCTTTGAAGTGAGACCCTTTAGAAAATTTGCTAAAACTGAAAATCCGACACTGAGATTACAACCCTGCTGTGTGATTCAGATTTTGTGTTTAATCTGAGGGATTAAAATCTCTGAACTTGTGTAAATGTTGCAGAGTTGAGGCGCAGTGTGTTCATTTAACCGAGCACAAATTAATGCTTTACCACCAAACTCACAAGCTGCTCGTGTCAGGAACCACTCACTCAGCAAAACGAGGAAACGTCACTTTAAAGTTCACCAAACTTCCTGAACTCCACCCGTCCAGCCTTCTGTGAACACCGCCCGCCTGAGCAGAACTTATCTCTGATTTCCAGCTGAAACTCATTAAAACTCTTCCTTGGATGACTTCATCATGAAACCAGAGGAGCTTTTTTTATAGCCATCATGGCTTCAATCATATCATGAGGATCGTATCATAAGAAGTCCTGTTGAGGAAAAGACTTTCTGAAAATAACTAGAACACAAAAAATGAATTTTTACAGAAAAGACAGCGCGAATGCTGAGAGCTGAATGACTTCTGGATGTGTTGAAGAAGCTGAAACTGAGCTAAAGGTAAAACAAGCCGAAGCCAAAAACTTACAAAACAGTTAAAAGCAAAAAATTAGTAGAATGGTAGCTAAAACCTAAACCAATACAATTATAGTTAAAAACTAAAATTCTCAGAGCTGTGGCTAAAAGGAAAAATGAGTAAATCTGTAGCTAAAAGCTGAAGTTAGCAAAACCATAGCTTAATGCTAAAAGTAGCAAAACCATAGCTGAAAACATCCTGACATGTGCTCAATAATAGCTGAAAACTATAATTAGTAGATCTGTTATTTAAAAATAAAACTAGCAAAACCATAACTAAAAGCTAAAGTTAGCTAATTTGAAGCTAAAAGCTAAAATTTGAAAAACCGAAGCAAAAACCTAAAATGAGCAGATGTGTAGCTAAAAGTTAAAGATAGCTGTTTTCATAAAATAAGCAACAACAAAAAAAGTTACTAAATAAAAAATAAACTGTAGCTAAAAACAACGATTAGCAGATCTGTAGCAAAAAGCTGAAAAGCTAAAATGCGTAGCCAAAAGCTAAAATTAGAAAAAACTGTATACAGTAAATGCATACTTGAACAAAACTATAGCTAAAAGTTAAAATGAACAAGTTTCTACAACCTAAAATTAGCACAACAGTTGCTTAAAAGATCAACACAATGGCTAAAACAAAAAAAAAATAACAAAAGCTAAACTCTTAAATGTCCTAATTTTAGGTAAAAGCTAATACTAGTAAAAAGGTAGGCAAAACTTAAAACAAAAAACAGTAAGTAAGAAGCTAAAATTCACAAATCCACAGCTTACAGCTAAAATGATTGCAGCTGTAACTAAAGGCTAAAATTAGCTTAACAATTGGCTCATATTTCTAATTCCAATTGATTTCAATAAAACTAAAGTATGCTACGACAATTAGCTGCTAAAAATAACACACAGAAGAAACAGAACAGGAAAACATTAATTAAAATCAAACACTGGGCACATTGAAAGTGAACATGTTTAAATCCTGAAAGCCTTCGCGGCACGGACCAGCTCTTTCACTAACATTGATTTAAAAGCTGAAATTAAGACACAAGACAACCTGAGTTTTATTACATCCTTTGAGTTTTGGTGCACTTGAACACACCAGGTGCTGAGTTCAAGCCAGAGGCGAAGAGTAAAAGTTATTTTGAAGGAAAAGACTTTCACCACTGGAAGCAGATTTTCCTTTCTGCTCCCGGCAGATATTTTCTCTGCCGCTCCTCATCAACGACAGGCGCGTCGATTCTGCCACTCCAAGCTGTCATCCACATGTGGTCAGCTCCGTTTGGTTCTCTCCGTGCATGCGTCGGTTTCTCCGGGTACTCCGGTTTCCTCCCACAGACCAAAAACATGCATGTTAGACTGACTGGTAACTCTAAATTGTCCCTAGGTGAGAGAGAGAGAGTGAATGGTTGTTTGTCTCGTGTGTCTCTATGTGTCTCTGTGATGGACTGGAGACCTGTCCAGGGTGTCCCCTGCCTCTTGCACAGTGATAGCTGGATATAGGCACCAGTGACCCCATGATCCAAAAGGGAAGAAGCATGTAAAAGATGATGAATGTCTGCAAGATTTTTTTGTTGTTTTTGTTTTTAAAGACCACTTCCTTTTATTTAGCTCAGTTGCAGGTCTTTTCCACACTAACCAGCTAACTCTAAGAGAAATAAGAAACATAAACTTTGCTGGAGAAATTCTTTTTCCCGAAAGTCATCTTGCACAGACTCTGTTTGTAGCGCATTAGAGATTGTAGATGACAGTGAACATGAAAACCGGCCGTGCTTTTCAAAAACAGACTGCAGCTGCACCGTTCATTAGTCGTCCGGGTTGTCGACAATCAACTTCCAGTGAAACTGAAGCTGAAAATTCACAAGTTTTAAAACATTTCCACAACTCAGAGGAGTTCTTTTCACCAACTGTCACAGCCCAGTTGCGTACCACCTTCACCAGCCTACATATAAGGTGAGAACTGGGGTGGCAAGATTTTTTTTCCAGTGGCAGCTGCCACTCTGTGCCACCCCCTAGCACCACCACTGGTTTTAACCATCATCTTCTCAGCTGCTCCACACTTGTTGCGCCAACAGCTCAGAGGTTTAAGACCCGGAGCGCCAAACCTCCTGTGCTCCATTCAGCTGTGTCAGCTGCTCCTCTCTGATTGGGGAGCAGGAGCGCACCTCACTCCTCCAGACAGAGCCACCCTGAAGACGAGTTTCAGCTCAGGTCTTTTTGTTCTGCAGTTTTTGTGCTGGGACCAAACCCAACACCTCCGGGCTGAACCTGCCTGTTCAAAGTGAAGGGAGAGGCGGTGAGTGATTCAGCTGTGGGACATTACCTCATGGAGGATAAACTGTGACTGCAGAGGTCTAACTCAGGTCTCTGCTTTGACTCTTATCAGAGGCAGCTTTTCTGTCCGGGCTCAGGGGGGAAGTTTTGACAGCCAGGCTTTACAGCCTCCCTCCTCTCTCCCCCCCTCTCCTTCTCTCTCCACTCTGTCGCTCCTGACAGAGAGATGATGAAGTGGTGACTTCATCCCTTCTTCTAGCAAACCCTCCTCCTTCTCCATTTTTTCTTCCTCCCAGTACTTTTTGCGTAGCACAGCCAGGAAGCATGCCAGCAGTGTTCATCCTGCTGCGGTCCCTGGTCATCAGGCTCCTCAGCAGCAGACTGGCAGGCTCTCTGGCTCGGCTCCTCAGAAGAAGCCTCTCGACGGGCGCTGCCCACCTCGGCACAGCTTTGAGGCACATCTGGGAGCGCGTTCGATCCCAGGAGTCAAAGGAGGCCGTCCTGGGCTGCGTGCTGTGCATTCTCAACATGCACAAGAAGGTGGAGAACTGAGCTTTCATCTGTTCAAGGAGGACTTTTGTGATTGTTTGGACTCAGCGTGGTTCTGTTTTCCTGCCTGGGACATGTCTGAGAGCATCGTGAGGAAGGTGCAGCCCTTCACCATCGGGACAAGACTGTCGGCTCCCTCAGTGGCCAAAGGCCAGGAGTTTCCTCAGACGTACCTTCCCGGTGAGACTCTGGACAACTGTGTGCTGCAGCACAACCTGAACTCGCTCTACCTCAGTCGATCCCAGCAGGTCTGTGCACGCGACTCCTGTCTCGCCCCCCCGACTGTCAAGCAGGCAGCCCCCGTAAGACACGTGCACATGGCAGCAGAGGACCACCTGGACCAGAACACCGCCTCTGCGTCAGCCGTCTCCAGGTCCATCAAGAAGATCACCATATCTGGGAGTAAAGACAAGTCAGACCAGAAGACTGCAGCGGGGCCAGCCAAGCTGTCAATCACAGGCTCCTCGTGTGGAAACAAAAACAACAACAACAACAACGTCAACACAGGCACGTCAGATCTGCGCCTGCCCAGGATTGTAGGAGTGAGCTGCGAGAATAAACCTAACGCTCCTTTTAAGGTACAAAACACACAACTACTAAAGACTTCACATTTTATAGAAAAACAAGCAGAAATAAAAATGAAGTTCCAAAAACGTTGGGACATTGTGTAAAATGAAAATAAATACTGAATAACAATCCAACAATTTTCAGTCAGGTCATCCGGACAGTTTCTTTAAGAAGTGTTCTTTAAAGTTCTTTAAAGAAAGTTCTTTAAGAAACTGTCCAGATGACCTGACTGAAATTTGTTGGATTGTGTACTTGGATTTTTGAGCATGGACTTTTTTTTTTTTTTTTTTTTTAACAACGATTTCCAAATCTCACAAACCAATAATTTATTCACAAATCATAAACATGTGAAATTTTAAAACTTGGAATCTGCTCAATTTTTTGATAAATAAATATATATACAGTTGTCCCTCGTTTACTGCAGGGGATCCGTACACTCAAGCCTAGCAATAAGTGAAAAACCGCGATATAGTGAATCCGTGAAAAACGAACAGTGAAGTAGCGAGGGACTACTGTATATATATATATATATATATATAAAGGTGTTTTAAACCCTTCCCACACTCTTGCAATATTGTAAACAATGTTTCTAAACTCTAAAGGCTCTAAAAGAGACAGAATGTCATGAACTCTCCTCTCTGCGCTCTCGGCCACGCCCACTTCTCTGCAGCAGAACGGAGATCACAGAGGAGGAGGAGGAGCTGCAGGAGGAGGAGGAGCTGCAGGAGGTGGAGGAGCTGCAGGAGGACATTTCTCCTGCAGTGTGGGCTGCACAAAGGTGCAGCAGGTGCTACATAATTTAAAATAATTTATTTTAAATAAAAAAAATCCATGCCGATCGTGCGGCTCATCCATCAATCAGCCAGTTGTGTGTCATGTCTAATCTTATTTTGGAAAACCGCGATAGAGCGAGTCGGCGATAAACGAACCGCGACGTAGCGAGGGACGTATATGAATTTAATGACAGTAAGGCATCCATTTCAAGGCGAGCGGTGGCACAGAGGTTGGAGAAGGTGAGCCTGTGATCTGAAGGTCGCCGGTTCAACTCCCCGTTCTGACAACATCAAAAACTGTTTGCACCCACACCTGCCTCCACCCTCATTTCCTCACTCTGGGCTCTTGAGCAAGGCCCTTAACCCCCACCATCTGCTCCCCCGGGCACCCTAGACAGCAGCTCTCTGCTCCACACAGAGGGCTGTGGTAGCTCGGTGGTCTGTGGTTGAGTCAGGACGGTTAGTTCGCTGTGGTGACCCCTGAAAAAGGGAGCAGCCGAAAGAAGAAGAAGAATGTGTTCATTTCAAGCTGTTCGAGGGTAACGTTGTTTTCAGGGAATCATCCTCTTTCTTTAAACGTCCAGGACCCGAGGAGACCAGTTGTTGGAGGGAATGTGGTCCCGTTCTGGTCTGATGGAGTCTTCTAGTTGTTCAGTCCAGGATGGGCGTACATGTTTTTTTCAAAAACCCATAAATAGATTTCTGCATTTTCTGCTTTTCCAGATGTGAAAGTTGCCTATGTATGTCAGAGGCACCAATGCACCCCCATACCATCAGAGAGGCAGGCTTTTGAGCTGTGAGCTGATAACAGGCTGGTGGTCTCTCTCCTCTTTAGTACGGTGGATGTGGCGTCCGTGATTTAAAAAAAAAAAAAAAAAATCCTAATGGAGATTTTTCTGACCTCAGGTCAGTTCTGGACTTCTCCTGAGTCCACTTGAAATGAGCTCTGGTCCAGAGGAGACGGCAGTGGATCTGGAAGTTCACATCTGGCTTCTTCTTTGTCTGATAGAGCTTTAAACAGCACTTATGGACTGTGTTTACAGACAATGATCTGTGGAAGGGTTCCTGAGCCCAGAACAGAACCAGACCTGGTTTTAATGCAGGAGCCCCTGAGGGCCCAAAGCTCATGACCATCCAGACCTTCAGCCTCGTCCTTTGAGCTCAGAGATTTCTACAGATTCTTCTAATCTGTTGATGAGATTAGGAACTGGAGATGATGGAGATTAAAGTCTCCAGTTTTCTTCTTTCAGCTGCTCCTTCTTCAGGGCTTGCCACAGCGAACTAAGTCGCACAAAGACTTGGCGATTGTTTTTACGCCGGATGTCCTTCCTGACTCCACCACAGACACTGAGCTACCACAGCCCTCTGTGTGGAGCAGAGAGCTGCATCTAGGGAGCAGATGGTGGGGGTTAAGGGTCTTGCTCTAGGGCCCAGAGTGGGGCAAATAGAGGCAGGTGTGGGTGCTTCACGTTTCCCTCCCACATTTTGATGTTGGCGGTTTGGGGAGTTGAACTAGCGAACTTCTGATCACAGGCCCACCTTCTCTAACCTCTGCGCCACCACTCCCCCTTCACAATTTTCCATTAAAAACATAATTCTGATATTCCACTTTTTTATTCAGTTTGTCAGAGACTGGTGAACCTCTGCCCATCTTTACATTTGAGAGACTGAACCTCTAAAAGCCTCTTTGTACGTCCAGTCCTCTCACGCACCTGTTGTCAATTATCTAATCGTAAATACTCCTCCAGCTGTCTCTGATTCAAACCTCTTTCTTTGACATTATTTATTAACCCCATCCCAACTTTCATTTAGATGTGTTGGTGCCATCAAATGTAAAATGACAAAAGAATTGTCCAGTTTCTTAGTTTCAACATTTATTATTTTATTATGTTCATTTTGTCTCACTGTGAAAAAAACATGAGTTTGTGAGATTTGAAAGTCTTTTAATTGTGTGAATGTTTATGAAACATTCACTCGACTGATCTGATTTTCTTCCGCACATTTTTGGGCATCTTTCTCGTACCATAACTTTTGTGCTATTTCGACAAATCATAAATGAAAACGTTCAGCTCTTTCAGAACAATCCAGCTATGGTTTTTGGTATTGGTGCAACTTTAGCTTTTTGAAATATTTAGCCTTTTTCTGTCGTTTTTAAAAACATGAACTGAGCTCATTTTACATCCTTCAGATCTTTAGATGTGTTTACAACCTTTTACTGCTTCTTTCACTTTTAGTTCTACTTCAGCTTCTTTCAGCTTCCTTCTGCAAATTAAAAAAAAAATCAGCTACTTTCAGCTGTTTTGTGCTCCTTTCAGATTCTTTCTGCTAACTACAACATTTTTGTGCTTCTTTTAATTTTTTATGCTAATTTCAGCTTGTGCTTCTTTAAGCTTATTTCTGACATTTTCAGGTTTTTCTGCTATTTCAGCTACTATTTAGCTGTTTTATGCTTATTTGAGCTCTTTCAGCTAATTCCACATTTTTTGCACTTGTTTCAACTTTTTTCAGTCTAATTCAGCAAAAATGTGCTCTCTCCACTTCCTTCTGATAATTTAAGCTCCTGTTTTTTTAGCTACATTTCAGCAGGTTTTTTTTTGGCTAATTTCAGCTTTTTTCTGAAAATTTTCACTTTTTGTGCTAATTTCTGCTTCTTTCAGCATAATTAGACAAATGTGTTTTTGCTGCTTTCTTTTGCTAATTTAAGCTTGTTCTAACTTTTCAGCTAACTTTTTAGTATTTTTTTATATCATTTCAGCTGTTTTCAGGTAAATTCAAAATGTTCATGTTAATTTCTGCTACTTTCAGCCTAATTAACTTATTTATGCTAATTTCAGCTTGTTATGCCCCTTTCAGCTTTTTCTGGTAGTTTCAGCTTTTTTCTGCTGATTTAGCTACTATTTTGATGCTAATTTTAACTTTTCAGCTAATGCACTTTTTAAAAACTAATTTCAGTTCTTTCCACTTCCTTCTGATAGCTTAAGCTTTTTTCTGCATTTTCAGCTACTTTTCAGCTTTTTATTTAGCTATTTTTAGCTTTTTTAAGCTAATTTTCCATTTTATCCCGCTAACTTTTGCTTATTTAAACTTAATTAAGCAAATACGTGTTTCTGCTTTCTTCTGCTGATTTAGGCTTGTTCTTTCATTTCAGCTATTTTTCAGCATGTTTTTAGCTAATTTCAGCTAAAAACATTCACACTGCATTTTCGCAGGAAATGCAATTTCACTAGTTCTGATTTAATTTCCATTTAATACATTGTACAGACTGTTTTTGGATCTTGTAGATATTTTAGATCTACAGTAGTTTCACATGTTACTTTCACCTAAATTAAAAAAAAACATATATATCAATAAATAAGCAACTAAATATAAATTCTAAACTGAGAAAATAAAACTGTGTTCAACATTTAGCAAAAATGTACTTAATCTGAATCCCAAATAGACTGAAAATGCATTAAATTATAGATGAAAACAGCAGTAATACATTTGTGGACTCCTGACTTCTGGTGTTTCTTACTCTCTGGAGTTCATGTTTAAATTTACCTTTCAGGTTTTGCTCAGTAAAGACGGCAGCGATGTATTTCAGCCTGCTCAGTGGCAAACCTCAGTGAAACCAAAGGGAGAGGAATCCATCCAGGTAAGACACAAACCAGCTGAGGCGTACACGTTTCTGTGATGGACCTATAGTCTGTTACTTTCTTAAATAGAACTATAACCAGGCTAAAACGATGGGACATTTGAAACGTTTATTTCAGCCGTTTTCCACACAAAGGAACATTTGTTTTGTTGTTAGAGGGTTTTATAGCCAGCTGTTTGACGATGATTAATGAAGAGTTTAGGACGGGAAGTCATGCTCTGTGTCTATATTTCACATTTGAGGTGCAGCATTGAAAACGTTATGTAATTAGCATGTCTTTAATTAAACATTCCCAGGATAACTTGTCAATTCTAGTGTCAGGCTTGTTAAAGAGACTGTAGGAAGACGTGTGTTTTCTCATGTTGTGTAAAGCCAGCTGGATTAAGCTGAAGTTAAAGTGTGTGTTTGTGTGTAAAGTGTCCAGAGCAGGGCTAAAAAAGGCAGGGCTCACTGGAAAACATGAAGTCAGAGGAGGCTGGTAACAAAAGAAAAAGCTCATGCAGGCTGCTTTTAGCAACACGCTGACAGCGGCGGCTCACTTCCCCTGTTCGAATTTAAAACAAATATCTGACGAGGTCTGTTAGTGACTCTACAACACTAAGTTTTAGCTCAATATCTGTGCAGTTGTCTGATGTTCAGTGAAATCCACGCAAACACAGACACCAACATTTACATGATCGCCTTTAATGGCAGCTGCAGATAAATGTGGGGGGTGTTCACCTGTGGAAGAGGGGTTTAACTTCCCCAGCCCAGATCCTTAAAGCTGATTTGTTTACATGTAAAGCTAAAACATGTCACACACATCTGTCCGTTCTGGTTTCCTTCACGTGTCCAGATGTTTCCTGAAGCGGGAGCAGGAGTTCTTGTCCATTATTTTATTTTGTCACTTTATTCAGTAAAGTGCTGACGGTGGATTTTTTGTCAAGGGCGGTCTGGAAAGAGGATGTTATGACTTTAGATAATAACAAACGTATAAACTAAAGAAATTACGTTTTTATATAGTGTAAGCACTGAGAACTGATTTGCTGCTGAATGTTGCAAAAATAAAAGGCTTAAACTGAACTGTTAAAGCTAAAAGCAGCAAAATGCTAACTAGACGCTAAAAGTATTACAGTTTGTTTCGGCTGATCTCTTCTTCAGAGGTCGCCACAGTGAACGATCTCGCATGAAAGATTTGATCCCTCCGGGCAAACAAAGATTCTTGAGCTTCCTGGCGCAGCCTGGGCTCAAACCCACAACCTCAGGATTGCAAGACTGCGGCACTGACCACTGAGCTACCGTAGCCCCTTAAGAGCTAAAAATAATAAAAAGCTAGCTAAAAGCTTTACAATGCCAAAGACTAAATATGGTGAATATGGCTAGCTAAGCACTAAAAGCGGTGCTTTAATTATAACAATTTGACTTGATGACTAAAAGTAACAAAAATAAAGTTAAATGTCAAAAGATCAACTAAAAGCTAAAAATAGCAACAAAAAAACCTAGCGAAAAGTAGAAAAATTATGGCTTAAAGCTAAAAATAGCAAACTGGTAGCTTAACACTATAAGTAGTAGAAGGGTAGCTAAAAGTAACAAAAGATCAGCTAAAATATTTCAAGTTTAGCTAGAAGCTAAAAGTAGCAAAATTCCATTTAAAAGCTAAAGTTATTAAATGGCCAACTAGAAGTCAAAAGTAGCAAAAAACTAGCAGCTAATTTGCGCTTAGTCAGCTGACTATAGCACACTACCTAAATGTTAAAAGTAGCAAAAGCTAAAAGTAGCATAAGGCTAGCAAATGTAACTAATAGCTAACAAAGTTCATGCTCAGTCATCCAGGTACCAAATCCAATAATTCTCAGTCAGGTCATCTGAACAGTTTCTTTTTCATAGAGACATTTTGCCCTCTATCCAGAGGACTTCATCAGTCAGAGGAGGAATTGACGAGGGACACCCCCA
>NC_056498.1:48337108-48339645 GCF_014905685.2 Nematolebias whitei
TTGTTGTTGTTTTTTAGTTTGTTTTTGTAATAAAACTTTAAAAGACAACTTTGGTCTCTTCATTCAGATGAATATTCATTTGTTCTGCTCTAGAACTCCCTGTAATTAACACATTCCACTTCAGTGACTGATTCTGATCATTAACGGGTTGTCGGTCAGTAAACTGACCAGCTGGTGCCCCTCGTTAATGAATGAAAAATAAATAAAACAAATGTAGTATATATTCATAATATATCTCTGGAGCCGCCACTGGATAGTAACCTGGAAGCAGACGGCGTTCTGTGTACGCTGCCAACGATATTGTGAGAGCAAGATGGAAACTTGGTTTTCTGATCCAGGTGTTTGCACGGACTCCGGGTACCAACGCACTCAATATTCTGTTGCTGCAAATCAATGAGCAGCAAACTGACAAACCTTTTAGCGGTGACAGCCGTATGAACACGATCCCGGGGTTTTGCTTGGTGTCCTGCTGCAAATTAAACCTCTGAACTCTTCACCTCGCGTTCAACACGGGTCCCTCCATTTATCAAACGTTCATAGCTGCGAAGCCATTTGCATGAGCACAAGGCCGACAATCAATTCTGTGCTGCAAGGGAAGTTTAGCAACTGGTGGGACGTCAATAACTTTACGATTCACGGTAGATTTCTCATGCACGAGGCCACCTGCAGACACCGGTGGAGCGGCTGATGATGTATTCCTCAGGGCTTACTTTTATTGAGATGTCCACAGCCATAAATAGGTCTTGGTGTTTCTTACGACTGCTTCTTCATTTATACTGCATACTTTATTCTTACCTTGAATGTGTAGCCTTTTAGTTTTTCATATTCAATGTTTTTAGATTTAAAACATTAGCAGCACTGGACACAAACCAGTAGAACACAAAAGCAGTTTATTGTGTGAGTCCATGAGGCTTTCACTGCTTCATAAAGAGCGGCACATCAGAGTCGGGTCAAACGTGCTGCCGATTAAAACGAGATGTTCCAGATGATGCTCGTCACAAATATGAGTGGTGCTCTGACAGGGCCGAGAAAAACATGGAGTTAAATAATGCTATCAGTTGTAAAAGAAATGGTGACATCAAAGCAGCTGATGAACAAGAAGTTTGACACGTTCTGTGCAGGAGTTCAACTAACATGAGTTCACAACATTCAAGTTGCATAAGTTCATCAGAACCGTTGGTGCTGAGCTCAAAATTTGAAGCTGTGTTTGTGTAACGTTATGTTTTGACCAGAGGATGAATAATATGTTGTAATGTAATATATGTAATAGTAGCTTAAAAATCTGAAAGTAGCAGAAAAAATCCAAAAGGAGTGTAAATAGATGAAATTATCATTAAGAAGTTAATTAGTCTGAAAGTAGCAGAAATTACCACAAAACTTGAATTTATCTGAAAACAACTGAAATTAGCTAAAATGCTAAAAGGGTAGCTGAACAGGTAGAACAAGACAAAATTAGCAGAAAGAACCCATTTGCCCAATTAGGCTTAAAGAAGCAAAATGAGCACAAAAAGTGGGAATTATCTGAAAAAAAGTTTAAATTAGTTAAAAAAAACCAGCTAAATAGTAGCTGAAATAATGGAAAAGGCTGAAATTTGCAGAAAAAAGTACAAATGTTTTAATTAGAAAGGATCACAAAACAGCTGAAATTAGCTGGAAAAGTTTTAAATTTGCAGAAGGAAGATGAAGCAGAACAAAATGTGAAAGGAGCAAATAAAGGTTGTAAACGCACCCAAAACATCTGAAGGATGTAAAATGAGCTCAATTTATTTTCTGAGAAGAAAAAAAGTCACAGAAAAGGCTAAATATTTCAAAAAGCTAAAGTTGCACTGATACCAAAAGTCATAGCAGAATTGTCCTGAAAGAACTGAACGTTTTGATTTATGATTTGTTGAAATGGGTTTAAACCAGTGGAACGAGAACGATGCTGAAAAACGTTCAGAAGAAAACTGGATCACAACAGAGTGAACGCTCAGGCCCCCTCTTTTAAACGAGTCCTCGTGACTCAATCAGACTAACCTGTACAAATAAAGGTGGAATGCTTCATAAACTCCTTCTAGTCCTCCTTCTAGAATTGTGCCGCTCCAGGTGGCTGCATGTTGGAGCAGCTCTTTTACTTTCATTCTGAAATTTTGCTTTTGGAAACTTTAATTCCTCTTTTTCTGGATGTAAATCACATTTTTTGGATGATTGTTTCCTCTGGTATCAGATGCTGTGCAGCTGGAAGGATTTTTACTGAAACTTTTTTTTTAGTTTCGGACATTTGTTATGATGCGTAACCATGGCAACAAGGCAGTTTCTACAACAGCAGCAGCTGATTAACATCTCAAAAGTTCAAATAATATCTCAACTATGACCCCAACTCTCAAATGAGTTGAAAAGGATGTTATGTGGACGCATTCTCATCTACCTGCCAGCTGTGCTCGAGTGCCTGACCACTGAGATCCTGGAACTAGCAGGAAACACGGCTCATGACAGCGGAAGGACAGGATCGCACCTACAGTTGGCTGTCCGCAGCGACGAGGAGCTCAACAAGCTGC
>NC_056498.1:48339745-48341220 GCF_014905685.2 Nematolebias whitei
GCACCTACAGTTGGCTGTCCGCAGCGACGAGGAGCTCAACAAGCTGCTGGGAGGAGTGGCCATCGCTCTGGGAGGAGTTCAGCCCAGCATTCAGGCGGTCCTACAGTCCGGGGGAACTGAGAGGCCAGCCGAGTCTGGATGGACGGATCGGACGGCATCTGCAGCCAGTTTCTTAGGATCCACTGTGGGATGGACCTTTACAAGAGATCCTTCCTGTCTACAGACATCAGCATCTATAACATCTCTTAATGAAATGAGGATAACGAGTTACAACAACAAAAAAAAAATTTCCTTTTGGGATTAATAAAGTATTTTTGAATTTGAATTTGAATTGAAACTTTCTCACAAATATCAACATGGAGGAACAAATCACATTTCTTAGATCCTGATTTGTGGTGACTAAAAATAAAATAAAATATCTGGTATTTTAGTTCAACTCACAAACAAACGCTGCAGGATGCGAGTGAAGGAAACCGATTGTGGGATTGTTTCCTTTCTTCAGAAAGTTAAAACTTTAAACTGTCAGAGTGAAGCCGGCAGTTTGTCGGACAAACTTCATATATTAAGGCTCCGTCGTCAGGACTTTTCTCTTCCATTCGCCTGCTGAAGTGCCGAGAAAAGACTTTATATTGCTGCATATTTTAGCTCGGTGCACCACAGAGAGAACGGCGAGAGGCTCAGGAGACGAGGTTTCCTCCTTCAATGCAGATTTGCCTCGTGTTTGTTTCAAGGTGGGGGTGGGAGGCAGCTCTTTAGAAATGGACACACCAAATGATTTAAAAAAAATAGGCATCAGACGGGGAAGAGAGGGGATTTAGACGAGACGGAGAGCTGCGTTGTAGTCATCACTTTTGCAGCGTGCCACACATTTTGAATCCTCTCTATCTATTAATTTTCTGCTTCTGTATTTGAGAAGCTCTATAAATATGTAGAACAGCCCGATGATGAAATTCCTATTCAAGCAACTGCAAAGTAAGAAGAACTGTCGTTCCGCCCTGAGATGAAGACAAATCCTGATGGCTTTTCTAATCGAGCGCAGGAGGACAGCTGGGAATCACCTCAGCTGCAGCCGAGGGGAATAAACTGAGGCTGGTGGCTAACTGGTGTTAGCAAGAAATCAAAACCAACAGAGAACGAGACGGCAACCTCAACCATCTCTTTATATGTTTAGATCCCCGTTTATAAAATCCTTGGGACTTTGTTTATCAATAAAAACGGAACGTAATGATTTGCAAATCTCATAAATCCATTTTTTGTTCATTCATAATGGAACACTGCAGACGCTGAATGTTGAAACGTAGATATTATCCTTTTTTATCAAAGGAAAGATTGAATTTGATGACGGCAACACATCACAAAATGTATTCCAGCAGCATAAATAAGAAACAGCTGGAGGAACATTTTGCACCTGGTCAGGTTAATTTAGTCAGAGGAGTGGGTATAAAAAGACTTTTAAAAGGTTAAAACTCTCAGAA
>NC_056498.1:48341320-48342708 GCF_014905685.2 Nematolebias whitei
TGATTAGTCTCACGGCACAATGGACAGAAAAACTTTGATCTTAAAACGTCTGTCCTTCATGCACAGGAGTGCAGAGGATCCCACACTGCAGCTATAGGAACCTGGAACAAGCCTCCACATGTGAGACAGCATCGCAGGTGACTAATGCTAATAAATATTTAACACTTATAAGTCAAAGTGCTCTGCATATGGCTGTTACTGAATATATGTCACCAGCTCTTACAGCTGTTGCACAATTATTGTAGCAAATATCGGCATATCGGCCAAAAATCCAATATCGTGCATCCCTAGTAAATTATTTTGTTTAAATAAATTAAATGCATGACAAAACTGACAAGTCTTTGTTGTCTCTATTGTTGACACAGTGTAGTTTAGTGTTGTGAAGGCTGCATGATGCCACATCATTTTTTGTTATGACTAGATCACTAAATCAGAAAACCTTAAAAAAAAAAAAAAAAAAATTAAAAATAAATTCACTGCTGGTGGTTATTAAAATGTTAATTGGGTAAAAGGTAATATTCTTAATCATGCAGGTCACCATTTCTTAATACAATGGCAAGTTGTGTTACAAATGAAACTAAATTAAAAAAAAAAAATAAAATAAATAAAATAAAACCTGTCCTCCTAAAGTCATTTTCATAAATTGTGTCACATTATTATTATCATTATTATTATTATCATTATTATCATTATCATTATTATTATTTTAGTCACAGGAGTGAGTTTAAAATAAACAGGACCATGAATATATGGACTAGTTTAATGAGGCGTCTCTAAAACGGTTATTGAATCAAGGGTTTCACTCGTTTAAATACACCAGACTGCAGGAAATTACATCTACTTGATTCAAGATTGTCTGGGAGAGGACCCCCCCACCAGTGTGTGTCCCCCCCACATTACAAATACTTCTGACTCCGATGCATTCAGACATGCCATTAGCTCGTACATCAGACACTTTGTCAGGGTTTGTGGTGAGGTCCAGTAAAAACTAGTTAGTTTTTTTTGTGCCAAACTGTTATTTTATTTTTTTAAATAAGAGGCAGATACAAGATTTTTTTTTTTTAATTATTCTTTCTGCATCTTTTTCAGTCATTGTTTTATTTGTCATTTTAAATTTTTTTATGAATGCATAAATGAATAAAATAAATAAATGAATAAATAAAAATGTAACAATTAAAGAAAACAAGAGCAACAAATCAAGGAGGAGCACAAACACCAAACAGGGAACGAGCGAGGACTGAGGGTTTATATGGACCAGGGCTAATGAGCAGGGAGGAGACACCTGGGCTTGACGACAACTGAGAACAGGTGAGAGTGGGCGGGGCAAGAGCTGAGGAGCAGAAACCAACCGTTAAAGGAAAAATACAAAGGAGTCAGAAAATTAACTA
>NC_056498.1:48342808-48347481 GCF_014905685.2 Nematolebias whitei
GTCATCTGAACAGTTTCTTTTTTATAGAGACATTTCGCCCTCTATCCAGAGGACTTCATCAGTCAGAGGAGGAATTGACGAGGGACACCCCCATATTTATCTATCTATATCTATTTTTATATATCTATCTATCGATATATATATATATATATATATATATATATATATAATATATATGAAATAAACTACTTCTTACTACTTGTACTTACTTCGCGGTTTTTTCACTTATCGTGGGTCTACAGGGTACAGATCCCCCGCGATAAACGAGGGACTACTGTAGCTTAATAAATGGAAAATATAAAAACAGGAAACAACTGTGTAACGCAGCATTCACAAAATTAGCATATAAATGTTTTACTTCTTATGAGGTATGCATAGATGGAGAGAATTGAACAACATTTTTCATGCTCAGGATAACAACAATCACATTACTCTCAACCCTCTTTTAATATGTTGTCTGCATTGTGTGCTTTATCAGATTTCAGGGCCAGAAATGCAGAAGAAAGAGCTCCAGACCAAACACAGAGCTCTGCACACGGAGGGTGAAGAGCTAGCAGCTGCTAAATGTCCCAGTGAGAGCTTCAGTCAGCGTAACGCACTCTTCAACAAGGAAGCACTGCAGGTAAAACACTTGTGACACGCAAACACACGGGCTTACACAACCTATACCTTTACAAAACAAACTCAAGCAAATATTTTTAGGTTTTAATCTTCAATTACTGGGAAGGACAGTGCATAAATGTTGAAACACCTTTATTTTTCTTTTTTGGGCATCGCAGGTTTTTATTTGCTGCTCCCACTGCAGCTGTGGTAAAAAGAAAAGTACAGAAAGTACCTATTTTATCACAAAATGTTCAAATCCGAGTGTGATGGTGTCCAACATTCTTAGTTCACACTTCTTATACAGTTGGTTCATCAGCAGGTATGTTTTTGTTCTTTCACCGTGTCGCTCGCTGCTATTTAAAGTTTTTGTTTCTCAGATCCCCGCACACCCAGACTCCCACTGACGTGTCTGACTTCAGAATGTTCTCTTTAAAACAGGAAGTGAAGGTTCTTTTAACTTGTTATATACATCCATTATCTTCACCCGCTTCTTCTTTTCTTGGGGTCGTGGGGGGTCCTGGTGCCCATGTCCAGCCATCAGTGTGCGAGAGGCGGGGGACACCCTGGACAGGTCTCCAGTCCATCACAGGGACACATAAAACGAGACCAACAACCATTCACTCTCTCACCTAGGGACAATTTAGAGTTACCAATCAGCCTAACATGCATGTTTTTGGTCTGTGGGAGGAAACCGGAGTTCCTGGAGAAAACATGCAAACTCCACCCAGAAAGGCCCCCGGCTGGGATTTCAACCAGGTCAACCTGCTCTAAGAGAGGCGGCAGCTCTACTAACTGTGCCACCGTGTTGCCAACTTGTTATATTTTCTATAAATCCTAAAGATTCACATGTGACCACCACTTCTGGTTTAGGACCTTTTCTCAGTACGACTTATAGTCTTTCAACTGTGACCTTTTGTTTGAGGCTTACTTTCTAGTCTGCATTACTTCCTGTCTTAATAAGGGTGCTGTCAGGGGTGTGGCAAACACCAGAGTGTGGTAACATGAGCCACTGGTAGCAGCTTTAACACATCTCAGTTCTCTTCTTATACAGTTTTTACAGTTTACGTATACCCTTAAGACCCGCGATAAGTGAAAAACCGCAAAGCAGGGATAGTAGTACAAGTAGTAAGTAGTAGTTTATTTTAGTATTTATATAAATATATATATTAAGGTGTTTTAAACCCGCACACTATTGCAATATTCTAAACAATGGTTGTAAACGCTCTAAAAGAGCACAGAATGTCATGATTTCCCTCTACTTGCCTCCTCTGCTCGCAAGTGGTCTTGGCCACGCCCACTTCTCCGCTCTGCACAGAGATCAGCTGATCAGCTGCAGCAGGAAGCTTATCCTGCAGTGTGGGCTGCACAAAGGTGCAGCAGGTGTTAAATAATATAAAATAATTTATTTTAAATAAAAAGTCCATGCCGATCGTTCAATCAGCCAGTTGTGTGTCATGTCCAACCTTATTTTGAAAATAGAGCGAGTCCGTGATAAACGAACCGCGAAGTAGCGAGGGACTACTGTACATCAAAACGCCAACGTTTTGTCAACTAATCTTTATTCATTCATTCAACCTTTATTTAGACAGGTTAATCCCATTGAGCCTCGGGGACTCATTTACAAGAGAGACCTGGTTTTAACCAAGAGTGATGACAACAATGGACAATCAGAAAGGATGAGTACAAAAAAAGAAGTTCAGATTCATTAGTGGTCTTTAGAGAAAACAGTTAATGTTTGTGGACATTTTGAGCAGCATTAAATCTTAAAAAAGCTTTAAAATAAAATCCTGAAGATCTGGGAAAGAAGCTGTTGCAACAAAAACATGGCGTCCTGCTGCTGAGGTCAAAAGACGAAGGCTACCTGTCGCGTGTTCCTCCAGTGGGAACAAACTGTGAGCTGCTTCTTATTCTGTCCCGAGAAAGCTGTGCGAGCTGGATTCAGCTGAGAGAAGTGAGGGAGGGGAAGCCGCCACCACCAATGATTTAGGGATGAGGTCATTGTTTGGCTTCGTCTCTTCACGCCTTCGGCTCGCGGAGGCTCGGCCGAGCAGCGCCACTGCTCGTGTTATCTCATCGCTGCGACCATTTTCCTGAACACAGGCGTTTGTTTTTCAGCAGCTTTGGAGGAGGGACATTTTGTCCCGTGGTTTTGTCATTGAAACTCAAGTTGAGCAACCACCCAAACTTATAAGCTATTTACTTCCAAACAGACAAATTTAATTTTAGACGTGTCTGCTGACGGAAGCGTGCGACGTACGGACGTATTGAAAGCAGCACGTTAAGATTTGCAACCCTTCTGTTCTCGTGTGTCATGCTTATCCATTTGCAGAAAGGGCTTTAAACAAAAAAGTTCTGGTACCGAGGGAGCCGCTTGTTCGGCTGCGATGTGGCCGACTTCCACAGCTGACGAAAACGTACGCTTGTAAAGTGGAAGAGACTTTTAAAGGCCTCTAACGGCTCGAGCAAATCAGCGTTTCACAGAGAAGCGTGTTTGTTTCAGCAGCTGCTCTGCTAAATGTCCAACTTTTCATCGTTTATTCTCCTGATAGAACAAACAAACAGAAAAACTCCAACTCCCAGTGTCTTCGGGGCCAAGCTGCATTCTTGAGATGTGGAAAAATGTACACGATGATAGACACTTTAAAAGTGTAAGGATCAGGATATCCAAAATAAACAAGCTAATCCTTATTGTCCATTAAAGGCAGCCTGTAATGCAACAACCTGCGGCTCGGTGTGTGTTTGTCTTTTAACAAAATATCCAGTGAACCATTGAACAGATTTTAATGAAACCCTCAGCATGCATTCATTACATAGACAACTGATTCAGTTTGGAGTCATCCACATGAAAAAATGTCCACCACAGCTTCGTAACCTCATCAAACTGAGTCAGCTCCTCAACACCTCAAAGACTAAGGAGCTGATGATCAACTTCAGGAAAAAGAAAATGGCGGTCCCACCCCTGATTATAAGTGGAGACAATGTGGAGAGAGTAGCTGACAATCATTTCCTGGGAGTCCATACTGAGGTGAATCTGACCTGGAGCCTGAACGCCTCTGAGTTGCTGAAAAAGGCCCAGCAGAGACTGGAGGAACAACATCACCCAGAGATTGCTGGTGTTTTTCTACCGATGCATCTTAACATACTGCATCACTGTGTGGTGTCCTAGCTGCACAGTGGCTCAGAGGAAAGCGCTGCAGAGAATTAGCAACACAGCCCAGAGGATCGTGGGCTGCCCTCTTCTCTCACTGGAAGATCTACACAGTTCCTGCTGCACAGGAACAACTAGTGTGTTATCAATCTGCTTGTGATGCACATGTGGAGTGTTTAAAATCTGTAACTGTTACCTTTTATACAGTTGGATATATTCAATCCAATTCAAATTCAAAAACACTTTATTAATCCCAAAGGGAAATTAAATGTTGTAGCTCATCATCCTTGTTTTATTAAGAGCTGTTATAGATGCTGATGGCGGTAGGCAGGAAGGGTCTCTTGTAAAGGTCTGACCCACCGCGGATCCAAAGAAACTGGCCACAGATGCCATCCGTCAGATTCTGCTGGCCTCTCGGTTCCCCGGGCTGCAGCATTGCCCGAATGCTGGGCAGAGCTCCTCCCAGAGTGATTTGTCACGTCCCAACAGCCTGCCGAGCTCCTCGTCGCTGCAGACAGCCAGCTGCAGGTGTAGGGGGATGATCCCGGTCCTTCTGCTGTCACGAGCCACGTTTCCTGCTAGTTCCAGGGTCTCAGTGGTCAGGCACTCGAGCACAGCCGGCAGGGAGACGGGAATGCATCTATGGCGCCTCCTTTTCAACTCATTTGAGATTTGGGGCTGTAACTCATATATTATTTGAACTTTTGAGATGTTAATCAGCTGCTCTCGGGTGTAAAAAAAAAAAGAAAAAAACCTTGTTGCCATGGTTATGCATCATCACAAATGTTCAAAAGTAAAAAGGTGTCAGTAAAAATCCTTCCAGTTGCACAGCATCCGACACCAGAGGAAACAAACATCCAAAAAAGTGATTTACATCCAGAAAAAGAGGAATTAGTTTCCAAAAGCAAAATCTCAGAATGAA
>NC_056498.1:48347581-48355884 GCF_014905685.2 Nematolebias whitei
AACATCTTTTAACAAGAAGTGTAAATGTTTTCCAGCCTTGCTTTGGGAAAGTGAAATATTCTACTTCGTACCTGTGTTAAAGACGTGCACATCGATCTGACGGAGGGTCTCGTAGTCCTCCCCGGAGCAGTAGCCTCCAAAGGAGTAAACCTTGTGCCCCACCGCCACAGCAGCATGGTTGACTCTCCGCGGCCCTCCTTCTAGGTGCACCGACCAGTGCAACATTCCACGCGCAGGCACCTCTGAGACTCCCGAGTCCTTACACCATCACTTTGCTACCCGCTCGGGCTCCATCAAAGCCCATACCACTGAATCCTGTGATCAAAACAAGAACGACATCACTCGGTGTTCAAGAACAATAAATTCAGGGAAGGAATCCAGTAAAACCCAAAGTATAACTGTTCTCTTGGCTAACTCGGCTCTGCTGGTGCTGACAGGCTCACAAGCCCCCGTTTCTAAGCTGGGAGAGTATTTTAAGAGGTGATTAGACCCACACCTACCAGTGCTTGTTCTTTCTGTTCACTCCTCTCTCTGCACCCTCCCATTGTCCCCAAAGAGTGCATTCAGAATAGCATTAAAACAACAACGCTCGACAGGAGTGCCATACGCTTCAAATAAATCATTATCAAAGCACACAAACAGATCAGCTGATCAGTTTTCAATAAACAGTAAAGCCGTAATCGCTTGATTTTAGGATTTTTTTTTTTTTTTTTATAATTGTGGAGGTTGGCGTTACATGAATGGATGATCTAACGACAGAGAGTTTGATGTATGACAGTTATAAACACTAAAGGAGGACACTGCTTCACAGGCATAAGTGTTAAAAATACATGCAGGTGCAGATTCCAAATGTTTAACAGTAAAAATAAAAAATATGAGTGAATAAATAAGGGTGAATATTCTCATTGCAAAGTATAAAATCAAACATAAAAAGGCTATAATGACGTATACCACGTGGCGCAGTGTGAAAGGTTTGACTCCAGTACTTTTCCAGATATATTGATATGCAGGTACGCACTCGGTGTAAACGAATAACTCGGCTGAATCTGCTGAGTCAGCCTGTTCAGGTTAAAAAAATAAAATAAAGTAGAAACTTGTGAGTTTTTAAGGTGGAGAAAATTGAAAGATCTTTTAAAAGAGCTGTCAAGAATAATTATCAGGGATCGGTCAGGGTGGTGGAGAGCATTCAAACACACCGAGCTTTTATTAAACCTCTGCAAGACCGGTAAGTTCAGCGTTCGACCCGTTTCCTGGCACGTGCAGAAACGCACAGTAGTTGCACGACACATTAATCATGAGGAAAAACACTGCAAATGTGTTTATTAGTTCTGCTTAGTTGTTTATCAGCTCCTCAATAAATAATGTTTTTAAACAATACAATATCTTGATAATCAAAAGTGTGTTTAGTTCAAACCATTTTTAAATGTTGAAGTGAACTACTCATTTTAAATCAACTGTGAAACAGCATTAATGATTTTTTTTAATCCTCAATCAAAGTAGAAATCAAGTTAAATGTCTGTTACAAAGTAATTATGCATTTTTTGATCTTCTGTCTGAAATGAGAAAGGTGTGATGTCGGTCAAAAGTCGGAGACAGTCGCAAACAAGTTTATTGGAACGAGCTGTCATGTTTTTAAACCTCTCAGACAGAAACAAGGAAGCTGGCACCTGTGAGTCTGTCATTTCCCCAAAACATTTCTCTGTCTGTTCCTAAACATCTTCGCTGTTTTCTGACTTGTAATAACCCTCTGACGTCACTAAATATATATAGATATGGATGTTTCTGTTCAGTGCCCTGAGAAGACCTGTTGTGACTTGGCCCTATTTAAATAAACTGAACGGAAATTGAATAGTTCATGAATTTATTAGTCCGGTCTTCATGACTTTCCACTTTAAACTCAAAAACTGCAGTTTTAAATCAGAAAGAGGTGAACCCTTCTTCTTGCTGAAACCTCGTGCACTCCTTGTTTGTTCTGTTTCCATGACTCACTGACCTCCAACCTTTTGTTCGCTCTTAAAAATAAAATCCCTAGAGGCTAATTAAACGCAGACCTGTCTATTTTAATCCCACATATTTCTGAGGAGCAACACGAGCAGGAAAGACGGGCTCTCTCTGGTAAATCTAGTTCCAACCACCTTGTCATATCACTTTATATTTTATAATAAATATAAATGCACGCTTCTAGGGAACATGTAGGCTCAACAGACTTCTCACAGGGGAACAGCCACGGACAGGAAGCACTGCTGAAGAGTTATCTGGACATATCAAACACAATCCATCCAATGTTACTGAAGAAATCAGGAACGTTTTGTGGCATTAGCAACCTGCTGAACAGGATCGTATCATCAGATGACAAGCCATGGCACTGGGAACTAAAAAAAAAACACGTTTTGTTTATTCATTTATAAATAAATGCGATGCACATGTTGCACTGTCTGATCAAAAAGCACCACACGTCGCTGACAGATCCACTCTTTGACGTTCATCCTGACAGCAGATAAACACAACAGCAGCTAGCTAACCATCGTTCTCCAACAACAGCAGTCAGGGATAACACAGGTTGAAGAAACGGCTACAAAACAACAAATAAGCTTCATCAGAAAATAAAAACGTTCACCTAAACAACACCGATCACCATGAAGCAACTGAAGCTCCATAATCCATCGGTTTGGCAGCTAATTTAAGGAGAAGATGCTGCAAGCTAAGCTAAAGCTAATCTATAGAAGCTAACTGTTAGCATGGGAACGTGAAGTTCACGAGAACAGCCGCGTTCACACAAGCCCTCCTAGGTTTTACAAATGAACGGCTCAAAGGACAACACGATAAACATGTCGTTTCAATACCTTTGGGCTGAGAAGCTTGAGGTTCGCAGGTGTTTGGACGGAACCATCCAGCCAGCGAAGCAGCGCCGAGCCGTCACGAGAGGAGACGCCGCCGACCGTCAGCGCCCCCTGGCGGCGGATGTTGTCATGCGCGTTTCCGGCTGAGCTGGAAACTGGCACATGTCAGGAGGAGGCTTGCACATATTTCTGCTAATTCTTGTAAGAGCACAGGTTCAAGGGAAAGGTTTGAGGCAGGCCGGCTTGAATAACTCGTTAGTTTGTCACTAAAACACATTTAGAGCAAGATCAAGATGAGGAAACTTGTCACACAAAAAAAAAAAAAAAACAGCTTTACGATGCACCATCCATCCATTATCTTTACACTCTTCTTCCTTTTTGGGTCACTGGTGCCCATGTTCAGCTGTGTGTGAGAGGCAACAGAGCACTTTGCTCTCAGACTGCAGGCTTACTTGCGGTTCCTAGAGTTTTCAAGAGCAGAATGGGAGGAAGATCTTTCGGTCATCAGGCTCTTCTGTTGTGGAACCAACTTCCAGTTTCCGTCCATAGGGCTGACACATTGTCCAGTTTTAAGACTGGGGCTTAAGACTCTCCTTTTTGATAAAACTTATAGATAGGGTTGGCTTGTTATGCCGCCATAGGCTTAGACTACTGGAAGAGAAATTGACCACATTTCTTAAAATGAATTCTTACAGTTGATTTATTTATTTATTTCATTTACCCTTTATACAGGTAGTCTCAATGAGAGACCTGTTTAGGGAGCAGATGGGGGTTAAGGGGCAGATGGGCCCAGAGTGGGGCTTCACCTACCCCACCCACATTTTTTATGTTGTCCGTACCTGGGCTTGAACTGACGATCTTCCGATCACAGGCCCACCTTCTCTAACTTCTGTGCCACCACTCCCACCAATAGTTTTCATTTGATATTATTTCTATCTTAACATGCGATTCTGGAGCTGCCATTGTGTATCTGTTCCTCCTTCCTGTTCCTCTCAAACCCAGTCGGTCGAAGCAGATGTCCGCTTGTCCTGAGTCTGGTTCTGCTAAAGGTTTCTTCCTCATGAGGGAGTTTTTCCTTTCCACTGTCGCCCTCATGCTCAAGATGAGAGTCTGTGATAAAGTTAAAGCACTCTGCTCCTCAGATAAATAATGTTATTAACTTACTTTTTATGTATATATGAATATTTTTGTTCAGTGCCCTGAGATGACTTCTGTTGTGACTTGATGCTATATAAATACATTGAATTGAATTACCTGGACAGGTCTCCACAAAGAGACAAACAATCGTTCACTTTCTCACTCACACCGATTTAGAGGCTCGACTACTGCAGCTCCCTGTTCACTGGAATCCCCGGCAAAAACCTTCAGAAGCTTCAATATATTCAAAACAGTGCAGCCAGGATTTTACCGAGAGCTCGTAAAATTGAACATATTACACCCATTCTCCATAACCTCCACTGGCTTCCTGTCACCTACAGAATCCAGTACAAAATTGCTCTCATCACCCATCAGTGTTTAAACGGAACTTCACCATATCATCTGAATGACCTTCTTGCTCCATATTCATCCACCCGATCCCTACGATCACAGAACAGTCATCTCCTCCACCTTCCATGAACTAAATTAAGGACCATGAGAGATTGGGCATTCTGTGTGGCTGCCCCCCGGCCTCTGGAACTCCCTCCCTGACTATCTGAGAGCTCCGCAATCATTGGTTGACTTTAAAAAAAGGCTTAAAGACTTTTCTTTTTAAGCAAGCCTCTTCTACCGCCACATGATTTTAGTTGCACTTTGAGATTTTTGTTAATGAAAAGTGCGTTACAAATTAAATTCATATTATTATTATTATTAGAGTTACCAATCAGTCTAACAAGCATATTTTTGGTCTGTGGGAGGAAACCGGAATACCCAGAGAAAACCCACGCAGGTTTTTTTTTTAGCACTTTTTTATGTCACAAACATCAAGAAATAGTGACGTGTTGTGTTCAGAACTACAAAAATAATCTAAATCTAATATAAATATATCTGGAAAACTACTGCAACAAAATCTTTCAAACTGCACCATGTGATATACTTCAGGATAAACTTTTCATGTTTGATTTCATACTTGGCAATGACAACATTCACCCTTATTTATATGTGTTCAAGACACGCCCATCTGCTGTGGGCGTGTCTTCAAGAGGTGACATGATTGGTCGATGCAGCTTCAACTAGAGGGAGATGAACACGTGATGTGGAGTGGTTTAGCATTAGTATTATTAGTGCTTAGTATATTCTTAGTTTGGCATATTTCTTAGTTCATATCTTAGATCTTATTACTGTTTTTCTTTACAGTTTATACATTTGTTGGATGTAACTGGGACCCTGTGTACAAATAAAGAAACTTTGACTTAATGAAGACATTTTTTTTAGTTAGCAGATTATGGGTTAGCGTAGCTAACTTTGGTTAGCTGTGCCCACCACTGGATTCAAAAAGCTTTCTGTGTATTTTTATCAAATATGTAATAATGTGCACATGGCGGCACCATGGAGCAGTGGGTAGAGCTGTTGCCTCTCAGCGAGGTTGCCGGATCGAATCCCAAATGGAGACCATTCTGGTTGGAGTTTGCATGTTCTCTCCGTGTTTGCATGGGTTTCCTACGAGTACTCGGGTTTCCTCCCACATGCTAAAAAACATGTATGTTAGACTGACTGGTAACTCTAAATTGTCCCTAGGTGAGAGTGAATAGTGGCTCTGTGATGGACTGGAGACCTGACCCCAGTGGCCTAAAAAGGAAGAAGTGGGTAGTGGATGGATGGATGTACGGTAATAATGTACCAGTTCATGAAAATTGTCAGACTTCTTCATCACAGCAGCTCTTCTGCTGTTAATTTGACTTTGATGTCCAAAGGGCAGACATAGACACAATGCACAGCTGAAGCTGCACGAGTCACTTTGCACGAAAACCTTTGTTGTTTCAATTATTTTATTGCTGCCAAGCTGGAGGTGCAAAGCTGTTTCTACAGCATTCACAACTAAGGGTTCTACTTCTGACTTGTTAAATGTTTTCACGTTTCTATACACAGTACGTGTGACTCTTTTAAGGTTTTGTACTTTAACAAAATGTGGGAGACATCTTGAATTTCTCATTTTCTTACACAGCTGCATTTACATAATTCTAACTCTGACGTACGTGCAGTTGTGTAAGAAGGTCTGACCGGTTAAACCAGACGTTCTGGGTTCTCCTCCAAAACACATGCAACATTTTTCCAAGTCACATTAGCAATAATTACATTAAAGCCAAAAAAAACTATGTTTCCCACCACTGTGAGAGTGCGCATGAGGACATATGATGACATGTCTAAGATCTTTGTTTGTTCTATATTTATCTTGTAACAATTATCATTTCTCACAGGCTCTGCTGCTATGTAGGTTATTGGCAACGAGTCAGAGCCGAGAAGAGGCGAGTCCATAAAAAGTTCAGTCAGATTTAAAAAATAAAAATCAAGACCAATTATTAACTTTATTAGGTTTCTACAATTCCATCTTAAACAAGACTTCATGTCTTTGCAGCATTTATATCCACTTTTGATAATATTATAAAGACTCGGTACGAGTTCAATTTTAGACAAGTCATAAAAAAGATACTCCTTTTATATTTTACTGCTTTTTGACGTGTCTAAATTTTAACTTGTTCCATGTTTAGAAATCCCCAAAAGCCTCTAAATGGGCTAATATTTTTAATGCATGAACACACACACACAATTAAAACACGCCAATCGGTGATACAACCAACAGCAGCTGATTAACATCTCAAAAGCTCAAATAATATCTCAACTACAGCCCCAAATCTCAAATGAGTTGAAATGGAGGATCTGCAGATGCATTCTCATCTACCTGCCAGCTGCGCTTGAGTGCCTGACCACTGAGATCCTGGAACTAGCAGGAAACACGGCTCATGACAGCGGAAGGACAGGATCGTCCCTCGGCACCTACAGTTGGCTGTCCGCAGCGACGAGGAGCTCAGCAGACTGCTGGGAGGAGTGGCAATCGCTCTGGGAGGAGTTCTGCCCAGCATTCAGGCAGTCCTACAACCCGGGGGAACCGAGAGGCCAGCCGAGTCAGGGTGGACGGATCAGACAGCATCTGCAGCCAGTTTATTAGGATCCACTGTGGGATGGACCTTTACAAGAGATCCTTCCTGTCTACAGCATCAGCATCCATAACATCTCTTAATGAAATGAGGATAACAAGTTACTACAACAAATAATTTCCCTTTGGGATTAATAAAGTATTTTTGAATTGAATTGATAATAATTGACATGTTGAAATTGCTCCATTTTACAGGTGTAAACATCAGAACCTACTGTTCTTGCAGGAAACTGAAGGAAAAAATGGACTTATACATTAATAACTTACAATATTTGTCATTTGCTCAGTGTCTTCGGCTCAGCAGCAGGTGGCAGTGTGGGACTCCTGAGGTCAGCAGGATGTTGCAGTTTTCATGAGTATAACCTTTGGAGTTACTGGATAAATAACAGGAGCAGAGTGTTTGGTCCCGCTCAGGACTGATTAACCAGTAGGCCTATATGTAACATTCTGATACTGTGCTGCTTCTTTCCTGCAACATCTTTAGAGATCTCTGTATTTCTATAAAAACTCCTCAGCATGCTGCTGCAGGCTGGTCCAGAGCTTCGGTGCTGCTTAAATCAAACAGGTTGTTTAAGAGTGAAACTGTGGTCAAAGTAGAACGGTTTCGGACAGTTTAGCGTTTGATTTTTGGAAAAGTGACGTTCCACAAAGACAGTCGTTGACGTCAGGAATCAGCACCTCAAGGCCTCCACCCTCACCTCACACCTTTGACTTCTCCCTCTGCAGGAGGTGGACCGTGGGTTTGAGTGAAGTTCAAGTATCTCAGCGCTCATGAGTGGAGTGGGAGAAGGGTTGATCCATGGGGACCCAATGAGGGCATTGCTCCGGTTTGAGACGAAGTTTACCAGTCTGTGTATGTTCCAACCTTCATCTTTGGTCATGAGGTACGGATGGCTCTTGGCCGTGCTCAGCCTTACAGATAGACCAAAGAGCTTCATCATCTGGGAGAGGTCAGTGTAGAGATCCTCCTCCTCTGCATCAAAAGAGCCAGCTTAGGTGGTATGAGCATTTGGTGAGGATGCCTCCTGGTCCCCTAGAGTATGGGGTCTGCAACCTTTTACATCAAAAGAGGAATTTCTACCCTTCACTTACTGAAGAAAATGTGTCTAGAGCTGCAAAACTTGCTACAACAGTGATTATCAACTGGTGGCACATGGGCCACTTCAAATTTGTATGTTGTTCTTTTTTTTCCAAGCCATTGGGGGTGACTTTATAAAAACAAAAATTATATAATGAATTTGAACATTTATTAATATTATTTTTACATTTTAGGGCTAAAGAAAAAACAAACAAAAAAACATTCATATGTGTGTGTGTGTGTGTGTGTGTGT
>NC_056498.1:48355984-48365253 GCF_014905685.2 Nematolebias whitei
GTTGGATAAATGAATTGCCTAAAGCTAAACAATACTATTTTCTTTAATTTCATTTAAACATTTGCAGAAAAACTGCTAAAACTCGTCATTTCTCTTTACTGTGGGTATAAAAACCATCCATCCATTATCTTTACCCGTTTATTCCATTTTGGGTCACGGGGGTCGCTGGTGCCCATGTCCAGCAATCACTGTGCGAGGGGCGGGGTACACCCTGGACAGGTCTCCAGTCCATCACAGGGCCACATAGAGACAAACAACCACGCACTCTCACTCAACAGTAGTCCAATGTTTATCCAAAGTCAAAGTGTGGAGACAACAGGTCCAGGAGGGAACCTCTGGCATTCCCATCTCCCAGCAACACTCCACCTCCTCCTGGGGGATGTACCCAGGTCAGAGACAATACACTGTATCCATCCTAAAGCATGGTCTGCATTGAAGTTTCTTCCAGTGGGACAAGCCTGGAATCCCTAAGGCAGGGGTCTGCAACCTGCGGCTCTGGGGCCAAAAGCAACTCTTTGGCCCTTGGTCTGCGGCTCCTTGAAGCTTTGACCAAACATAATGCAAAATGTAAAGTCATTGGTTTTTATACCGGGGCAGCACGGTGGCGCAACTGGTAGAGCTGCTGCCTCTCAGCGAACAGGTCCCTGGTTCAAACCCCGGTCCAGGGGCCTTCTGGGTGGAGTTTGCATGTTCTCTCCGTGCATGCGTGGGTTTTCTCCGGGTACTCCGGTTTCCTCCCACAGACCCAAAACATGCATGTTAGGCTGATTGGTGACTCTAAATTGTCCCTAGGTGTGAGTAAGAGTACAGATCTGTATTTGTGTTGTACCCAATCATCCGATGTAAGCACAAGATGGCAACTGTTGAGTACGAAGGGAAGGTTCAATTTGACGGAGGGAGGAACTGACCAGCGCACAGTAGTGACCCATCCTTGACGCAGCCTGACACTCACCCAATGATGGATGGATGGAAAGGTCCTCGATGCTCAGCACTGTACATTCAAGTCCCAGTTTTCAGTAACTGGGTTGGTGTTCTTGTCACAGTCGGTGGTGGACCAAATGCAAACAGACTCGGAGGAGCTTGAGTAAAAAATAAAATAAAAAACATTTAAACAACAAAACAAAACGCTGACGTGGCGACAAACTTACAAAGAGAAAAACAGGAGCATGAGGAAACAGGGAGGACCAGGAGACAAGAACCAAACACAATGAGCTGCTGGACAGGTGGTGACTGGAGACTGGTTAAAGAGGCTGAGGGAGAGAGGAGAGTGGGAACAGCTGGGCTGATTGCTAATTAGGACCAGACGAGAGGGGCAGACTAACTGAACAAACACTGAGGAAGCTGACTGAGGGGAAACTGGCGCAAGAAACAACTAGACCTAAACCAGAATACTATAGAACCTAATATTAATAATAATAATAATAATAAACACAAAAGATCTAAACAGAACAGGAAAATACAAAAGAACCCAAAGGACAAAAATTAAATATAAACCATGAAAGGAATACTAAGAAGAACTAAAAGAGCTGAATAAAATCACAGAAAAGCACAGATACTAAAGTTCTTGTCAAAATTTAAACAAAATAGTTTTTTCCTGAAGTCCACTGGGTAAAAGCATCTGAACAAGGGAGTGTGCTGTTTTATATGTGCAGCCTAAACTTACAGTAGAACCTCTCAAAGGGCCTGTTTCACACATATAGACAGTGAACGCCACACACGTAACCTCACAGCAGAGGGCTCAGAGCTCAGCTCAGGCTGAGATGAAAGTGGAACCTTGTAGGCCCAAGAGTTCACATTACAGCTGCGATGGATCGGCCGGTATCACTGTCCAGGTCTGCTGTGTGACGGGAGGGGCTTTGACTGATTCATGGTGAGTCGACATTCCAACGCCGTGCCAGCTGTGCGTCATGCACAATGGTGAGATTGTGCTTTTAGCTGACCAAACAACAGCTGCTGAAGACTGCTGCTCAGGGACCTGGAGGGTTAGAGAGACATTCAGCGAAGGAAAGAACAAGATTCACGTTACATGGTAAAAAGTTTTTAAAAATCCCTATTGTTACCCTCCATCCATCCATCCATCCATCCATCCATTATCTTTACCTGCTTCTGACATATTGGGTTGTGTGGGTCACTGGTGTCCATAAATTAGTAAAGTTGTTACCAGTTAAAATTGAACTATGTGTGAGACGTTAAATAATAACTAAAGAAATTGTATTCCCTGCAAAAATGCAGTGTGAATGCTTCTAGCAGAAGAACTCAAATGTTTCATTGCACTTGTGTTAACTTGCATATGACATATAAACAAGGTAACATAACTTGCTGAAAAACAGCTGAAATTAGCTAAAAACATGCTGAAATGTAGCTAAAATGAACGAACAAGCCTAAATTAGCAGAACAAAGCAGAAAGAGCACATATTGATGAATTGGGTTTAAATAAGCATAAATGAGCACACAAATTAGGAAATCATCCAAAAAAGTTGAAATTAGCTAAATAACAGCTAAATAGTAGCTGAAAAGGCAGAAAGAATCAACCTACCAGAAGGAAGTGGAGAGAGCTGAAATGAGCTAACAAATGTGGAATTAGCTTAAAAAGCTAAATTTTGCACAAAAACAGCTTAATGATAGATGAAATGGCAGATAAAGCTGAAACAGAAAAAAGCTGATAGGAGCATAACAAGCTGAAATTTGCAGAGAAGTTAATTAGGTTAAAAGTCACAGAAATCACCACAAAAAAAAATTTTGAATTTATCTGAAAACAGCTGAAATTAGCCAAACATTTTCTAAACAGGTAGCTGAAAAGGTAGAACAAGCTTAAATTAGCAGAAGAAAACAAAAAGATCACGTTTGCTGAAAGAAGCAGAAATGTGCAAAAGAAAAGTGGAAATTATTTTAAAAAAAAGTTGAAATTAGCACACAAACAAAAACAACAGCTGAAAAGTAGCAAAAAAGCAGAAAGAAACTGAAATTACAAGAAGGAATTGGAGAGAGCACATTTTTGCTGAATTAGGCTGAACAAAGTTGAAATGAGTGCAAAAAATGTGGAATTAGCTGTAAATGCCTAATTAGCATAAAAACAGCTATATAGTAGCTGAAATAGTAGCAGGAATCAGCTGAAAGGAGCATAACAAGTTGCAATTTGCAAAAATAAGTTAGAAGAAGCACAAAATGTTGCTGTTAGCAGAGAGAATCTGAAAGGAGCACCAAGCAGCTGAAAAAACAGTGGAAATGAGCTGAAAGTAGCTGAAAAAAATGTTTAAATTTGCACAAGGAAGCTGTAAAACGCTGAACCAGAGCAAAATGTGAAAGGAGCAGTAAAAGGTTGTAAACAGATCTAACGATGTGAAGGATGTAAAATGAGCTCAATTAATTTTTTATGAGGAAAAAATGGCAGAAAAGGCTAAATATTTCAAAAAGCTGAAGTTGCACCAATACCAAAAGTCACAGCAGGATTATCCTGAAGGAGCTGAACGTTTTATGATTTGTTGAAATAGCGCAAAAATTGTGGAATGAGAACAACGCCGAAAAATATACGGAAGAAAAATGGATCACAAATGTGTGAATGATTCATAAACATTCACACATTTATTTGTTCAGGAACATGTCTGTTCAGGAACAGACATGTTCCTGTTTTTAGTTTTATACATTTGTCTTGGAATCTAGCTGTTTTTTTTGTTTTGTTACCTTTTTTCTTTTAGCCATCCTATTTGTTAAAAAAAAAACAAAAAAAAAAACTGTAGTATGAGTTTTTATAACTGCTTATTGTTGTTGCTGTTGTCCATTGTTGTCATCTTTCTTTGTTGAAATCAGGTCTCTCTTGTAAATGAGTCCTCGAGGCTCAATGGGATTTACCTGTATAAATAAAGGTTGATTGATTGATTTGTCAACGTACATTCAGCACTTTTAATTTGAAATCAGTCCAGTGGTTAATGAGCTACTTTATTAACAAGTAAACACAAAAACAGGCACAAAACATAAATGTCTGCCTTCATCTTTTGGCAAGGGGCATTAAAAAGAACCGGACTGTTCCTTCACCTCAATTTACAGTTTAGTAAAATGTGAAAACACAAAGTTTCCCATCCCCCACCAGCAGAAACTCTGACCCGTTTTAGTGAAAGTCCGTTCTCTGGACATGGACAGCAGTTTCCCTCAAAGGTCGAGCCTTCCATCCCACCTGTCAGCGCTGGCGCAGATTGCGTCACTCCTCTGCTGAGCAACACTTTAGCACATTTGCCCGGAGATGTATTTCGTTAACTTTACAGCCAACACATGCGTCAGCCGCTCTGATGGAGCGAACAGGAGTTGCCCAACTGTGGCATAGCTCGGCTAGTCAACAGCAACTGCTACAGCCAACTGACGCTGGGCATTCTTGGCTCGACTCTTGGCTTTGTGGCAGAGAAAAACAGCCTCTGCTCAGAATGGACCCGTTTGGTTAACCTTGCTTTTTACCTGCGGGTATAAAAGTCCAAAGTGTGCTGTTATAGTCTGCACAGTGAAACCGACTGCGGGATAAATAAACCAGCCTACACGAGGGGAAAACAGAAACCGCTGAAACAAAAAAGAGATTTAAAATATTATTTGAAGGAATCACCCACTAGCCTGAGATTGATCGTTTTACTTTGAGAAATGACAGAGTTGTAGCCATGTTGGTCAAACATTTCTGGAATACGACGTGTTGTGGACGACTCTCGGCTACTACCAACTGTAGCTTAATATCTAACATTCCCTGAGGCACAGCCAGTTATCATTATGTAATACCAGTTAACTATGATGGCTATACTAAATCTGAATGACCCCAAAGTTATTCAAAGACGAGCGATGTTTGGATATTTTCTGAGGGTTTCATTAAATACATCAGATGCTTCATGAGAAATTTTGCTAATAATTATTTAATACCTGTAAACTGTATGATCTCAAGCTACCGTGTTTAAGATTTCTAGGTTTTCTGTCGTAATCACTTTCTCCACAGCTGACAATCATTCAGTCAATCCACCCTTCCACACCTGCACCTGATCCTATTGATCAATCCACTGGGTGCTTATGGACTTGGTGGTCATTCATCCGACGCTGGAACGTTATGACACCTTCTGGTAACCTAAATGACAGCCGGTAAACTTATCTCATCTTGAAGAAAAGACTAACCTTTGTATTTTCCTTGTGTTTCTTCATGTCCTGCTCCTCCAGTGTGGTGGAGGTAATCTTTAATTAAACTAGCTCCAAAAATTAATCAGTTGTTTAGGTACATTTAACGATTACCGTATTTTTTGCTGTATAAGTTGCAGCTTTTTCAACGAGGACCCTCATCAGTATACATACCATGAGAACTGATCAACAGAGGATGTCATCTCCTCTGTGGTCCACACTGTTCTCAACCACCTGGAGAAGAAAGACTCTTACGTCCATATGCTCTTTGTGGACTTCACATCCGCCTTCAACACCATGATCCCCCAAACCATGATGGACAAACTATCCACACTAGGACTAAGCCCCTCCATTTGCAACTGGGTACTAGACTTCTTAACAAACAGACCACAGTTAGTGAGGATCCACAACTTCTCCTCCTCCACCATAACCCTCAGCACTGGCTCTCCTCAGGGATGTGTGTTGAGCCCTCTCCTGTTTACTCTGCTCACGTATGATTGTGCAGCTACCCATCCAGGCTGTCATATTGTAAAGTTTGCAGATGATACAGCGGTGGTGGGATGCATCACAAACAATGATGAGTCCAGCTACAGACAGGAGGTGGAACACCTGAAGAGCTGGTGCAAAGAAAATAACTTTCACATCAACGTGAAGAAGACAAAGGAGATGATTGTGGACTTCAGAAGGAACAAACACACCTACACCCCCCTGAACATAAGAGGATCTGTGGTGGAAGTGGTCTCCAGCTACAAGTACTTGTGTGTACACATGAATGACAACCTGCAGCTGGAGCAACAACACCACCAGCCTGATCAAGAAAGCTCATCAGCGACTCTACTTCCTAGGGCAGCTGAGACGAACTGGTCTGAGAAGCTCAGTCCTCACCTCCTTCTACAGGTGTGCAGTGGAGAGCATCCTGTGCTCCAGCATCAACGTGTGGCATGGAGGCTGCACAGCTGCAGAAAGAAAAGCTTTGCAGAGAGTGGTGAAGGCTGCACAGAAGATGTTGGAGTCAGTCTCCCCACCATCACAGACATCTACACCTCCAGATGCAGGAAGAGGGCCACCTGCATCATGAAGGACCCCACTCACCCAGCACGCACACTTTTTGCCCTGCTCCCCTCAGGAAGGAGGTTGAGGAGCATTAAGTGTAGAACCACTAGACTGAGGAACAGCTTCTACCCTGAAACTGTTAGACTCATGAATATCTAACCAGAATAACCACTGTGAAAAATCACATCATGTTGCTGCTGATCTGTTTCAATGTTCTTGCTGATCTGTTTCAATGTTGCTGCTGATCTGTTTCAATGTTGCTGCTTATCTGTTCCATGTTGAGGTGTTCATACGTGCTCATCTGCTCACACAGACTCATGCTCATGTTCGTGCTGATGTTCGATGTAATGTTTTTATGCTATTAGTGCTTAGTGGATTTTTAGTTGATGTTTTTTAGTTTTTTTTCTTCTTAGTTCATATCTTAGATGTTATTATTGTTTTTCTTTTACATTTTGTTGTTAGATGTAACTGATTTTGATTGAAAATACTGAATACTACCATTTTCAGCCGCTAGAGGGCCCTAGACTAATATGGAAAGCCACGTGTCTCATTAACAGGTAAAAGTGGCTATTAATGAGATACTTGGCTTGCCATATAAGCCACATTTGACTCACTCCGGAACTCCTGGAGCAAACGTCAAATCAGCTGAATTTCGCCTGGGCGGCGAAATGCAGCTGATTTGACCATTAAAGTGCATTTATTAAGGAAAAGTTCAACCGAGACACATCTTTGCTATAACTTCAAGCAAACAAATAATTGTGTTTAAGTATTGATCTTGTTAAATTCTTGAAAGTCCTCCTGCGCACGCTCCCGCCATTTGGCAGCCAATCAATTTTTGGCACAACACCGACCCACATTTCTGGGTTGTCAACAGTGACACGTAACAAACGCAACGCGTCAGGTGTGATGCATAATACAGTAGATGCGACTTATACGGCGAAGCAACGTATGTATGAATTTTTCCACTTTATTAGACATATTTGGACTGATGCGACTTATACGGTGGCAAGTACGGTATATCCAAAAAATTAATTCAATTTTGTACAGTGGTTTATGAGATATTTTGCTGACAAACAGATAGAGGTGGCTTTATTATTTAGTATTCAGAGTATAAGTAGATCATTTTCAGTCATTAAAACACCAAATTATGGCTTAATGTCTATGAAACTGACTACAATATATAATTTTTTGTGATTTCATATGTCACTTAGCAAGAATAACAGTTTGTTCCAGTTGGTTTAACCACTTTTGTAAGTGATTCTTTAGTTTCCCCGCAACATTTAACCGACCTGAAAAAGTTCACGTTTTCCAAACTTATAGAGCCACTCTGAGGCCGTTCCACGGGTTTAACCATGTTCTAATTACATGAGCCCACAAACGTAAAAAAATGGCTGCAGTTGAGACACAAAACCTAATTAATTTTACCGCCAAGCTGCCAAATCTGGCACCAAACACAGCCTCACTGTGGCGTTGTTTATCATACAGATGTTTAACATACAGATGTTTAACGTATAGACTGAACTTCCACTGTAAGCTAAAAGAAGCCGGCGGCGCCGAGCGAGCCAAGATGATGTCATAGAGCATGATCTAACTCTGCAGCCAGATGACTGAATCATACGTTTTCCTCTCATTCGGTGGTTATTAAACGAACAGAACTTCTCTCTGTGAGTTTTTCTTTAAAGGAAGACTTTTGGTATGCAACGTAGGTCATTTTCTCACTCACGGTTTATTTGCATCGCTCTGAATTAGAAGTAAAATTTGTGCTTTACGACAGTTTTTATTGGATGAACTGCTTCCAATTAACCAGCGAGCTGCGTTTTAAAGAGAAATGACAGGAAAATGCAGGGAAGAGGATTATTAGACAGAGTGTAATAGAGTATTATCATTTCCACTGTGGTCAGAAAGCACAAATGTTTTGACAGCAAGATGGTTTTCTTTCTGACAGCAGCAGTACGTTAGCTTCTGCAGCTAACACATCAAATTTCAGGTTAATATCTGTAAAACTGACAGTTACAGCTAGTTTTGTATTAGCTGATGTTCATTAGCTCTCCTAGTTTGGATGAATTTGATTGACTTCACAAGTTAGTTGTGGATGTACTTCTAATTTGTGTTTTTTGATAGTTTCATTAAAATTTGTCAAGGGATTCGTGTGATATTTTGCTAACAGACAAACATAGACACAAACAAAACACTCGGCGGTTGATAAGAATATGAGAAATGTTCCTGTTCTCAATCAAAAACAGGTGCTAAAGTGGACCGTAGCGTTTATAATTGTTTTATAATTTACTGCTTCTTAATGTTCATGCTTTTTATTTATTTTTTTAGTTTGCGTCAAAGTAAAACTGTCGTTTATAACTCTGAAGTCGATCTGAACGTAATAACTCTCGTTTCTCTGAGTCCTGAGGAGAAGCTGGACAGCTGGCAGCAAAACGCCTTTTCATCTGAACCACATTAATTATGTGTCTCATTTTCTATTTTTGCCTTCAGAGAGCCTCTCCTTGCTCATCGCTCCTTTCATACATTTGGTTTCTCAAACAGCTGTCGGTGCAAAGCTGCGCCGCACCTGTTTTAAACTAAATGATTATCATCTACAGTGGGTGAAGCAACGCCAGCTGCCCTCCATGAGCGTGGCAGACGTCTCTCAGGCATTTTGTCACAAGGACCAACTGTCATTCCACACCCTGAACCTGCTCAGCTGAGGCCTGATGCTCGACTTGTTGTCATCAAAACATCTATCGAGGGATGTTCTTTTACTCCATCACTGTTTTTAATGTGCAGCTCCTAGCACAACTTTGGAAAATTAAAAAAGAAACAACACAAAAACTTTTATGATGACGTCTTGTAGCACTACAGAGTTTGCAGTAATTAAAAAAACTGGTGGATGGATGGATGGATGGATGATGGATGGATGGATGGATGGATGGATGGATGGATGGATGGACAGACAGATGGATGGATGGATGGATGGATGGATGATGGACAGACAGATGGATGGATGGATGGATGGATGGATTGACGAACAGACAGACAAATGGATGGATAGATGGATGGATGGATGGACAGACAGATGGATGGAT
>NC_056498.1:48366116-48367423 GCF_014905685.2 Nematolebias whitei
CCAGACTGATGGATGGACGGATGAATGGACAGACGGACAAGTGGATGAACGAAGGGCAGACGGATGGATGGATGGATGAGAGTTTAGAAAAATTTAAACATACGTTCTGCAAAATTGTATTTTTCAATCCGAATAAACCTAAAATGCAAACATGAGAATGTTTTAGCCTGGACTTTCAAAATAAAGCTTGAAGGTGCTCATCAAAATAAGAGTCTGGCTATGCTGAAATGATTCCAAAAGTTCTGTTTGATTTTATAGAAGAAAGCTGATTCATGTTTCGTTGACAACATTAATAATTCTTAAGAAAACTTTGTAATATTCACCACCGTTCAGATTGATGAAACCAAATAGTTTAAATAATGTTTTATTCTGAAGGTCCACACATCTGCAACAATCTACAAAACAAGAGTCTTTATTTTCTGAACTCCACAACTGAGGGACCAACTTTTGCTTGGCCTCTGCAGTGAATCCAGATTCTTCGAGGTGAAACAGAACAATGTCTTCTTCGTGAGATGGAACTAGTTTTCAGGAAAACATCTGTAAAAGTTTTTCCAAGTTGTATTTATTTGTATTTTTTTTTTGTATTAACCTCTGATTAGAAAACAACAGAGAAGATTTACCCCAACCATAACCATTACGTTAATCTAAAACATAATAGCAGTGTTTAAACGTGACTCAGGGCGTATTTCACCCTTGGCTTGCTCTGACGCTGCGATTACAGAACTAACAGTTCGAACGTGTAAACGTTGGATTCTGAACACGTAGATGGAACCACATTTTAGCCACTGTCTCCACGGGAACAGTGTTTACCTATCTGTTCAGAAATCAAGCTCTGAGCTCAGCTGTGTCTGCAGCTCGTGATTAAAGTTCCTGCATGTGATTAAAAAATGTTTTCATTCAACCTTTATTTCTACAGGTTAGTCTCAGTGAGTCACAAGGACTCATTTACAAGAGAGACCTGTTTTAGACAAAGCCTCAGACAAGGTACACACAACAATAAAATGCATTTAAAATGAGAAATAAATAAAAGTAGTGATAAAAAACAAAATACAATCAAGCTACATTATGAAATGACTTAAAATACTAAAAACAGGAACATGTCTGCATTGATTTTTGCATTGAACTTAACAAAAAGTGGACAGCTGCAGATCTTACTGCAAGGTGTTGCAGGTTACAGGAGCAGAGTAAAAAAAAGGCCTGAGTTCAGTCCGGGGACGCTGCGGGTAATGATGTCTTGAGAGCGCACGCTGTAACTGCACTGACGACGAAAAACCAGCAAGATTATAAGGCGGTATAGAAAACTAAAA
>NC_056498.1:48367523-48368532 GCF_014905685.2 Nematolebias whitei
AAAAAAAAAAAAATCTGCATGCTTTTTATAACTGTCAATTGTTGTCGCTGTTGTCATCATTCTTTGTTGAACTCAGGTCTCTCTTGTAACTGAGTCCTCGAGGCTCAATGGGATTAACCTGTCTAAATAAAGGTTGAATGAATATGTGCATTTAAAAAAAAAAACTTGACCTTTAATTAGAAAAACAAAATCTTCATAATATTTATTAAACTTTATTTAAAAAGGCAAATCCCAAAGAGATCACAACTGTTTTGCAAGCAAGGCCTGGGCCTGAAGGCATGCTTTTGAACTACAGGAGGAAACACAAGGAGAACATGCAAACTCCACACAAAAAGATCCCAGGCCCAAAGCGGAGATTGGTTCCAGGACCTTCTTACTATGAGGCAACAGTGCTAACTACTAAGCCACCGTGCTGCCCAAATATTGGACCAAACGGGAAACAATTCCATCAAATCTGTCTGCTGTTATAAGTGGTTTGACCCAAGCAAAGCTGTGCAAGAGAAGGTCATAAATGAAGATCATCACAAGTGACTGTCACATATTGTTTAAGTTCCTGAACAGGCTACATGTTCCTCCCTGTTCAGGAACACGAAGAACAACCTTCTGTTCTCCAGGATCATGTCATGCAGAGCAGAGTTTCTCTTGGCCGGGGCTCGGGTTCTGTTACATAAGCTTTGGCCTTGCAGTGATGCCTTTTCTGGCAGCGTTTTGTACGGAGTAAGAAGGCCAAAACCCAGTGGTCAACAGGAGAAGCGGAGTTTGTTTTCATTTCAAATAGCATAGCGTGGATGTCGACGAGCCGCCTAAGTCTCAAAACACTAAATGGACTGATGAGTGATTCCACATGTGTCATACAACTGATAAAATCAGCAAAACCTCACAGCTAATTTCACTTTACGACCACAGCAGAATGTCAGAAAACCAGCTGAGGACTCACATCAGTCATAATAACACATTAAACCCATTAACCCCATTCTAAATCACTGAAACACCGAGGGTGCACGCATAC
>NC_056498.1:48368632-48369624 GCF_014905685.2 Nematolebias whitei
GTATGCGTGCACCCTCGGTGTTTCAGTGATTTAGAATGGGGTTAATGTGTTATTATGACTGATGTGAGTCCTCAGCTGGTTTTCTGACATTCTGCCGTGGTCGTAAAGTGAAATTAGCTGTGAGGTTTTGCTGATTTTATCAGTTGTATGACACATGTGGAATCACTCATCAGTCCATTTAGTGTTTTGAGACTTAGGCGGCTCGTCGACATCCACGCTATGCTGTTTGAAATGAAAACAAACTCTGCTTCTCCTGTTGACCACTGGGTTTTGGCCTTCTTACTCCGTACAAAACGCTGCCAGAAAAGGCATCACTGCAAGACCAAAGCTTATGTAACAGAACCCGAGCCCCGGCCAAGAGAAACTCTGCTCTGCATGACATGATCCTGGAGAACAGAAGGTTGTTCTTCGTGTTCCTGAACAGGGAGGAACATGTAGCCTGTTCAGGAACTTAAACAATATGTGACAGTCACTTGTGATGATCTTCATTTATGACCTTCTCTTGCACAGCTTTGCTTGGGTCAAACCACTTATTACAGCAGACAGATTTGATGGAATTGTTTCCCGTTTGGTCCAATATTTGGGCAGCACAGTGGCTTAGTGGTTAGCACTGTTGCCTCATAGTAAGAAGGTCCTGGAACCAATCTCTGCTTTGGACCTGGGATCTTTTTGTGTGGAGTTTGCATGTTCTCCTTGTGTTTCCTCCTGTAGTTCAAAAGCATGCCTTCAGGCCCAGGCCTTGCTTGCAAAAGAGTTGTGATCTCTTTGGGATTTGCCTGTTTAAATAAAGTTTAATAAATATTATGAAGATTTTGTTTTTCTAATTAAAGGTCAAGTTTTTTTTTTTTTATGCACATATTCATTCAACCTTTATTTAGACAGGTTAATCCCATTGGGCCTCGAGGACTCAGTTACAAGAGAGACCTGAGTTCTTCAACAAAGAATGATGACAACAGCGACAACAATAGACAGTTATAAAAAGCATACAGATT
>NC_056498.1:48369724-48370545 GCF_014905685.2 Nematolebias whitei
TATAAGGCGATTTAGAAAACTAAAAACAGGAACATGTCTGCATTGGTCCTTGCAGGAGTCCAACAGATTCTTAAAGCCACTTAGAGAGATCAAGGTCGAGAGCTTCAGGTCTTTTTGAAAGATATTCCAGGAAACAGGAGCAGAGCAGGAGAAGGCCCTCTTGCCAAGTTCAGTCCTCACTGAGGGAATACTGCAGGTAATAATGTCCTGAGAGCGCACGCTGTAGCTGCATTCACGCAGAAATATATAGCCTGCCACCCCGCACAGTAAAAGTTTAGAAGATCTTGCACAATCTGCCATTGCTTGGATTATATTAAACTACCACCACAGCAGATTTTAGCTAAAAATCTGGCCAATTGTGATTTAAAGCCATACCTGTGTTAGCTTTGATTGCTTATTTTTGGCAGCCATCTTGAACTGGGTTGACTCCAAATGTTAAACAGTTGTAGATGTACGTCCAGTGATTACGTTTTAAAGACTTTCACTGAAATCCATCCAGTAGCTCATGAGATATTTTGCTAACAGACAGGCCAAGTTGACCCCAATACAATGCTAGTTTTCAGCAAAAACTGTGCATAATGTATAGGGCTTAAAGCTTGTGTTGGAAGTGATATCTCACCCAGTTTTAGCTCAGAATTTGTAAAAATGGCTGAATTTCACCCGTTTCTCTTTGCTAGTGTTGATCATTATTGATGGACATTTTGAACTGAGTTGACTTTAAAAATAAATGTGTTGTAGATATGCATTTAATGATTACTTTCTGAAAATTACATTAAATTCTATCAATGGTTCTTGAGATATTTTGCTAACACTACAAACAA
>NC_056498.1:48370645-48372002 GCF_014905685.2 Nematolebias whitei
AAATTCTATCAATGGTTCTTGAGATATTTTGCTAACACTACAAACAATGACACACAGACCTGGGCAAACATTGACGCCTTTTTTCAAACAAAACTTCACGACCTGTTGTGAAATCAGAAAGTTTCATCCGTGCGTTCGTTCGTGTTTTAGGCAGAAGCATGGATCAAAAGCAAACTGCAAGACCTGAAGGATGGGTGGAGTATTCAGTACTGTCCCCAGCAGGACTGGGAGGAAGCTTTACAGACGCTTCAGAGAGACCTGAAGGACTTTGAGAACACCTTGATTCAGCTCAACCAGGTAACAAAATGATTCGCGTACGATGGTCTCAATGCAACATCAGTCCTGGTGTTCGTGGCCAAAAATCTGTCAGATCACAAAACATGCAACGGTAGACATACGGAAGAAACCCCAAAGAAATGTTTGGAGATCTAACGCTAGTCACCGCTAACCCTCCGTAACTCTCAGCTGGTCCGTTTTACTGGTCTTGCTGAACCGTGTGCCGCAGCTCAAACATTGTCTTGTGTTTGTAAAGACGGGCGAGCAGTTGGTGTGCAGACTCAACCCCACGTCTGACCTGGTGAGGAAGCAGCTCTTCCAGCTCCGGGACCAGTGGCAGACCCTCAAACAGACGGCGGCCAGCCAGACGCGTGTTCTGGGCGGAGCCAGGAGCCCGCAAGAGTTCAACACAAAAGTGGACAAGCTGGAGGCGTGGATCAAAGAGAAGGTAAAATAAAAAAAATTAAAAAATTACTCTCCCCCCACCCCCGATAATTAATGTCAAACAGATACTTCGTTCATACCTGATACACACAGTGTTGATACCTAGTACTTACTATGTACATACTGAGTACTGTTTGTACTTGATACTTACTGGGCATGTACCAGAGTTTTATGTGGTACTTACTGAGTACCTACCTTGTACTTTCCTTACAGAATAAGGACCAGGTACTTATATTTGTACCTAGAACTTACCAGATACATACATAATACTTACAGGGTATGTGCCTGGTACTTTCAAGGGTATGCACCATTAGTGACCAGCTATGTTCCAGGCTTACTCGGTATGTATCTGGTACTTACTGGGTGTGTACCAAGTATGTACCTCATAGGTATACCAATTAAACCTGTTACCTACTGGATATCTGATACTTACTGGCTAAATATCTAAAACTTGGTGAATACTTAATTAATATTCAAGGATTCAAGTATTCAAGCTTCTTTATTGTCATTTGCATCGCATGTCGTGCATGAGGTGGAACGAAACTGTGTACACAGGGTCCCAGTTACATCCAGCAATAGCAAAAATATAAAGTGTAAAAAGAAACAGTAAATAAGGATCTAAGATATAAACTAAGAT
>NC_056498.1:48372102-48373458 GCF_014905685.2 Nematolebias whitei
TGTTTATGAAGCATTCACTCTGTTGTGATCCATTTTACTTCTGTACAGTTTTCAGCACAGTTCTCGTCCCGCAGTTTTTAAGCTATTTTAACAAATCATAAATCTAAACGTTCAGCTCTTTCAGGACAATCCTGCTGTGACTTTTGGTATTGGTGCAAATTTAGCTTTTTGAAATATTTAGCCTTTTCTGCCACTTTTTTCCTTCATAGAAAATGAATTGAGCTCATTTTACATCCTTCACGTCTTTAGATCTGTTTACACCTTTTTACTCACGTTTTGTTCTGCTTCGGCTTCTTTCAGCTTTCTTGTGCAAATTGTAACTTTTTTTTCATCTAACTTCAGCTGTTTTTCAGTTGTTTTGTGCTCCTTTCAGATTATTCGAGCTAATTACAACATTTTTGTGCTTCTTCTAACTTCTTCTTTCTGCTAAATTCAGCTGATGTCCATTTCAGCTTATATCTGCAAGTTTAAGCTGTTTCTGCTATTTCAGCTACTTCAGCTGTTTTATGGTAATTTAATCATTTTCAGCTAATTCCACAATTTTTGCACTCCTTTCTACTTTGTTCAGCCTAATTCAGCAAAAACATGCTCTCTCCACTTCCTTCAGGTAATTTCAGCTTCTTTCTGCTTTTTTAGCTACTTCTCAGCTGCTAATTTTAGTTTTTTTCCAGCTAATTTCCCATTTATGTGCTCATTTATGCTTCTTTCAGCCTAATTGGGCCAATATGTGTTCTTTCTGCTTTGTTATGCTAATTTAAGCTTGTTCTAACTTTTCAGCTACATTTTTAGCTAATTTTAGCTGTTTTCAGATAAATTCAAGTTTTTCATGGTAATCTCTGCTACTTGCAGCCTAATTAACTTCTTTCTGTTAATTTCAGTTATTTCAGATACCATTTAACTGTTTTATGTTAATTTTAGCCTTTTAAGCTAATTCCACATTTTTTGAGCTCATTTAAACTTTTTTCAGCCTAATTCAGAAAAAAAGTGCTCTCTCCACTTCCTTCTGGTAATTTAAGCTTCTTTCTGTTTTTTAAGCTACTTTTCAGCTGTTTTCAGATAAATTCAAGTTTTCCATGATAATTTCCTCTACTTTCAGCCCAGTTAACTTATTTCGGCTAATTTCAACTTGTTATGCTCCTTTTAGCTTCTTTCTGCTAGTTTCAGCTTTTTTCTACTATTTCCGCTACTATTTATCTGTTTTTGTGCTAAATGTAGCTTTTTCAGCTAATCCCACATTCTTGAAGCTCATTTCAGCTCCTTCTGCTTCCTTCTTTAAGCTTCTTTCTTCCTTTTCAGCTACTTTCACCTATTGTTGTTAATTTCAGCTTTTTTAAGCTAATTTCCTTACTTTGTGCT
>NC_056498.1:48373558-48375768 GCF_014905685.2 Nematolebias whitei
TTGTTGTTAATTTCAGCTTTTTTAAGCTAATTTCCTTACTTTGTGCTAATTTCTGCCCATTGAAATCTAATTCAGCAAATACTGTATGTGTTCTTCTGCTAAGTTAGCCTTGTTCATCCATTTCAGCTACATTTCAGCATGTTTTTCAGCAAGTTCTTCTGCAATAAGGATTCACACTGCATTTTCTCAGGAAATGCAATTTCTCTACTTGTATTAGATTTTGTTATTTTCATTTGCATTCTTGCTATAGCTAGTTCAGCATAAACCAAAAGAGACCTTGAAATGTATTATAAAGGTCAAACATTTGTAAATGAGGGAATTTTAGTTCAGTAATTTAACTGCGGACGTTTTAGAAATTAATTAAAGGGAAGAACGGGTAATTTGGTTGAAAATTCAGTTTTATTTTTCATATATAGTGACACTTCACTACACTGCACATCACAACTTGTGTAGTTTAGAGCAGTACCTCATTGGGCTGTGACCGATCGACACGTTTGCATTAACTCTGTGAAAATTTGAAGCGAGTTTGCAGGTAAATGACCAACGAACATACAGCTCTAGTGCTCTAGGATGTTGAAAACTAAACTAAGAGTTCCAGACGTCTGCAAAGACCGCAATTATTTTACAAGAAAATTTCTCAAGCAAAGATTTTTCAATGCCTGACCCCAGACGAGCACTGCAAATAACTGGATTTATTTGGCGTATATTTGGAATTGCATAAATAATTAATGATTTATTTAACCTTGAAATGTGATCCTCTTCTTTTTGAAGTAAATATAAAGTTTTGTTTAAAAAAAACAACTAAAATTTAGCAAAGCTTGACCACAAGGGGACGAAAAAACTGCTCCAGCGTCTCACGGATGTCTACAAAATTTGTCGAGACAGGCGGAGAGTACACCACGCACGACACACTACACAACCCTAAAGCTGCATCTCTCTGCACTGCGACTGTTGGTGACCAACTGGAAACATGGCAAACCCGAAGGGATCTCCAAAATGTCTTAAAATGCGTGCACGCATTCTGCATTTCCTCATGCGAGATGCAGAATGTCACTGGAAAATTAAAAACACATTAAAAAATATGAACAAAAAACAGTTTGCTTTTAAAATAGTGGTTGCGGGCATCTACAACTTGACTTAATTCAGTTTCCCTGAAACAGGAAGTGTGAGAAAAAGTGAGACAACTTTGGGTTGGTGACCAGTAGCACCTATCGAAATTTTTATTGGGGTGGTCCTCTCCTAAATTAATATTTATTAAAAATAAAAATCTGCGTTTAATCTCCCGAAACTCTGCTGTTAAGGACACTGACCGGTTGTTCTTATTCAGAAGGACTAGATTTTAAACAAAAACAAAAAATATATATTTATATATTTTGATTTCTCACAGACAATGTTTGTTGTTGTTCTACTGATCCTATAGGGAAATTAAAAATGCACAACAAGCAAAAGCTTGGGCCGCAAGAGGATAAAACTGTCTGGCCATATGGGGCAGTGGGGGGACTACCAATTCTTAAGGGGTGGCCATTGACACCCTTGGCCCCCCGTTGCTGGCACCCCTGACACTAAATGGAGGCATGAAAGAGAATTTTACATTCCAGACACGTTGGGAAAGCAACAAAATTGGGAGTAAAATTAGAAGAAATTGAAACATATTTAGGATACTTTGGAACAAAATAATTGGCACTTTCATTTGTGTCATATGTTTAACCTGTTCTGACAATTTTGACCCAGATATGGTGGCAAAAGTACCAATTTATGATTCAAAGCAAAAGTTTTTTTTCTCCCAGTTTTGTGTCTCCAACCACCGTAATTTCTGGAATATTGAGCACACCTGAATATAAGCCACGCCCACTAAATTTGTAGGCTGCTCCATGTTGTAACCTGACATATTTACACAGAAATATTTTATCAGACTTTTATTTAAATATGTACCAGTAACATACACAAATGCGTACAGTAAATGTTTTTTTTCTGAACACGAGCTTGTGCTGTTGTCTTCATCACGTTTCCCCCTCCCTAGGGGCTCAACGGGGAGGGGATGAGAGAACGGGAGAATGGGGTGCGGGGAGTTCCCCCTCTCCCCAGTGGACTCATGAAACTTGGTTTCATGGGTCCACTGTGACCTGTTTGGTAATTTAATTGGTCAGATTGTTTTTTTTAACTATACAGGTAGTCCCACTGAGTCACGAGGACCCACCCCCCAAGAGAGA
>NC_056498.1:48375868-48376891 GCF_014905685.2 Nematolebias whitei
ATACAGGTAGTCCCACTGAGTCACGAGGACCCACCCCCCAAGAGAGATGTGTACTGGGCAGCTATGTGAGCGCCCAGGTGTGACGAGGCTAAACGTTTTGGCGGCATGATGCTTGTTAGCCCATCAAAAAAAATAAAAACATAAATTAGCCACAGCATTGTAATAAACCGTGGTGTTCAAAGCGTGTGAAAAACATAGCGGCTTATAGTCCAGAAATTACGGTACTCGCCAACAGTCTTAGCAACATTTTAGACACAGATGGGTTTTTTTTTTATCATTGCCCAAGTGGTGAACCTGCATGTCTTCTGTTCACCATCATTGTTGAGAACTTGGGCCACTATTACACATGCTTGCAGCTCTAGTTGTTATTAAAGTACTTGTTTCTACTACTTGTACTCACATGTTTAAGATCAAGAATCTTTCTGGTCAGCTGCATCTTGTCAACGTTGTCCTCCAGGAGGCTCACCAGAGACGGGTCTTCTTCCTGCTGGCGCGCATAGGACTTTGTGTTTATAGACACTTTTTGTTAGAAACCCAACAATTGTTTCTTTTAACAGGCCCAACAAAGGAAGACCCTTTAAAGTTGATACTGTTACACAGAGCAACAAATGTAAAACTGTACCTAGAATACAAGAACGTTTTATGGCTTTATTAAATGACGTTTCCACAGGTTCATCATCCATCACTCGCTCCCTCGTGGCAAACACGAGCAGAGCGATAAACGCAACCCTAGCGTGCGCCAGATGATTGCTTTAAAATAACAACGGGCAGATGTTTTACGTGGTGAGTTCAGGCGTCTTCGGGACACTGAGCTAATTTCCTGTATTAGTGAGTTCAGGGTTTGTGCCAATTATCTTGACAGCTGTTGATTAGGCTGAGCGTGGACACAGGCTTGAATCTGGACCGACTGTTTTTGATATAACTGCTTCGGTTATTGTGTCTCATTAGCTCTGATTTGACAGCTCTAGATGTTCTTTTAGATAAATGGAAAGGTGAGAAAACTGGATCTCAAATCTGTGAATT
>NC_056498.1:48376991-48383444 GCF_014905685.2 Nematolebias whitei
TGTTCATATTTTTTAATGTGTTTTTAATTTTCCAGTGACATTCTGCATCTCGCATGAGGAAATGCAGAATGCGTGCACGCATTTTAAGACATTTTGGAGATCCCTTCGGGTTTGCCATGTTTCCAGTTGGTCACCAACAGTCGCAGTGCAGAGAGATGCAGCTTTAGGGTTGTGTAGTGTGTCGTGCGTGGTGTACTCTCCGCCTGTCTCGACAAATTTTGTAGACATCCGTGAGACGCTGGAGCAGTTTTTTCGTCCCCTTGTGGTCAAGCTTTGCTAAATTTTAGTTGTTTTTTTTAAACAAAACTTTATATTTACTTCAAAAAGAAGAGGATCACATGTCAAGGTTAAATAAATCATTAATTATGTATGCAATTCCAAATATACGCCAAATAAATCCAGTTATTTGCAGTGCTCGTCTGCGGTCAGGCATTGAAAAATCTTTGCTTGAGAAATTTTCTTGTAAAATAATTGCGGTCTTTGCAGACGTCTGGAACTCTTAGTTTAGTTTTCAACATCCTAGAGCACTAGAGCTGTATGTTCGTTGGTCATTTACCTGCAAACTCGCTTCAAATTTTCACAGAGTTAATGCAAACGTGTCGATCGGTCACAGCCCAATGAGGTACTGCTCTAAACTACACAAGTTGTGATGTGCAGTGTAGTGAAGTGTCACTACATATGAAAAATAAAACTGAATTTTCAACCAAATTACCCGTTCTTCCCTTTAATTAATTTCTAAAACGTCCGCAGTTAAATTACTGAACTAAAATTCCCTCATTTACAAATGTTTGACCTTTATAATACATTTCAAGGTCTCTTTTGGTTTATGCTGAACTAGCTATAGCAAGAATGCAAATGAAAATAACAAAATCTAATACAAGTAGAGAAATTGCATTTCCTGAGAAAATGCAGTGTGAATCCTTATTGCAGAAGAACTTGCTGAAAAACATGCTGAAATGTAGCTGAAATGGATGAACAAGGCTAACTTAGCAGAAGAACACATACAGTATTTGCTGAATTAGATTTCAATTGGCAGAAATTAGCACAAAGTAAGGAAATTAGCTTAAAAAAGCTGAAATTAACAACAATAGGTGAAAGTAGCTGAAAAGGAAGAAAGAAGCTTAAAGAAGGAAGCAGAAGGAGCTGAAATGAGCTTCAAGAATGTGGGATTAGCTGAAAAAGCTACATTTAGCACAAAAACAGATAAATAGTAGCGGAAATAGTAGAAAAAAGCTGAAACTAGCAGAAAGAAGCTAAAAGGAGCATAACAAGTTGAAATTAGCCGAAATAAGTTAACTGGGCTGAAAGTAGAGGAAATTATCATGGAAAACTTGAATTTATCTGAAAACAGCTGAAAAGTAGCTTAAAAAACAGAAAGAAGCTTAAATTACCAGAAGGAAGTGGAGAGAGCACATTTTTCTGAATTAGGCTGAAAAAAGTTTAAATGAGCTCAAAAAATGTGGAATTAGCTTAAAAAGCCAAAATTAACATAAAACAGTTAAATGGTATCTGAAATAACTGAAATTAGCAGAAAGAAGTTAATTAGGCTGCAAGTAGCAGAGATTACCATGAAAAACTTGAATTTATCTGAAAACAGCTAAAATTAGCTAAAAATGTAGCTGAAAAGTTAGAACAAGCTTAAATTAGCATAACAAAGCAGAAAGAACACATATTGGCCCAATTAGGCTGAAAGAAGCAGAAATGAACACATAAAATGGAAATTAGCTGGAAAAAAACTAAAATTAGCAGCTGAGAAGTAGCTAAAAAAGCAGAAAGAAGCTGAAATTACCTGAAGGAAGTGGAGAGAGCATGTTTTTGCTGAATTAGGCTGAACAAAGTAGAAAGGAGTGCAAAAATTGTGGAATTAGCTGAAAATGATTAAATTACCATAAAACAGCTGAAGTAGCTAAAATAGCAGAAACAGCTGAAACTTGCAGATATAAGCTGAAATGGACATCAGCTGAATTTAGCAGAAAGAAGAAGTTAGAAGAAGCACAAAAATGTTGTAATTAGCTCGAATAATCTGAAAGGAGCACAAAACAACTGAAAAACAGCTGAAGTTAGATGAAAAAAAAGTTACAATTTGCACAAGAAAGCTGAAAGAAGCCGAAGCAGAACAAAACGTGAGTAAAAAGGTGTAAACAGATCTAAAGACGTGAAGGATGTAAAATGAGCTCAATTCATTTTCTATGAAGGAAAAAAGTGGCAGAAAAGGCTAAATATTTCAAAAAGCTAAATTTGCACCAATACCAAAAGTCACAGCAGGATTGTCCTGAAAGAGCTGAACGTTTAGATTTATGATTTGTTAAAATAGCTTAAAAACTGTGGGACGAGAACTGTGCTGAAAATTGTACAGAAGTAAAATGGATCACAACAGAGTGAATGCTTCATAAACATTCAGACAATAAGAAACATGGATGTATGAGTTTGAACCCCCTCGTTACAGTAAAACGGACAAAAAGCAAACAAAGCGCATGTCTTCCCAAATGTAATGAATTGTATAAAGCTATTTATTAAAGACATTAATGTTTTGTTGTTTTCAACAGGATGAGCAGCTCCACAGAAACCTACATGAGGAGATCAACAACTTGGCTCTGAAACTGGAGAAGCAAGGGAAGACAGATGGCAGAAACATCTCCAGTAAAAGGAAACACATCAATAAAATGTAGGTTTTCTTCCTTCCTGTAAACTCACGTGAACCGTGTGGAAAAGCTTTAAGGTACATGTTTCTGCAGGTGGCTGAAGGCCCAGTCGCAGCTAAAAAACCACCACAAAAACCTTCAGCTGGCTCTTGAGGTGTCATCATTTTACCAGCAGGCAGATAACACCTTGGAGTCTATTAACAGCATGGTAAACTGACTGAAAATCCCAGTTAAATGTGTGTTAATTCATTAGTTAATAAAAGCTGCTTTGATCCTCTCTGTCAGAGGAAAAGCTTATCATCCAAAGAGCTGGACAGCTTTGACGACAGAGACGTACGAGACATCGCCGGTCAAGTCCTGGTAAGAGAAACGTGTTGGGTAAAAGCAGCACGGCCTGCAGCGCATGCCGAAACGAGCTGTAGAGGCCTTCGCTGCCTAACCTGCAGGCCTGTTTGTGGTAGATGCTGGATGTGAGCGTTTCCCAGCTGCCTCACCTCCATCCTGCTCTGGCTGCCGGCGTCAAACAGAAGCAAACCGAGGCTAAAGACTGCTGGGCTCTTCTTCAGAGAGATTTAAGGCAAGTGAGCAGAGCTACACTGTTACCCTCATTTAAAGTGACACGACAGCTAATCTGAGAAAACTATCATTTAGAACAAGCTCTGCATAACAAGTCTTCTCACCTGCTTAATCCCCCGGGATTTTAATAAGAACTAGAACATTTCATGGCATTTAGAAGGTTTCGAAGATAAATATATGAAGGTGCATTAGTCTCAAAAGTAGTCACACGAGCGCGCGACAAAATCCACAAGGATTCCACAAACAGGAGTTATTGGGAAAAGACTCATTTCTATCTAAGCACAATAGGATGTTTATTTCAGCTGTGCAGTCCACAAAGTTAACATTTTCTTCTTCGAAAACCAGTAAAATATATTTTCAAATATTTTTTGTGTGAACTGTATATTTGAAATAAACTACTCAAAATGGTTAGGTTATTCTTCCTTTGAAAAAAAAAAACTACAAGAAAACTATAGGTTCTGGTATTTTCTTCCTCTGTTAAAAATACTGTGGAGATTAATTTTCCTGTAGTCATCATGATCTGGTGTGGATTGTTCCCAAAGTGCTGACACTCAGGGAACTTGAAGGTAAAATAATAAGAATATTCATTAAAGAAAACAAAAGGCTGACGTGGCAGCAAAATATACATACCTGTACAGTATAACAGGAGACACGGAGGAAGACAGAACATGACAGCCATAACAGGACAATCCACGGACAAGAAAACAAGAACGAGACACAGAACTTATAGAGACACTATTGAGGAGATAATGACAAACACCTGGGGAAAGACAACGAGGAACAGGTGACAGAGGCAGGAGCTGATACCTGGGGAGAGAACACTGAGGACGACAGAAAAGAAAGGTACTGTCACAATTGGCTGGTGCTGGTGAACACAATGATGCAGGCAAGCAGGTGAGGACTCAGAAATATGTAAAATAAATAATTTATTAACAGAACAAACAAGCTGACATGGCAGCAAAATAAAAACATAGAATGAACAGGGGGTACTCACAATACAGACAGGTCATTACCAGTGAACGGATAAAAAATGCCAGGATGAGGACTAACACAGAGACAAAGATTTACCTACAGGAAACACCAATTAGATCAAGTGATGACACCTGTGGGTAATCACAGATGCCAGAGAAGGAGAAAGAATGCAAGATATGAACACGACACAAAATGGGACTAGATACTAGAGAAACCCAAACCCTATAAAGAGAAACAGAGGATCAGGGGGAAACACAGACATAAACACGACATCAGGGACAAGACCACAACTCCTACAGGTACATGAACATACAAGATACCCAGATCCTCTCAGTACCGGTAGTTTATTCCAGAAAAATATATAACGGAAATTATTTTCCGGTACTTTAGCAAAGTAAGAAAATACTGGATTCTCCCTATTTTACAAGAGAAAGAATACCCTAACCATTTTTTATGTTTATTTCAGCCGTACAATCCTCAAAATTAACATTTGCTTCTTGTGGAAAAAACTATACATAAAAATATAATTTCCAGTATTTTTGGCAGAGGAAGAAAATACAAAAATATATATTTTAAGCGTATGTGCCAGTGGTTTTGAGCTACTACTTACTACTTGTACAAACTGAACTGTGTAAATTTAACTAACTGTTTATGCATTTGTGAATCTGGTAATAAGCATTAGTCAAACTTGTGGTACGCTTGTGTAGCATATTTGATTCTGCGTTGTGTCTTGTGGGAATATCATGGACATAGTAACTTCATTAGCAATGTTTCATGTAGCATGAGGACTGCTAAATGCTAATCTGTCCTACCATTCTTTAACAAAGCTTAACTGCTCCATAACAGAGTATTTTACAAGAACAGTGATTGAACTATTACTTACTATGCTTAAAATACACTAAGCACAGCACAAAAACTTTATACCTGCTCCCATGGAATCCAAAAGAAAAGAGACCATCTGGTGGAGAAAAACCAATTTACCCACCATAATGGTATGATCCGTTCAACTTATCTGTTTAAACACCAAACTGAAACCCAAAATAACAATCTAAGAGCTTGATATGCTCAACGGTAAAAATAATAACTCACAACTACAGTCATAAGAACACAATGAATGCAAATGAAATCATAATTTCAAAACGGGAAGTTACCTGCTGTTTTACAGTGGATTTGTCGTCTTTTCAAAATAAAAGCTGCCGGTGCTCATATAATTTCCTACCACAATAATCTTCCCATTTTACAATCTAGTGTAATAACATCACACTGCTACATTTGTGGATCTTATTGTACACGTACAAATCTCGTTGTGCACATGTGTGAATACTTTTGAGATTAATTTATCTTCATAAATAAACTTTGGATTGAGTCTGAAGTCAGAAGTCCAGGCCCATCGCTAAAATCTGCTGCCTCCCAAACATTTCTCAGGCCGAGCATCTCCCATGTGGACGGCCTATCTTTAGATCTAGTCATGACATCATCTCATCCATCTTATCGGTCACTGAGTGCAACTATTTCAATCCAATAATACAAACACAGGCGTAAAACCTCGGAGCCATAACGGGAGTTCTCCTCTGGTCTCTGAGGCCCCTCTGTCAGCGCCTCTGTGACCTCCTGCTCCGCTCCTCCTCCAGGGCCGACAGGACAGCACTCTCTCCGTCTGGATCCACTTTCACCAGGGAAGATGTTGACCTCCTGACACCAGCCACTGAACCCCAATGCAACGTGGGACCCGAGACGCATGGGATCATGGGAAAGGAGGTGAAGGAGGAGCAGAACCGCCTGAAAGGCTGTTTGGTGAGTAGCCTTGGTCTCTAAGGTTGTAGAGCGTTACTCCATCAGGGCTGGCAGAGATAAAATCTGCAGGAAATAACGCTTTTTGTTAGAAAAATTACATATTAGGTGTTTTTCCCCTGAATTACTTAAATAAATGAGCTGTAAATCTCTTATTTCTGGTTTGGAGTCAATCCAATTTAAGATGGCCGCTACAGCTAATCTACCTTTGCCAACACAAAAATGTCTGCCTTACTCAAAATTACAGGCGCCGTTTACGTGGTAGTAGCTGAGAGTCATTCTCATCACATGGTGACAGGGGCGATTCTAGGATCTGACCTTTTGGGGTGCTTAGCCCCCCAGTACTGACAATGACTCTTCGCTTGAACAACACAGCCCCTGATGAGGTTTGTGAGAAGTACAAAAGCTTACAGCACCTTTCATCACCACTTTATATAACATTTAGTATCGAAGCCCATTTCCGCTATGAAAT
>NC_056498.1:48383544-48384945 GCF_014905685.2 Nematolebias whitei
CCACTTTATATAACATTTAGTATCGAAGCCCATTTCCGCTATGAAATAAAAACCCAACAGGAAGTCATAATTGAGTTTTAAAGTCTTTGAGTTTTAAAGTCAATGACTTTAAACCGCATAATTATGACTTTTATTTTCGTAATTATGACTTTAAAAGTCGAAATGATGACTTTTATTCTCGTAATTATGACTTTAAACTCATTATTATGACTTTTATTCTCGTAATTATGACTTTAAACTCATAATTATGACTTTTATTCTCGTAATTATGACTTTAAAAGTCGAAATGATGACTTTTATTCTCGTAATTATGACTTTAAAAGTCGAAATGATGACTTTTATTCTCGTAATTATGACTTTAAAAGCCGAAATTATGACTTCCTGTTGGGCTTTTATTTTTTTTTCTTTCATGGCAGAAATGGGCTTCCATACCTTGGGGACAAATTGAAGTTGCAGATTGGTCAGTTGCTGACAAGCATACTGGATTGACTGACAGATGGTGTTGAGGATCTGACTAGTTCAAAAAAAAAAAAAATCAGATTTTATGTTTAAGAGCGCCATAATTTATTCCATATTTATTCAGAATTTCTTCAATATTTTGGTGAATCAAAGGTTTGAGAACTGAGCTTTACAAAATCCTAATGATGGTTTCTTTATTTTTCACGGGTGCAGATTTACAATTTAAGGGTTTTGAGCACCCCCAAAAAGAGGCTAACACTACACTACATGGTGACCACTGATGGCGGGTGATATGCATTCATTCAAGGAATGCTGGACCTTCAATTGAGTAAAATGTTTTTTTTTTTCTTGTTCTTTTTAACCACTAACAAGAACCCAAGTCTGGAGATGCTAAAATAGGAAGAGGTTTCAGAAGTGTAATTTACTCTGGCGCAGGACGATAAATGACATAAGTTTCCACTGAAAACGTTCAAGATGGGAGAACAGTGGGCCGAGGCTAAACAGGCTTCTGTGTTTGCCACAAACTCTTATTTTTTGTATAAAAATAGTTTGCCTCTCGTTCATTCTCTAAAGAACACGGTCTTTTACTAATGCTGAATGGTTCTGGGCCTCTCTCTTGTCTTGCTGATGATTCAGCAGAACACACGGACGCTTTACGCATATTTTAAAACAGCTGAGCTTTTACTGAACACATGGGTCCTCGTATAGTAACCCCAGAACTGCTCATAAACCGGCATGTGCTCATTTGGACAACGGAGTATCCAGAAAAATGTCAAAAGCCTGTAATTATGTGTATATTTAATCTTTATGTTAGCACGTTAGAGATGCATAAATGAACACGCAAAGGGGCTGTTTGAGCTTCGGCGTCAATCTTCCTTTCAGGAAACTGCTTGAGGAGAAAATGGTTTTTGTCGTTTTACTTGTTTCAGCTTTTATTTTTGT
>NC_056498.1:48385045-48396125 GCF_014905685.2 Nematolebias whitei
CTGCACTAGTGGACCACTGCACAAAACTAGTCAACAACTGTTCTTTATTTGAAACTTAGACACCATTATGTTGTCATTAGTAAACTAGTACATGTTAATTAGTGTGACTAATTTTGGCCATAGTTGACTAGTGAGCATTTTAGAGTTTACTAGGCAGCTAGTTCAATTTTAAGGCTGCACTAAAGTCCATTAATGGTCAATCAGGTCATCTGGACAGTTTCTTTTTTGTGGAAAGACGTTTCGCCCTCTATCCAGAGGGCTTCATCAGGCTGAGGACACTACAGCCCCCAGAAACCATCTTATCACCAGCAAACTGGTTGGTCCACTAAATGAGTGTACTGCTTAGTGTGGAAAACAGTTTACTTGGGACTCCTCAGACTGATGAAGCCTTCCGGATAGAGGGCAAAACATTTTCCACAAAAAATAAACTGTCCAGACGACCTGATTGACCATTATTGGATTTTGTACATGGATGATTGTGCGTGAACTTTGTTGTTGCACTAAAGTGCATATTTGAGGTTGGGGAGTTGATTTGTAGGCATAATTTGTGTTGATCAGCTGACATGTAAGGGTTTCGTTGTGTACTAGTTAACTTATAAGACACAGTGGTCAACTAGTTCAGTTCAATGGTCCACTGGAGTGTGAAAAGGCCAACTGGATTGGGACTTTTGGACTATTCATGCAGCAAAATGTCTAACTAGTATGACTTGTTGGGCAGAAGTGCCACTGGTTGGAAGTGCTTCAAGAATTAATGTGACCAGTTGTGAAGCACAGGGCAGCGCAACAACCTAGTGGGTGAAAACGACCCTTGATGTCAACGGTGTTGAATAAATACACAAATGGTTTGCCATACTCCCTGCAGTCCAGAAACTTGAACGTCTCATTTGAACCCCCTGCTGTATGAGGGTCCTCCGGCCGACCTTTAATGCACTCAGATGGTTGTAAATGTTGCTTAGTGGCTGCTGACGTCTCAAACATATTTCTGCGCACAGAAAGGATCTGTGCGAGCACTGACCTTACCGAAAACTCAGCTGCATCGCTCGAAAAGACGGTTTATGGAAATCCCTGTTTAATCCTGAAAAAACACAGCTGCCTAAATGAGAGCCGGGCAAAGAAAAAGTGACAAAGTTTCTGTTTTATTAACATTTCTTTTTATCATGAGAATTAAAATGTAGCACATGTTGTACTTTGTGCATTCATTCATAAAGTCATTTACTGTAAATATGTCCAAACTTCTGGTTCCAAGCATTTTACTTTTTGCATCAACTTGATAAGCTGTCGGTTAGAAAATGTTTGAAGAAATCCGTTAAATTAACTGTAAATACTCTCTGTCGAAAGCCTCCATGTGCATGTTGTTTGTTTCCAGCTTAGAGGCCATGACTCTTCTGTTTACAGAGCATCGGTGACCATGTGAGCGGTCGACAGATGCAGAGCAGCCAAAGCCAGGAGCAGCGATCAGTGAGCCACGCTCCATCAGCTGAGGGAGGGAGCTCAGGCCACACAGCCACCAGATACCAGCTGAAGGAGGAAAGGTCAGCCTGATGTTTCTTTCTGACTGTGCCTGACTGGGAAAGATCTGTGTTTATTGTAAAGCACCATCGTCTTGTTTGCAGCAAAGCGCCCAGAGCAGAGCCCAGACTCCCCTCGGCTCCACAGAACCACCCACAGCTGCAGAAGTTCACTGTGTCTGCAGACAAGGTGGGCTCAGCTCCGACACGTGCAGCTGCAAAACACGTACGCCGAACAACAGAACTTGACGTTTTAGGTGTTTTTTTTTTTCTCTCTTTCTTTAGACTTTGTCCTGGCTCAAAGACAACGTAACCATGGCAACTCAGGTGTGTTCAATAGCCAGCTCTGGGGGACTGGAGGCAGCCAGGGAGTGTCAGCGCGCCCTCGAGCAAGAAATCCTTAACAACAGAGTCCGGATAGAGGTGGTCAAGAGGGTAAACCGAAGCGCATCGTCACATTCCCAGTCCATGAACACGTGGTGAATGTTAACGAGCTAATTTCATTTTCTGTTCTGAATTTGGCTAAGGAGCTGAAAATGATTTGTTAAAGCTAAAAGCAGCAGAGCACTAGCCAACTGGTAAAAGAAGCACTAGCTAAAATCTAAAGTGTGTGAGCGACTAGAAAAAGGCCCAAAATGAGCAAAATGTGTAGCTAAAAGCCAAAAAAGAGCAAAAGACAAGCTAAAGTCTAAATAGAAGCAAAATTCTAGCTAAGACAAAAATATCAAAAGACTGGAAAAAGTAAGAAAACATTAACTTAAAGCTAAAAATAGCAAAAGGCTAGATAAAAGTAAAATGTTAATTAAAAGCAGCAGCTCAGCTAAATGCTAAAAGTATCAAAAGGTTAGCTAAAAGTAGCAGAATGGTAGCTAATACCTTGAAGTGACAAAAGGATAACTCAAAGTGGCATGTGGAGAAAAATAAAGTGAGTTCACAGAAGCAGATTTTAAAAAGAACAACGTTGTAGAAATCGAAGAGATTTCTATGTACTGTATTGCTATGGTGAAAATATTTGCAAAGACAGTAGTCCCTTGCTACTTCGCGGTTCGACTTGTTAATCAAAGTAAGATTGGACGTGACACACAATTGGCTGATTGATGGATGAGCCACATGAGTGGCATGGATTGTTAAATTAAAATATAATAGTTTAAATGACTTAGCACCTGCATTCATTCTGACATGGAAAAAATTGAACACTACCATTTTCAGCCACTAGAGGGCCATTGACCTATATGGCAAGCCAAATGTCTCATTAATAGGTAAAAATGGCTATTAATGATACACTTGGCTTGCCATACAAACCACCTTTGTCTCGCGCCGTAACTCCTGGAGCAAATGTCAAATTAGCTGCATTTTGCCGCGCCGCCCAGGTAAAATGCAGCTGATTTGACCATTAAAGTGCATTTATTAATGAAAAGTTCAGCTGAGACGCACCTGTACTATAATGTCAAGTAAACAAATAATTGTTTTTAGGTGGTTATCTTGTTAAATTTCAAAGAAATGCACAGCGAGTCGTCCCTCTGCACGCTCCTGCTTCCATGTATCGGTTTTTGAAATACAGCTGATTTGACCGTCAAAGTGGCTATTAAGGAAAGTTGGGGGGGCTGGGAAAGGAATCCCCATGATAAACGAGGGAAAACTCTGAAGTTAAATATGTTAAAAATGGCTAAAGTTATAAAAATCAAAAGTCAAAGTATCAATCTCCTGAATGAGCTGAAGGTTTTGAAACGAATGACTAAAATAACACGTGCAGATAAATAAATAAAAAACTGGAAAAGAATACTGCGAATGTTCATGCGTCCTCAAAATGAGAGCAAAATGGTTCAGTGTGAGGAAGCTGTGTGAACCCAAAACTTCAGATTTACGCACATTTTACATCATGAAATCCAGTTCATGTGTACCGCACCACCTGTACTGATGAGTTGAAACCCGTTCCTCAGGAGGGCCACGGGCTGGTCCGGGCTCAGCACCCAGGCAGCTCAAAGATCGAGGAGTTTCTCAGCCAGCTGGAGGTCCTGTGGGAAGAACTGAGGAGGAGGCACCAGAGGAACGCTGCATTCCTGCAGGCCTCAGAGAAGCTGGGCTTCAGGGTAATGTTCATAAACTATCTCTGAGCAGATTCTCTTCTTGGGTCAAACTGTTCTGAGAGAAATTTATAGTCTTATTTTGAAGGATTTCTACCATTTTTAGAGCTTTTATGTTCAGCCATAAATGTGCAGTCTTAGATAGAACCACAGTTTTATTTAACAAGAGATATAAAACATGCTCTCGTTTGGAGAAATGGTTAGAAATTAGCAGCCTTTTACAACAGATGTAGTTCAAAGTACACTCTAATGTCATTAGGTGTACCTATTATCATTGGTGCCAGAAGCATTTGTAATGTGGGGGGTCACACTGGTTGGTGGGTTCCGGGGGTCCTCCTCCAGAAATTTCTGAATAAAATAGATGCCATTTCCTGCATTCTGGTGTATTTTAACAGGCTGTTAAACATCTACGTTTACCTACATAAGTAAACACTTGATTCAATTATATTAGAGAGCATGGCACAAGAAGTAGCCTGACCAACAGCTCACCTTGTATGAACAGAGCATGCTCTGCATCTCTCAAGCATCCCTAGCCCAGTTGACAACTGCCGGCACTAACGTAGCACTAAGCTAGCAGCAAGCAACACAGACGCACTAGCCAACATGCTACAGACATAGCACTCCACTTCTTTTACGCATCCTAAACCCCTACCCCGGTCAACAACTGATGTCACTAACGTAGCGCTAGGCTAGCGCACAACACAGAGGTGTCTCCCCCTCCTCCCCCTGTGAGCACCCTGCCAAGGCAAGTGACCTAGAAGAAACACTGCATGTGGTGTGATGAGTTGTTGTCGGTAACCAGGAAAACCCGGAGTGGACTTTTAATGGTTTGAGTATTCTCTTATTAATCAAGTGGAATGGATTTTTCCTGAAGAAATACAAACAGCGCTGGGTGAACTAAAATTTAATGGTAAATGTGGGGGGGTCCAAATTAATATTTTTCAAATGTGGGGGGGGACACGTCCCCATCACATATAGTTGTTGTGACGCCTATGCTTATTATTACCCCATTGTTTCTTGTTTTAATACTAAAACGTTTGTTTGCTTTTCGAGCGTAGATTGTGAAAGTGCTCCAAGCCCTTGGCAGCCTGGAGGCCTGGCTGGAGTCGGTGGAGCTCTCAATGAAGGCGTCTGCGTTAGCCGGTGACCCCGAGACCATGAGCGTGGCTGAGAGGGAGAGCTTTCTGCTGGAGAAAGAGGTGGCGGCACGCGGCCCGGAGCTCGGCGCTCTGAGGCAGGAGGTGGACCGCCTTCGTGGCCACAGTCTCCCACACGTACAAGATCTGCCAGCGCGGATGGAAGAGGTGGAGAAAAAGTAGGTTTTTACTGGAGTGGAGAAAGAAACCCCACTGATTGTTCTTTCGTCGTGGAAGATTTGTACTATGAATCTGGTCGTTCTGCCAGTCGCCACCGTTGGGATAAAAAAGTGCATCACAGTTTCCGAGAGGTCACAGGCTTGGGTTTGCCGTGTTTGCAACATGGAAGAGTTGATTCATAAAAGTTCCAGTTTGAGTTTTAAGACAAACAGTTTCACCCAATAAACCAGAATCATGGAACTATTCATAGATCTCTTCGGCTGCCATTTTGTCCAAACTGGCAAAATAAAAAGTGCTCTCTGTGCGCTCGTTAACTGCGCAGCTCAGGCTTTATTCACTTATGTGCCAGGCGCTTCTCAGCGAGGTCTACCCCTGTTCCGACACGCAGCTCACCCATTCAACCATTACTTGGTTGGATAATGACGCCTCTCTCTTTGGTTGTTGCCATGGACTTTCAGTAAGCCCATACGATGCTGGCTGCTGGACTGGACTGGACCTATCCAGGTCTATAAACAAGAGTTCAGTTTCTGTAAAAACCACCAAGCTGACCAAAGAAAATACAGACAAGGAAATGTCTCGTTTAAGTGATTCCAGGTTGCAGTCTAAGCAACCAGTGGTGCAGATAGAAGTACCTCATGGAGTATTCTTTGTGCCATCAAGTTGAGCATGCACTGAGACGGACAACTTAACATTTGCTTGCTGGAGCTGATATAAAGTACAGAAAGTGGTTTTGCCATATAATCATATCCCACTCCAGTCTCCATTAAAGGTGGTATCTCAATCAGCTAACGGCGGCTAACGACATTTATTATGTGTCCTGAATGTCTCAGAATGTCCCCAACTTTGGTGGAATTCTCAGTTTCTTCTCATGACTTGCAGAGACGTACAGCCATGTTAATGGAGCTCTGAAGAAGTTCAGTAAAATTTATGCAACAACGTTTTCTCTAAAAAGTTGTTGTGGGCATCTTCAACCCATCTAAAGAGCGCTAAACTATATTTTGACATCTGAACAGGAGCGCTACTTTGTCAGAAATCCTCCAAGTCAAATGTCCAGGTCTACAATCCATTCTGAGATCAATAATAATAACGGTGAGATTACATTTCATGTAAACCCTGACAGGTGGATAAACTTTGAAGTCGTAACTGAGATGTTTAAGTTAAAACAAGCACAACGGTAGGTAAATGGAGTAAACAAAACCTAAATGAAGAACAATTGTAGATAAAATGTAAAAAGCATTAATCAGTTGCTGAAAAGGGGCGAAAGGCTATTTAAAAAGTAAAAGTACATTAGCTAAAAAATTGTTTGTTTTTTTAAAAGCCAAAAAATGGTTCCTGAAAGTTGAAAAACATGTCTAGAAGCAGCTAAAATTAGCTTACTGCTAGCTTAAAGCTAAAATGTACCAAAACCTTAGCTAAATGCATCAAAATGCTATCTAAAAGCTAGCTAAACATTGCTGTAAAACGTATTAAATCACTAGCTAAAAAGTAGCACAATGCTAACTAAAAGTAGTGAAATGCTAGCAAACAGTGAAAATTCATGAAACGCTAGCTAAAATCCGAAAGTAGCATAAGATTAGCTACAAGCTAACAGTAGTATACGAAAATAAAGCAAATATTAAAGGAACAGCGTTTTGAAGGAATTAAAGGGATCTCAGTGTATTTTGTGTGCATCGGTCTCATTTCCCTCTCAACTTGATGGCACTAAAGGTGTTCCATACAGCAGCTACAGGACATGTCATTATTTCATGCTCAAAAGAAGCAACTCAAGGTTCATTTATTCAGGAAAAAACACCAAACATCATTTCATATTTCAGCTCTGCACAGGATGTGTTGATGTGAAGCACCATAGATGACCTAATCAGAACTGAAGGGTGGTAGCGCTCGCCTCATGAGATGCTGTGATGCGTTTCCCAGGTACCACTGTGTGCTGAGCGCCCTGAGCCAGCAGAACTCCGAGCTACGGGACACGCTCATGCTGACAGAGTTCCTGGAGCGCGTGGAGCTGGAGGAGAGCCAGGAGCTCGACGGGACTCCGTTTAGTCTCGGACAGGTAAGAAACATCTTATATGCAGTTTACACAGTTTTTATTGGACTGACTTTCAACTGAGGAAAAAATGTTCATCAAACCACTTGACAGGTTTGGTCCCGTAACACTCCTCTTGTACTGAACCAGCCCCTTGCCTCATCGTCATAAATGGTTTTTCAGCCTCTCCACAGAGACATCTCATCAGCTCCCGCTTTGCTCGGACTCCAGAGCACTTGTGGTGGCGAGGCCCTGCTTGAGATCGTGGGCGACCCGGTGGAGGAACTCCGAGAGGCCGTGGAGATGCTGAACGACACCGTGAGGGAGCGAGGTCGATCACGAAGCCACGACCAAGCCATCCGGGAGCTGCTGAGCAAGGTGCGGAGATGACTTCATACTGAATGTGTGCATGTGATGGTGCTGAAAGGTGTTGGGATCACATCTGGGTTAAGGCTCCTGGATTTGATTTATCCTCAGGTCATGTATCAAAGTGTCACAGACAATATTAAAAACCACTTTCCAACATGAAAATCAAATGATCCACTGCAGAGCGCGATGACCGGAACACAAGCAGATCTTGTGATGACCTTGTGTCTCATCAGCATGCCAGCCTGGCGGTACGAGTGGAGAAGAGCTTGTGCAGCAGCAAGGAACTGAACCTGGACATCCTGGAGGAGGAGACGGACCTGGCTGTGCAGTGTGAACCGGACCGCTGCAGCCTGGAGGCTCTGCAGGAGAGGCAGGAGCGCCTGGAGGTGAGAGGAAAACGCTGGCCCGTCCCGTGGTGTAAATATATTTTATTCACTTTATTGTTACAGCAGCAGTTTTTAACAAGTCACCTCAGGGCAGCACACAAAAGAAAAACAAGTATTACAACTAGAGAAATTACATTTCCTGTGAAAATGCAATGTGGATGCTTATTCCAGAAGAACTTGCTGAAAAACAGATGAAATTAGCTAAAAACATGCTGAAATGTAAGAACAAGTCCAAGTTAGCAAAAGAAAGCAGAAAGAGCACTTAATTGCTTAATTGGGTTTAAATAAGCAGATATTATCACAAAAAAATGGAAATTAGCTAAAAAAAAAGCTGAAATTAGCAAAAAATAGCTGAAAAGGAAGAAAAAAACTTAAACTACCAGAAGGAAGTGGAAGGAGCTGAAATTAGAAAAAAAAAAAAAGTGGAATTATCTGAAAAGGCTAACATTAGCATAAAAACAGCAAAATGGTAACAGAAATAGTAAAAAAGACTAAAACTTGCAGAAATAATCTGAAAGGAGCATAGCAAGCTGAAATTATTAGGCTGACAGTTGCAGAAATTACCACAAAGAATTTGATTGTATCTGAAAACAGCTGAAATTAGCTAAAAATGCTAAAAAGCTAGCTGAAAAAGTAGAATAATTTAAAATTTGCAGAAGAAAGCAGAAAGAACAAATGTTTGCCCATTTCTTCTGAAAAAAAACTGAAATTATCACAAAACAGCTGAAAAGTAGCTAAAATAGTAGAAATAAGCTTAAACTAGCAGAAGGAAGTGGAGAGAGCATACTTTTGCTGAATTAGGCTGAAAAAAGTTGAAATGAGTGCAAAAAAGTGGAATTAGCTGAAAATGCTAAAATTTAAAAACTGCTAAATGGTAGCCGGAAGAGCAGAAAAAGCTGAAACTTACAGAAATAAGCTAAAAGGAGCAAAACAAGCTGAAATTAGCAGAAAGAAGTTAGAAGAAGCACAAAAATGTTATAGTTAGCAGAACGAATCTGAAAGGAGTACAAAGGAGCTGGAAAAAAACAGCTGAAATTAGTGGAAAGTAGCTGAAACAGAACAAAATGTGAAAGGAGCCGTAAAAGGTTGCAAACAGATTTAAAGATTTGAAGGATGGAAAATGACCTCAATTCATTTTCTACGAGGAAAAAATGACAGAAAAGTTTAAATATTTCAAAAAGCTAAAGCTGCACCAATACCAAAAGTCACAGCCGAATCGTCCTGAAAGAGCTGAACGTTTTGATTTATGATTTGTTGGTATAGCTGAATACTGCGGGACGACAATTGCGCCAAAAAACGTACGTAAGAAAAATGGATCACAACGGAGTGAATGCTTCTTGAACATTCAGACAATAATCAGATAATAATCAATCAATAATCAGATTAGAATCTATCAGACAAAAAGGATTAAATCATTTTAGAGCCGCTCCTGTGATCCCTGCTAAAACAAGCCAGTATAAGATCACAGCAAGATATTTATTTGCACTCATGTGACTCACTTTAGTGTTTACTCTCAGAAACTGTTTGGATGTCAAACTTGCAAGGTGTGTGTGTGTGTGTGGGTGTGTGTGTGTGTGGGTGTGTGTGTGTGTGTGTGTGTGTGTGTTTCTATTTAAATCATATTTTTGGGTCTGTGTTGTGTTTATCACACGCAAACAAACCACACGCTCCCAGCTGTCTGGACTCGGTACAACCGAAAGGCAGAAATGAGCTAATCGCCCAAACCGAAATAAATGTGGCGTCAGCAGACAGGCATCCACGCACATCCAGGGGTGTTCTCCAACGTTCCTGGAGCTGAGAACATTACGCTGCTCCCACAGAGGCCTATTAATTACTGCCTCTTCAAAAGGTGAAGACTGAGCTCGCTGCAGCGTGGCAGCCCATCTGTGCACCATGTGGGCCTCCTGCAGAATCATATGCATAAAGCCATGAGCATGAGGTCATGGACACGAGAACAGGCTGATGAGAGATGATGGATCTTCACTGTGATTCTCCACAGGTGGACTGTGCAGTCGTAACGGAGGACGTGAAGGAGGTGGAGAACCAGGCGTCTCGCTTAGAGGATCTGTGCCCTGAGAGGGTGCATGTATTCAGGGCAAAGATCCAAGCCACGCTGGAGGCCCGGAACGAGCTGGAAAAGAGCGTGACGGACAACAAATCACGTCTGCAGGAGTTTGTGCAGCTCCGGGACTTCTTCAGGAGCTACCTGGCTGTGATGTAAGCAGTTTACCAGACTGCGACTGGCTGGAGAACGCCTCCTACAGGGAGCCTCCAGAACATCTTGAGACGTTTGTGGGGTTGTCAAACTAACTGCAGGAGTCACAGAGGTTCAAAGTCCTGTTGCTTGATATTTGACCGTGTTTCAAAGAAGCATGGTCACAGAGTCCTCGCAGACGTCTTCGACCCGTCTGAATCTGTCCTGAACATCTCCATCGCATCTCAAAAGTTATAGAGCTGCATTTTGGCACACTTTGACAGGAGCATAACAAGCTGAAATTAGCATATAGAAGTTAATTAGGCTGAAAGTAGCTTAAATTACCACAGAAATCTTGACTTTATCTGAAAAAAAGCTGAAAATAGCTAAAGAAATACCAAAAAGTAGCTGAAAAGGTAGAACAAGCTTAAATTTGCAGAAGAAAGCAGAAAACACATTTGCCCAATTAGGCTGAAAGAAGCAGAAATGAGCACAAAAAAGTAGAAATTATCTGAAAAAAGCTGAAATTAGCCCAAAACTGCTGAAATGTAGCTAAAAAACAGAAAGAAGCTGAAATTATAAGAAGGAATTGGAGAGAGCGCATTTTTGCTGAATTAGGCTGAAAAAAGTTCAAATGAGTGCAAAAAATGTGGAATTAGCTGAAAAGGCTTAATTAGCATAAAAACAGCTATATAGTTGCTGAAAAGTAGAAAAAGATTAAACTTGCAGAAATAAGCTGAAAGGAGCATAACAAGCTAAAATTAGTAGAAAGAAGTTCGAAGAAGCACAAAAATGTTGCAATTTGTGGAAACAAGCTGAAGAGTACAGAACAGCTGAACCCTCCACAGCTGAAATTAGTTGATAGTGGCAAAAAAAAAGTTTTAATTTGCACAAGGAAGCTGAAAGAAGCTGAAGCAGAACAAAATGTGAAGGGAGCAGTAAAAGTTTGTAAACAGATCTAAAGATCTGAAGGATGGAAAATGAGCTCAATTCATTTTTTATGAGAAAAAAAAGTGCCAGAAAAGGTTAAATATTTCAAAAAGCTAAAGCTGCACCAACACCAAAAGTCACAGCAGGATTGTCCTGAAAGAGCTGAACGTTCTGATTTATGATTTGTTGAAATAGATGAAAACTGCAGGACAAGAATCAGACCAAAAAACACGCAGAATAAAGATGGATCACAATAGTGTGAACGCTTCA
>NC_056498.1:48396225-48399028 GCF_014905685.2 Nematolebias whitei
ACAAGTAAACCTGCAGTCTGAGAGCAAAGCGGTCTCTTAAGAAAGTAGGGAACTATAAGATCTGTAATATAAAATGGAGCTAGGTTGTTGAGGGCTTTGTAGGTTAGAAGTAAGATTTTGAATCGTACTTACAAGACAAGCTAATTGTTTGTGTTCGGTGTCCTGAGATGACCTCAACTTGGCGCTTTATAAAAAAACTGAATTGAACTGTATAAACATTAAAAAGGTTAGCGCCACTTTGGAACCAAGCAAATTCACTATATTTTCTCAATCAAAGGATAGCCACGTTGCATCACAGCTCATAATACTTTCTATTGTTAACGGATACTATGTAGAAAAAAATAAGATTATTAAAAAACACGTTTGCTTCTATTAAAATTTTGGTGTTTTGAATTTTCTTTGTGAGAGCATTAAAATCTGCTATTTTGTGTTTCCCGTTCTGAAAGTCTTGGTTTGTTTAACGCACTCAACATATTTCCTGCTTGAATGTTGTACACTGCAGGTAAGATACTCACTATTCATAAGCCTTTTACACAACCCAACCCAGAGAAAGCCAAACTACAGCTTTAGAGAATTTCTGTTGCGCATCCTTTGTGCTTCACTGGTCTTTTTGTAAGAAACCGTGGTTAACTGAAATCTTTTGTCACTTCCTGGTTGTGCGACGCCTTTGTGCTGTTGGAAAGCTCACCGACTGGGGGGTGGGGGGTGGGGGGGCTTTCTACCACCCTGCTTGGGCTGAATGAATAAAGTAAATTCATGAAGAATAACACTGCAGTGTATTTCTGTGGTTTTCTGTGGCAGCTAAACACACATTGATCCATGAACTCAGCGTTTCTTAAGGTGTTAATGCCCCCCCCCACACACACACACACACACACACCCCACACCCCCAAAAAAGGGTGAACACCCTCTACTTTACACCAATCAGAGCTGAAAGTCTTCGATGAGGAGACGGATTGTGAAGAATTTCAGTTAAACTTTGTGTTTTTTTTGTTTTTTCCATCCTACAAAGACTCCACCACCTGAGCTCCAGGATCTCCAGCCCCCCCAGTCAGAAGCTGCCAGCGTTTGTGAAAACCCAACAAGTCCGTCCACAGAGAGACGCTCCTCGTCCTCGGTGCCTGAGCAGCACGAGGACAGGCGGTCGGAGGACGGGTATGAGATCATGAACAGGATTGGACCTCGGGTCGAGTCTCCCAAAGTGAACGTGACGGTGCTGAAGGGGGGCAGCAGCCCCACCACGGGGGGCGCAGTCAACCTCATACTTAGCTTTAATAAGACGGGGGACAGTCAGGTGCAGGTGCTCGACCTGCTGCCCAGGACGGAGGTGAAGGTGGAGGAGACCTCTGAGCCTCTTCACAGGGTGAGAAGCCCACACGACACCGAACGCTCGGAGGCTGTTCACATTTCTCTTCTGATTCGTCTCTGGGTCGACTTTGAGCTTGAGTCCCTCGAAACGTTTTACAGACGTCATTAACCTTTTTAGTTGTTTAAATTTGTGCATATGACGCTGCTCAGATTCTTCTGTGACCGTCTCAGGACGTCCAAAAACAATCAGAACGAACAAACCAAATAAAAACGTCCAAACGACTTCCTGTAAATAAAATCCTGACAAATCAAACAATAACTGGTTCCTTTAACCTAAAACTAGAAAGTTCCTGGAGAAACTTTGATGGGGACTGCCACGTGGCGGCCATTTTTAATTTTTGATGTGACGGTATTGTGTGTTGGGGTTCGCTCTCAGTTACCACCAGATCACAATTCAACTTAAAATGGCAACAAAAAAATCATCTTGGATTGTTGATTTGGGTTCAGTGTTTCATCTGGAAGGTTTCACACCAAATTTCAGCTCCATGTGTAAAAATAGCTGAGCTGAAGCCTTTAAATTGAGCTTTGGCAGCCATCTTGAATTTTATTTAACTCTATTTATTGGGCATTTGCCACACCAAAATTTCAGCATATCTCTAAAAATGGCTGATTTACAGTATTTTTCCTTTTGAGCTCAGGTGGTCATCTTGGATGTTTGATTTGCAACCAGAGTCTATGAAAATTGACTAATAAAAATGGCGGCTTTGTTTGCAAATGATGTCACCATGGTAACTCGAAATGCCAATAAAAGTAACAGCACACATCACTGTGCCGAGCCGGTCGTTTTGATATAACATTTGTGGGGGTGCACGGTGCGGTTCGGGACACATTAAAGTTGACAGAAGAGTAAGATATAAAGTTAAGAAACCCTTGTCAGGTGGATAATAACAGGTGTCTGCTTTGTACTAGGCAGTCCCCAATAAATACATCAATCAACATAAAGCTGGTAATGTCTGAATATTCTAGAGGACAGATGTCCAGGTAAACCCTCTGCTGTCTGTGTGGGGTCACATCGGTCCAGTAGGAGGTCCCGCAGTGGGGCTCTGGACGGACTGTGTTCAGACTTCCAAACTCGTGGGGGTCCAGACCACCTCTGAAAGTGCTTTGAGAGAAAACATTTTCAGTTCCCTCAGCCCTATTTAGAGTCATATGAATGCAATCTGATCACTCGAGATGAAATTTAGTGAGAAATCTGAACAGCCACGTGAAAACACCAAATCCCAGGATTCCACCACATACAAAAGTCCTTCAGAAACAAGAACTATGATGTTTCCAGATGTTTTTGACAAGGTTCTCCCTGGTGTGGGATCTCCACTCTATGTCCTGCTGCACTCTTTTAGTGTTCACGTCTTCCTTTTTTCCTCATTTTCTCCCCTTAGCCCTCTCTGCCTCCATCTTCTCCCTGTAAAAGCTTTTGGAGGCGCTGCCAGGGGCT
>NC_056498.1:48399128-48414307 GCF_014905685.2 Nematolebias whitei
ACGTTTACGGTGGCAAGTACGGTAAAGAGCGGCGTCCAGTCCTGGTTCTGACGGACCACTGTCCTGCATGTTTTAGTCGTTTCCCTGCTCTTCAAGTTCTGCAGAAGCCGGGGAATCACTCATTCATACAAAGCAGGCGTGTTAAAGCAGAGAAACGTCTGAAACATGCAGGACAGCGGCGTTGAAGGACCAGGATTGGACACCACTGGACTCAAATGATCTTGTTCTGAGGAGGGGGTGAAGTTATAGACATTTGGTCGAACCGTATGAGTGACATTAGACACAATCTGATGCACAGTCTCATGCGATGTTGTGAGAAGGTCTATTAATGCTCAGAGAAAAATGGAAAATTAACCCCATATCTGTCACAACTGTCTGAGTTACAGTTATTTTTATTTATTCTTTTGTTGGCTGATGCCGCCTAGCTGTGCTGGCTGTCTTTAACTGGGTTGCCAGGTGTGGATGTGCAGCAGTGAAGACTTTCTGAGAGTTTGAGCAAGTCTGTTGACTGGTCCTTGAGATTTTTGGCTAACAAACACAAGATAATCATCCCCTTTGCCTTTGGAAGCAGGTGATATAAATGGTTTAACTCTCAACAGGAAAATGGGAGAATGTAAACTTTTGTCTGGCATTAAAACTTTTATTTGGGGCCCGACTTGTGAAACGTGGCTCGCTCTGCCTCGTACGCTCGTTCGCTCTGAAGCTGCTCGTGTTCGACGTTCCCTTGCTCCTCCACGATTGTGTGAAAAAGGGTGACCTCATCCTCACTTCCTGTGAACGTTCTGCTCCAAAATGGCTCCCAGTCGGAGCACGTCTCACATACCGAGACAGAGAACTGTTGCTGAACCCTTGTAGGAAAGCCCCCACCCCAGACTGAACGACGTGATTTATAGTCTGGAGTTTGTACAGAAACAAGAGATTAGTCACAGAGTTGAGAGGTCAAGACATTACAGCTGCGCCTGACGACATGAGCACACACACGTGATTTCCATTAAACTGCGTCTGATCATTTATTCTTGTTTTCGTCTTTGATCTGACTTTTATTAACATTTTTATTTGTGTGTGCGTCTCAAACAACTTGTTGAATGTGTGCATTAATAGTTTTGCTCTTATGTCATCATCTGACAGTAACACATGAACCTCACAGAAAGCTGCGGCAGGCCTTGCAAAGGTTTCCATCCCTCTTGACGATCTTTCTGTTTGTTGTCTTACAACCTGGAATATAATTGGATTCATAATTTGATTAGGAGCAGCAATCCTCCAAAAATTATCCAGATTATGAAGTTAAGTGGGAGGAAAACAGTTCAAAATGTATTTTAAAAGTCTAAAACTGATGAGATGCATGTGTAGAGTACGAATTCTCAATTGTTTCAAAGCCCAGATCTTTACCTTCAGCTGCTACGTAATTAGTTATATTTGAGACTCCTCGCATGTCATGGCATCCCAGAATCAACACATCTAAACAGTCCGAGCTACCACCAAGAAAGAGACATCATGAAGCCCAAGGAACCCTTTTCAAAAAGTCAGGGACAAAATTGTGGAGATATACAGATCGGGGCTGGGTAATAAAAATAAATCCCAGAACATTGACCGTCCAGCAGAGCGTCATTAAAACCACCGTTAGTCAATGTGAAGATAATGGCACCGTGGCAAACCTGCCAGGAGAGAGTTGTTCATCAAAACTCAGTAAGCTAGGAGGACATTAACGAGAGAAACATGCAGGAGGACAAAGATAACAGAGCTTGAAGTGAGCCTATCTGTTCATACTACTATAAGTTGCTCAGACCTGGGCTTCATGGAAGAGCTGCAGGAAATCTATAAGCTGGAATGGTTGGATTTCCCCCCAAATATGTGGGAAAAGGATGTTTTAGTCATGAGACAAACAGTAAGGACATCACAATGTCTGAGGCAAATTTACCACCTGAGAACACCATACCCTCTGTGAAGCATGGAGGTGGCAGCACCATGCTGTGGGAACAATGACCCTGTACACACAGCTGAAGCAACACTCCACTGGATGGAGGAAAACCTGCTAAAGCTCCAGTCAAAGGGCAGATCCCAGTCCAACTGATAATCTGTGGTTTGATGTAAAGATTGTCGGACTCATTCAGCGCCGGCCTGAAAGACCTGCAGCTCTTTGGACATAAAGAATGGACCAAAAGTCCAGTAGCTAGAAGCTCCTGGAGACAAACCTGAAAAGTCTTGTTGTAATGTAATCGCAGCACAAGGTGGTAAAGTACTGATGTACTGGGGACTGAAAACAAAAATGTAAACCTGACTTTTACGTTTAATTAATTAAAAATCCAACTGAAGTTTTGGTTGTAAGGCATTAAAATGGAAAGAATACCAAAATGGGATGGATACTTTTTAAGGCTCCGTACGGCTCAAACCATCTGAACTTGTTCTTCTTCCTGTTTTACAGGTAAGTACCTACATGCATGTGGGGGATACCAACCTGGCTGTGGCCCCGGTGTACGAGAGCATCACCCTTCCACTCCCAAAGAGCCGCCCTGCTGCCTCAGCCTCACCTGCGTTTGTACCATCCCCCTCCTCAAAGTCTTCCTCGATGCCCGAACCACAAACAACCAACGTTACCTTCCACCCCGTGACGGGAACCAGCGGCGGCAGCTCCATTTTCAGCAGCCTCAAAAGGATGAGCAAGAAGAGGAGGAGGAAGAGAGATGCACGCAGGCACACGATACAGAAAATCATGGGAGTGGATGAGCGGACTCTTGGGATGCGTCACGACTGCGAGGCTATCATGTACGACACGCAAACATGGCCGCTAAAGGAAACTCGAAGGAAGAAGGGCTCAGGGGGGAAACAAGATGGGGTTGAGGCTTTGGCCTACATGAAGAATCCTCTGCTGACCGATATCGACAGCGAGTGTTTGGGGAAAAACAGCATCAATCCTTACGCTGTATCTGGAGGTCAGGTGAAAGGTCACTGCAGATTCCTCTCTTTGGGCTCAGTGTTGAGTTTTGATCTGCCAAAGGACATGACCCACATCCCCAGCATCCAGGACATCATTACCATCGCCCCTCCAGAGGCCAAAAGATGTGATCCAGGCCCTCACTCGCAGAGAAACGCACTCCTGAGCTCTTTTAGACAAACTCGCCTTGCTCTAGCCGTCACGGAAAGCTCTGCCAACACATCTGACAGCCAGGCGTCAACAACAAAGGGTGTGTGTAACGCGGACGCAAGCGTCCAACCTCCATCGCCCCGTCGCCTCGGAGAAAATGAGGATCAGGCTGAACAGCTCGCTTCTCCAGATATTAAACCAACTACAGCGGAAAGAGATGGAGCGAGCCAGCCTATTTATGAGAACCAAGCCTCTGATTCGGTTCCTCACAATCACAAGTGCCTCAGTGTCCACACACTCATCCAGGACCTGAACGGACACCGGTACCATAAATGTGCGAGGTCTCAATGCAAGCAGGCAGAGAGTCCCTGGCTTCACTTTAACCAAGCGTCTCACATGAGAGTGAATCTGAAGTCGACGATGAGTGTCAGCATTCGGCAGGACTCTGAAGATTCTGGCAGTTCACGTCTTTGCACCGATGCTCCGTGTTCAGACCACCTGCAGCCCAAAGGTGTTGTGGGGAGGCTGGTTTCTCTCAGAATGGGAGGTATAGACTGCTCCAGAACAAGAGAAAGTGATGCTTTGCCTTCTAGCACACCTCAAGAATCATCAGATCCTGTTCGCCTCGATCATCAGCAGTTCGAGGAAGAGGAAGAAGAGCTGGAGGACATCTGGAACCAGACTACAAGCAACAGGCAGAGCATCTGCTCCAACGTTATGTACCAGCACAACCAGGAGGACTTGATGGTCTCAGACCAGACCGATCAGCCGCTTTGCCACTCGTCCACAACAAACCAGTCTACGCTTTACAGAAACCTGGTCACGGCCTCGGCGCCAAACCTCCTTGTAGCCGAGTTCAAACTACCGTCTCGCCTTCAGAGCTCTCTGGGGTGGAGCGATGAAGGTCTCCTTCCTCCTCTGGCTGGGGGAGAGCGGAGATCCTGGGCGGCTTTTCCTAACAGGGAACCAACAAATCAGAGCTCAGTGGCGGTGAACGAGACAGCGTCGAACCCTGTCAAGCTCCCGGACGTAGGGGACAACCCGAGATATATTTATCAGTACAGAGAGGAGGAAGAGGAGGAGGAGCTCACAGGTTGTTTAAAGGTGAGGTTTAACATAAAGTGATGTTAGCACCAAAGAGACTGTTGTGTGATTATACACACAATGCCTGACCAAAAAAAATGTCGCCACCAAAAAAAAAAGGTCACACTAATACTTTGTTGGACCTCCTTTAACTTTGGTTATGGCATGCATTCACTGTGTCATTGTTTCCATAATCTTCTGCAATGTCACAAGATCTATTTCCATCTAGTGTTGCATTAATTTTTCAACAAGATCTTTCATTGATGACTAGACACTAAGCATGATGGGTGCATCACTTCACCTGCCTCTCTTCTTACCCTGATGCACCCGTCACTCTGGAACAGAGTCAGTCTGGACTCCTCAGGCCAAATGACCTTCTTCCATTGCTCCAGAGTCCGATCTTTATGCTCCCTAGCAAACTGAAGCCTTTTTTTTCCCAGTTAGCCTCACTGATTAGTGGTTTTCTTAAGGCTACAGCTGTTCAGTCCTAATCCCATGAGTTCCCTTCACATCGTGCATGTGGAAATGTTCTTACTTTCACTATTAAACACAGCCCTGAGTGCTACTGTTGTTTTTCTTCCATTTGATTTCACCAAACGTTTAAGTGATCGCCGATCACGATCATTCAGGATTTTTTTTCAGCCACATTTCTTCCTGGAAGACGATGGGTCCCCACTATCCTTCCAGTTTTTAATAATGCGTTGGACAGTTCTTAACCTAATTTTAGTAGTTTCTACAATCTCCTTAGATGTTTTCTCTGTTTGATGCCAATGATTTGACTCTTCTCAAACAGACTGACATCTTTTCCACGACTACGTCGTGTCTTTCAACACGGTTGTTTAAGAAAAGAGAAGCAACTCATTGCACCAGTTGGAGTTAAATAACTTGTTGTCAGCTGAAAGATAATCGTCCATGCAGTAATTATCCAGCAGGAGGCTCGTACCCATTTGATTAGTTAAATCCAGGTGGAGACTTTTTTTTGGCCAGGCAGTGTTTTATATATGTAGAGAACTTTTTGAACCACCTCATTTTGGAAAACAGAGTTCAGTTCTGACAGAGCTGAACAGCTAGTCCGAGCACAGCCGGACCAAAGCACATGTCGCCAGATTTAAACAATTCAAATCTCCAAAACTTTAAAGTGGTTCATGCTAACGCTATTTTATAATTATTATACATTGATGTCAGTTCCTTCATTACTTTGTTATTTTGGCCTCCACCGTGGAACACTTGGTAATGAGTGTTGCACTGCAGGTTCGTCTCCCAGCTGGCTAGAAAATAAAATGTTTATTTTAATATTACTGCATGAAGTGCTAAAGCTAGCTTCTGCTGCTGCTATTAGCACTTGCAACCAAAAAAAGGTGATTTTTTGCATAAATAGAAGAAAGTGACAGTAAGTTAAAGTTTATAAAACAGTATTCACACGAAGCACTATGACGTTTTTGAGACTGGAGTCTTTGGTCTTGGCCTCACTTGAGCTAGCTCAGAATAACACCGTTAAGTTTCATCTACAACAGGTAAGATATTCATTATTCATAACCTTTCCACAGATGTACATTTTCAAGAAATCTAGACTTTTGTTTTAATCAATACTCAAAACAAATAATACACTTTTTCTCACTTACTGCAACCCTTAATACAGTAACAATTAAAAACCCATAAATATCCAATGAGGCAGCACGGTGGCGCAGTTGGTAGAGCTGCCACCTTTCAGCAAGAAGGTCGCGGGAACAAATCCCAGCCGGGTGGCGGGGCACTCTGGGTGGAGCTTGCATGTTCTCTCTGTGCATGTTTGGGTGTGTCTCTGTGTTCTTGTGATGGACTGGAAACCTGTCCAGGGTGTCCCCCCACCACCACTCTTGCACAGTGATAGCTGGATATGACACCAGTGACCCCCTTGACCCAAAATGGAATAAGCGGGTAAAGATAATGGATGGATGGATAATAAAAAATAAAGAAAATAATGTCTTTTCCTGAACAGGACCCGTCAACAAGTCTTCTGTCCGTCTGTTTGGGTCAGACTTGTCAGCAAAACCTGGAGAACATGAAGCAACAAGATCAAACGGCCACTGGAGGGCGCTGTTTCATCCTGGTGAGACCTTTGAGTCCAACAGGAGATAAAACCCTGTCACTGCGGGTTGTTCTGACATGAAAGTGTTTTTGTTTTTACTCAAACCCATTCAGAGTGGAAAACCTGAGCTGCAGTCTCTGGAGGGAACTCTTGAGAGGAAACACAAGCTGCAGCTGGGAGGAAAGAAAGTAAGGAAGGTTTGAGCCAACACCTCAAAACGTGAAGCTCCCAGTCATCAGCAGCATGCTCCTTATCTTCTTTCCACAGGCGGCCTCCAGAGGATGGAGCTCCTACCACACTGTCCTCCACAGACACGCCTTGTGCTTCTTCCAGGACAGAAAGGACACGCTGCGAGTGAGTAGGCAAGTTAGGAATGAGAGCAGGAAGCAGGTAGAACGATGTGAGTGATGAGCGCTGTGTCTGCAGAGGTCCACCTGCGGCCTTCCGTTAAACCTGACGGGAGCCGAGTGTTCGCCTGCGTCAGATTACAACAAAAAACCCAACTGCTTTCGATTACGGTAAGAACATCAGAGCAGCTAAAATGTCGTGACCATGCTAATAAATCATACAAATTTAAGATGAATATTAATTAAAGCAAAAACCAACGCAGACATTTTCCTGTTTTTAGTATTCTACATCGCTTTAGCTGTTTTTATTTTTATTAAACATCATTTTATTTTTCTCAGTTTACATGCTTTCTTTCATGACCGTCTACTGTTGTCATCACTCTTTGTTAAAACTGGTCTCTCTTGTAAATGAGTCCTCGAGGCTCAATGAGACTAAAAATGTCAAAAGAACATAAAAAAGAGCTAAAACTGTAGCTAAAAGCTAAAAAAAGAGAAGTTCAACTAAAAGCTAAAATTAGCAAAGTACAGTAAAATGCTAAAATGAGCTAAACCACAGTTAAAAAGGTATTATGGTAAAACAGTACCTAAAAGCAAAATTGTAGCTACAAGCTAAAATGATCAAATTTGTAACTAAAAGCTAAAATTAGCTAAACAATAACTAAAAGCTCAAATTAGTAAAGTACAGCAAAAGGCTAAAGTTAGGTAAACCATAGCTAAAAGTTCAATATGGCTAAACAGTACCTAAAAGCTAAATTGTAGCAACAAGTTAAAATTAGCTAAACCATAACAAAAAGCTAAAATTAGCAAAACCATAGCTAAAAGTTTCATATGGCAAAACAATATCCGAAAGCAAAATAGTACTTACAAGTTAAAATGAGCTAAAATTGTAACTAAATGTTAAAATTTGCAAAATAGGCTACTGCAAAATGCTAAAATGAGCTAAATCATGCTAAAAGTGTAATGTGGCAAAACAGTACCTAAAAACAAATTTGTAACTATAAGCTAAAATTGGCAAAGTACAGCAAAAAGCTAAAATTAGCTAAACCATAGCTAAAAGTGTATGGCAAAACACTACAAAAAAGCTAAATTATAGCTACAAGCTAAAATGGCAAATATTGCAACTAAAGGCTAAAATTAGCTAAACCATAACTAAAAGCTCAAAAATAGCAAAGTACAGCAAAAAGCTAAAACTAGCTAAACCATAGCTAAAAGTTTAATATGGGTAAACAGTACCTAAAAGCTAAATTGTAGCGACAAGTTAAAATTTACTAAACCATAACAAAAAGCTAAAATTAGCTGAACCATAGCTAAATTTTTATATGGCAAAACAGTACCCAAAAGCAAAATAGTACCTACAAGCTAAAATGAGCTAAAATTGTAACTAAAAGTTAAAATTTGCAAAATAGGCTACTGCAAAATGCTAAAATGAGCTAAACCATAGCTAAAAGTGCAAAATGGCAAAACAGTACCTAATAGCAAATTTGTAACTATAAGCTAAAATTGGCAAAGTACAGCAAAAAGCTAAAATTAGCTAAACCATAGCTAAAAGTGTAATATGGCAAAACACTACAAAAAAGCTAAATTATAGCTACAAGCTAAAATGTGCAAATATTACAACTAAAGGCTAAAATTAGCTAAACCATAACAAAAATGTAAAATTAGCTAAACCATAGCTAAAAGTTTCAAATGGCAAAACAATACCCGAAAGCAAAATAGTACCTACAAGTTAAAATGAGCTAAAATTGTAACTAAAAGTTAAAATTTGCAAAATAGGCTACTGCAAAATGCTAAAATGAGCTAAACCATAGCTAAAAGGGTAAAATGGCAAAACAGTACCTAACAGCAAATTTGTAACTATAAGCTAAAATTGGCAAAGTACAGCAAAAAGCTAAAATTAGCTAAACCATAGCTAAAAGTGTAATATGGCAAAACAGTACCTAAAAGCTAAATTTTCAGGAGCAGGCAAAATTTTATTTTCAGGTCTCTCTTGTAAATGAGTCCCCGTGGCTCAATGGGATTAAACTGTATAAATTAAGGTTGGGAAAAAAAAGTAACTACAAGCTAAAATGAGCAAATATTGTAACTAAAAGCTAAAATTAGCCAAACAAAAGCTGAAGGTTAAAATCAGCCACACCCTAGTTAAAAGTTCAATACAACACAACAGGATATAAAACTAAAATTGTATTTAAATTTAGCACAGTTAAGCTAAAAACAACAATTCAGGTAAAATTAGCAGACATCAGCTAAAAGCAACACAAGTAGCAGAAGAAATGAAAAATAGAGCAAATATGCTGAAGCATATTTCATAAAACAAATGTTTTTAAGGAACTGAAGAGTTTGTTTTTTTGGAGAATACTCTTCACAAAGTATAAAAGTTATAAAAACTGACAGTCATAAAGAACTCTTCCTAATGGAGCTGAACCTTTTGGTGCTGTGCATTAATTATTCAATTAGCACAAAGTCCGTTTGATTACAACGAATGCACAGAAGAAACGATAAACAACAAAAATAAACAAGACAACAACGGCGTGAGCGCTGACTCGGCGTGTAAAGATGCCGTTCGGTCATTTAGGATGGTGTTTCTGGTTTTCAGGCTCCGTGACGGCTCTGAATATTTGTTCAGTGCCTCCTCGCGCTTCGTGATGAAGAAATGGATCATGAAGATACAAGCAAGCACAGGTGAGCAGAATTACCTCGACGCTCATTTGTGACACTTTACGCGACGCATTATTCATTTAATTTATCCCTAAAAGGGCCGAGCGAGTCTGTGTCGGGTGTTCATGCTGATCAAGACCTGCTCACGAACACGTAAGACGACTGGCAGGCGAATTAAATGAAACAAAGTCTTTTATACGTCTTTGTTTTAAGATTTATCGTTTTATCTCTTCACCTGATCAGAAAGCCCTCGGTGTGCTCCAGATGTGAAGGTCCAACCAGCTGTTGCTGCTCTTCTCAACATGATGTCACCGACACGGTCCCCAGGCAGAAAGCACCGAGTTTTACCCAAATCAAAGAAACGCTGTTCCTCCTCGAAGAGCTCCGGAGTCTCCCTAGATGTCTGAACGAGCAGCCGAGCAGCTCCTGCTCTGAGGCAGGCTGGTCCAGTGAGTGTTTAGCTTCACTGTGTTGAAGACCACAACGAGAGAAACGGCTTTTCCTGAGAAAATGCAGTGTTATTGCTGAAGAACTTGCTGAAAAACAGCTGAAATGTAGCTGAAATGGAAGAGCGGGCCTAAATTAGCAGAAGAAAGCAGAAAGAACACATATTTCCTGAATTAGGTTTAAATAAGCAGAAATTAGCATAAAATTTAGGAAATTAGCTAAAAGGCTGAAATTATCAACAACAAAAATATAGCTGAAAAGTAGCTGAAAAGGCAGAAAGAAGCTTAAACTACCAGAAGGAAGCAGAAAGATCTGAAATGAGGTTTAAAAAAATGTGGAATTAGTTGAAAAATCTAAAATTAATATCAAAAGAGCTAAATAGTAGCCAGAAGAGCAGAAAAAGCTGCAACTAGCAGAAATAAGCTGAAATGAACATGATGAAGAAAGCAACACAAATTAACATGAAAATTTTTAATTAATTTGAAAAAAAAAAAAAAGGAAATAAGCTAAAAATACTAAAAAAAACTAGCTGAAAAGCTAGAACAAGCTTAAATTAGAAGAAGAAAGAACTCATTTGCCCTGAAAGAAACAGACGAGCACAAAAAAGTGGAGTGTCTGAAAAAATCAGAAGTTTGCTAAAAACAGCTGAAAAGTAGCTAAAAAGGCAGAAAGAAGCTTAAATTACCAGAAGGAAGTGCAGAGAGCACAGATTTGCTGAACAAAGTTGAAATTAAAGTTTAAATGAGTGCAAAAAAGGTGGAATTAGCTGAAAAAGCTCAAATTAGCATAAATGCTAAATAGTAGCTGAAATAGAAGAAAATGCTTAACATTGCATAAATAAGCTGAAATTAACAGAAAAAAGTTAGAAGGAACACAAAAATGTTCTAGTTAGCAGAAAGAACCTGAAAGGAGTACAAAACAGCTGGAATTTGCTGAAAGTAGCTGAAAAATGTTTATATTTACTGAAAGAAGCTGAACAAAATGTGAACGGAGCAGTAAAAGGTTGTAAACACATCTAAAGATTTGAAGGATGTAAAATGAGCTCAGTTCATTTTCTATGAGGAAAAAAAGTAGCAGAAAAGGCTAAATATTTCAAAAAGCTAAAGTTGCACCAATACCAAAAGTCACAGCAGGATTGTCCTGAAAGAGCTGAACATTTTGATTTATGGTCTGTTGAAATAAAAAACTGGAATTGGAAAGACGCTGAAAAATGTATGGAAGGAAAATGGATCATAATGATGCTTCATAAACATTCACACTATTAGCTGTTAATTAGCTGTTAATTAGCTGTTAATAACCCTACCAGAGCTTTTAGCAGCTCCTGCAGGTGCACAGAGCACCACTAGGGGGAGCCATGCTATTGTTTTACCGCACACCAAACACCTGCAGATTATTGAGCATGCATCAGGGTAAACACCTGCAGAGTTTCTGCTTCATGCTTTCGCTCCTCAGACTTTCTGCTCCACTTTTGCTCCTCAGGTGATGATCGGAGCAGTTTGGTGCAGATGGACACGCACAGACTTTCTGGAGACATCCTGTCCTCCCCCCCTCAGTCCCCTGAGTCCAGGGGTCAGCGCTCCCACTCCTTCACATCAGGTTGGTTGGAACTCACGTTTTAGGCTTTTCTGTTTCAGCCAATGTTTGTAAATGCCATGTGAAATTTATTTTAGCTGTTTATCCCTATATCTAAATCTTCAGCTAATTTGGGAGACGGATGCAGATGAATAATTTTGTAACTTCTAAACATTTCAAATCATTTAATGTTATTTACAAATACACCGAGAGCTCGAATTCCTTACCAACGTTGTTCTTAAAATCTGATTCAGTGTTTCGGCTCTCCTTTGTCTTGTGCTACTTTTACTTTTTAGTTACCGTTCTGTTGCATTTAGTATTTACCTAGCCTTTTGCTACTTTTAGCTTGCTGCTTTTTGCCACTATTCTGCTACTTTAAGCATTTAGCCTTTTCCTTCTTTTAGCCCACATTGTGTTTCTTTGAACTTTTAGCCACAGTTCTGCTATTTTTAGCTTTTCATCATCCTCGTTGCCATTACTTTTAATTAACATTTACTGTGTTTATTTTTCTATACTTTAGATTTTAACTACCGCTCTTTTTCTTATCTTTTTGCTACTTTTAGCTCCTAAATATCTTTTTGCTGCTTGTAGATAGCAATTTGCTACTTTTAGCTAACCTGCTGCTGCTTTTAACTAACTGGTATTTTGCTTTCTTAGCTTTTAGTCAATGTGTAACTCATTTTAGTTTTAAACTAACCTTTAGCTGCTTTTAGTTTCTAAGCTAGTGTCTGCTATCTTTAGCTTATAGCTAGTGTTTTGCTACTTTTGTTTTTTTATCTAGCATTTTGCTTTCTTAGCTTTTAGCCAATGTTTAACTCCTTTTAGTTTTCAACTAACCTTTAGCCGCTTTTAGTTTCTAGCTAGCTTTCTACTATCTTTAGCTTATAGTTAGTATTTTGCTACACATTTTGCTTTTTAGCTATTAGCACTGTGGTCCTTTAAGCTGTTATCTAATGTTTTGCTGCTTGTAGCTACTAGTTAATTATCTTTGGCTTGTAGCTAGTGTTTTGCTAATTTTGATTACCATTTTGCTTTCTTTGCTTTTAGCCAATGTTTAACTCCTTTTTGTTTTAAACTAACCTTTAGCTGCTTTTAGTTTCTAGCTAGCTTTCTACTATCTTTAGCTTATAGCTAGTGTTTTGCTACTTTTGTCTAGCATTTTGCTTTTTTAGCTATTAGTTAGCACTGGAGTCCTTTAAGCTTTTACCCGTTGTGCTGCTTTTAGCTTCTAGTTAGTTATATTTAGCTTGTAGCTAGTGTTTTGTTACTTTGGACTCCCATTTAACATTCTTAGCTTTTAGCCAAGTAGTATGTGACTACTTTCAGCTTTAAACTAAACTTTAGCTGCTTTTCTCGTCTAGCTAGTGTTTGCTATCTTTAGGTTGTAGCCCATAATTATCCTCTTTTAGCTTTACAAACTCAGTTTCAGCTCTTTTCAGCGCTCACTCTGCATCTTCACAGAAAATTTAACTTTTCTGGTTTTCTCAGCAACGTACCAGAAGATCAAGCCGGCGCTTTGCTCCCCTGGACGACGAGGCGTGGACGAAGGCTCCAACTACTGCGTGACCCTGGTGGTGGGGGACAAATCGAATGTGGGGGCCCCACGTCGTCCCTCACCTGGATGGCAGCAGCAGGACCCGTGCTCCGCTCTGAGAGGCTACGTGAGCCTGCCGCGGCCTCGCAACAAGTCCGTCTTCAAAAAGTTCTTCGGCAGAAAGGAGCTCTGAGCGCAGAAATGTTGAGTTTAGTTTCTGACGTGCAGCGCACACGCCGAGCAAAGATTAAAGAAACAACTACTGACGATATTTATGATGAACAGGAGGTTCATTTTGGGTGTTTTACTTAAATCCCTTCAGGGGCTGAGTTAATCTTTGTGATGAGTGTTTTTCTTGTTTATCCTAAACTAACAGAACTGTAGAGGTGTGCACGGTGCAGCTACTGAGTGGAGTGGGTTTTCTCTGCAGTCACGTCTTTTTGTTTGGTCGGGTTAATTATCACCGCGCTGCTTCGCTAACATCTCAGATCAATTATCAGAGACATCCTGAGCTCGGGACTCCGGCAGTCATCCACGAACCAGCTGTTTGATTCACGAACCAGCTGTTTGATCCACGAACCAGCTGTTTGATCCACGAACCAGCTGTTTGATCCAGGAACCAGCCGTTTGGTCCACGAACCAGCTGTTTGATCCACGGACCAGCTGTTTGATTCACGAACCAGCTGTTTGATCCACGGACCATCTCATCCAGGAACCAGCTGTTTGATCCACGAACTAGCTGTTAGATTCACGAACCAGTTGTTTGATCCACGGACCAGCTGTTTGATCCACGGACCATCTGTTTGATCCAGGAACCAGCTGTTTGGTCCACTAACCAGCTGTTTGATCCACGGACCAGCTGTTAGATCCAGGAACCAGCTGTTTGGTCCACGAACCAGCTGTTTGATTCACGGACCATCTGTTTGATCCAAGAACCATCTGTTTGATCCACGAACCAGCTGTTTGATCCACGAACCAGCTGTTTGATCCACGAACCAGCTGTTCAATTCACGAATCAGCTGTTTGATTCACGAATCAGCTGTTTGATTCACGAACCAGCTGTTTGATCCACAAACTAGCTGTTCGATTCACGAACCAGCTGTTTGATTCACGAATCAGCTGTTTGATCCACGAATCAGCTGTTTGATCCACGAATCAGCTGTTTGATTCACGAATCAGCTGTTTGATTCACGAATCAGCTGTTTGATCCACGAATCAGCTGTTTGATTCACGAGTCAGCTGTTTGATTCACGAATCAGCTGTTTGATGGAGTGATTTAAGTCTGGCTCAACACCGGCTGCAGGCCACACAGAATAAAACGTTTCAAAAGAAATTGCTTCGGCTGTGGTTTAAATGTTTCTTTAGTTCAGCTGAATGTGATGAAACGAGAGAACTTGGTGTTTTTTGTGAAAATGCAGGTGAGTGTGGAAGAACAGCCGAAACTTGATGAAGAAGCTGAAACATAATTGTGAAAGCTAAAGGAAGCAAAAAGCTTGCTAAAAGCTAAAAGTACCAGTAGCTAAATGGTACCTGAAAGCTACAAGTATCAAAAGGTTAACAAAAAATTACAAAACAGTACATAGTAGCTAAAATTAAAAAAAGGGCTAACTAAAAGCTGAAACTAACTAAATGCCAAAAAATTAAAATGCTAACTAAAAGCCAAAAGCATTCAAACAAATAGCTAAAAGCTAAAATAGCTAATAGCCACACAAATTAAAAACTAGCTAAAAGTATGATAGTAAACAATACCTAGAGAACTAATTAAAAGCTAAAAGTATCAAGACTAGCTAATAGCTAAAAGAAACGACATGTTAGAAGCTAAAATATCAAAATGCTAGCTAGAAGCTTAAAGTAGCAAAATAGTAAGCTGCAAGTATCGAAAAGGTTAACTAAAAATTGCTAAACTACACAGTGGCTAAAAGTAAAAAAGGGCTGACTAAATGCTGAAAGTAGCAAAATGCTAACTAAAAGCCAAAACAAATAGCTAAAAGCTAAAATAGCTAACAGGCACAGGAATTAATACTAGCTAACAATAGTAAACGATACCTAGAGAACTACCTATAAGCTAAACGTATCAAGACTAGCTAACAGCTAAAATATTTAAAACACTAGTTAGAAACTAAAAGTGTCAAAATGTGAGCTAAAAGCTTAAAGTAGCATAAAAGACGAGCACAGAAGCAGATTTAAAAGCAACGGATTTGAAAGAATTAAATCATTTTCTATGCGAAAAAATATTTGTAAATAAAAACCGAAAAGCAGAAGTCTTGGCACCCACCTCCTGAATGAGCTGAACTTTTTCCAAATATAAAATCTTAAAATAGCACAATGTAAGAAGTTAGACTGCAAAAAAATGTACAGAAAAACAAAAAACAGGAACCAGGAGTGTGACTG
>NC_056498.1:48414407-48422590 GCF_014905685.2 Nematolebias whitei
GAGGCTTTCTGGAGTGAACTGTGCTGCCCAGGGTCAGGAAGCTTGGTCTCAGTCGCAGGTCATGGGTCCTCCAACAGAACAATGACCCAAACATCTAAAAGCACCAGAACCAAACATTGGACTGTTCTGAAGTGTCCTACTGAGACCTGATCTAAATCCTGTTGAACATCTGGAGGAGCTGAAACATCTGGAGAGGGAACCTTTCAAACCTGAGACAGCTGGAGCAGTTTGAGGAGTGGACTAGAACATCTGTGGACCAGAATATCTGTGGACAGGTGGACCAGAACATCTGTGGACAAGTGGACCAGAAAACCTGTGGACAGGTGGACAGGAACACCTGTGGACAGGTGGACAAGGACACCTGTGGACAGGTGGACCAGAACACCTGTGGACAGGTGGACAGGAACACCTGTGGACAGGTGGACAAGGACACCTGTGGACAGGTGGACCAGAATATCTGTGGACAGGTGGACCAAAACACGTGTGGACAAGAACACCTGTGGACAGGTGGACCGGAACGCCTGTGGACAAGAACACATGTGGACCAGAACACCTGTGGACCAGAACACTTGTGGACAGGTGGACCAGAACACCTGTGGACCAGAACACCTGTGGACCAAAACACGTGTGGACCAGAACACCTGTGGACAGGTGGACAGGAACACCTGTGCACAGGTGGACCGGAACACCTGTGGACCAGAACACTTGTGGACAGGTGGACCGGAACACCTGTGGACCAGAACACCCATGGACCAGAACACCTGTGGACCAGAACACTTGTGGACCAGAACACCTGTGGACCAGAACACTTGTGGACAGGTGGACCAGAACACCTGTGGACCAGAACACTTGTGGACAGGTGGACCAGAACACCTGTGGACCAGAACACTTGTGGACAGGTGGACCAGAACACCTGTGGACCAGAACACCTGTAGACAGGTGGAGCAGAACCAGTTACAGAAATGGATCGACTGCAGTGATTGGCTCAAAAGTTTAAGCAATAAACCATTAAGTTTTTCCTCTTCATCATTGCCAGTTTATTTATTTTTTAAATAATTGTGATTAAATTTTTTTCAAAAGAAACGTCTGATTTGATGTGTTGATTTTTAGTGTTTTATTCTCATTAGTTTGTCCATTTTTTTTTTTGTTTTTTGTACCAAATGTTTTTTGTTTCTAGTTAAACTGGCACAAACACATTTATTCATATCTTTATTTTGACTTTCACAGTAAAGACTTTGTTTGTCCTCTCCATCATGTTTGCACCGACAGCCACATCCTTTGACGCCCTGAGGGACGCCGCACCATCCGATCAATTCATCACGCTGCCCCCGATCTTTGTGTCCTCTCTGACCTCTATACAATTTGCTGACAGCTTCCTAAACAGATGTATGCTGGAAGGGGGTTGGGGGAGAAGGGGGTTGGGGGGGGGGTCCCCTGCAGAAATGGTAAACATCACCATGTTTGTGTGTCGCACGCTCTGGAGGCTGTTTGACTGCACAGAATCAGGTAACTCATCCACGCTCCTATCTAACCTTTAAACATCCGCATGACAGATCCTCCCAAAGGTGAGCTGTGTTTCAGAGCCAAGTGACTCACAGGGTGTAACAGGTCCTCAGGTCCTGACCTGAACCCTGGAGTTGATGGGAAACCTCTGCCACTTCTCTTCCACTGACAGAAATCACCTTTTATTGTTTAAGAAAATAACTTCTTTATTTTTAAATAGTACAAAAGAAGATATTTTAAAATTAACATAAAAACTCATTTTGCTCTTTCATCTTCTTTCAAATCCACTTTTAATGTTTCAAACTGTAAAACTCCAAAAGGTTAAATTGCCGTCATTAAGTGGGCTCTGAAACCCAACGCCTTCTGCCTGGAGCGGACCTGGGGGGGTCATGAAAGGTACGGAATGACGAGAGCGGGTTCAGTTTTCAGTGGTGAGCAGGTAATGGCTTCATCTCCACATCCTTTAGATTCCGTCAAACATACTTACCTGATAAATCTGCAGAAATTCAGCTTCCTCATGAGCTCAGCGAGGCGTGGAGCGGCTCTCGACTGTTTTCAACACCAGCTGTTCGGACACAAACGCTTGGGTTTGGAACACCAACCCTGAAAAAGTTGGGTTTGTTGAGAAACAGCCGGTGGAGCATTTTGTAACTAATTAGGGTAATTAGCAGGAGGTCAATGAGAGGACTTCAAGTACTGTATTTTCCAGCATATACGTAAGTCCCAGGTTTTTTTTTATACATGGATTTGTCTGTCCTGCGGTTTATACGCCGAAGCAACTTATATAAGGTTTTTTTTTCCATATTCATAACGCAGTGTTTGACTGATGCTTTAAAATTTGATGAACTGCAACAGCGAGTACTCCTGTGCACACTCGCTTCACTCAGCTGGTGCAGGGAAAGGAACGCTGCAGAGCTTGCAGCTCCGGCCACAACCAACCAACCAACGGACGGACAGACGGCGCCACGCCACCCAGGCAGAATGAAGCTGTTTTGACCATTAAATAAATGCGACTTACAAATGATTTTTTTCCCTCTTCATGATGTTTTTTTGGACTGATGTGACTTATACGCCGGAAAATAGGGTACTTGTTGTCCACTGTCCAGGAGAATGGGGAGTGTGGTAAAGAGGTGAAGAAGAGAGTCCAGGCAGGATGGAGTGGATGGAAAAAAGTTTCAGGAGTGATTTGCAGCAAAACTGTGTCAGCAAAGGTCAAAAGAAAAGTTTACAAGACCATGTGAGACCAAATGTGTTGTATGGTCTGGAGACAGAGACATGGACAAAAAGACAGGAGACAGAACTGGACGTGGCAGAAATGAAGATGCTGAGGTTCTCCTTAGGAGAGACAAGGATGGAGAAGATCAGGCATGAGATCATCAGAGGTACAGCACAGGTTGAACAACTGGGAGATAAAGTTAGAGAGGACACACTGAGACGGTTTGGACATGTCCAGAGGAGGGACAGTGGTTTGGACATGTCCAGAGGGACTGTGGGTATATTGGTAGAAGGATGTTAGAAATGCAGCTGCCAGGAAGATATATATGGACGCAGTTAGAGAGGACATGGAGGTAGTTAGAGTGAGGACAGAGCAGCGGCTGAACAGACTAGTCGACTAGTCGATTCCAGGGCAACTCACGAGTTTTTAAATTCCACGTCGACTTGTCGCAGTCACATGATCGCTGGACACAAAACAGATTCTTCCGAGCAGATGGAAGGTGAGGAGCAGACCAGGTCTTGGCAAACGGGTAGAAATTTATCAAAAGTGTGGAAGTATTTCACCAACGATGACTCGTCTGGATCAACTACCGTAACGTGCAAAATCTGCGAAACTAAACTAAAGCACGACCTCGATCGAAAACCACATCTGTACGTGAGGAAACTATTGACAGCGAGTGAACTTTATTTAATTAATCCACCACCGCCCGCTCCGCTTTTTGTAGTTTTGATGTGCCATTCTGAAATAAGCACGTTGCTTTCACTTTTGCAGCTTAATAATAGTTTTGGTTTTCCTGTGACTTATTTGCAGTTTGATAAATGGCAGGAGCATAAATATACGCTCCCCATGTTTTTGTTATTCTGCATAAATGACGTTTTTTCCATGACTATAGGTAATATGGCGTCTTTGAGTTCCTATGACATCACAGCGACTAGTCGACGTGGACTTTTATCACGTTGAAGTGGACTTTAATAAAACACATGAAGTCGTGCAACCCCCAGGACAGAGTGAGATGGAGGATGACTCCCTGAAGAGGGAAAAGCCAAGCCAAAAGATTTTAATTTAAAAAAGAAGTTTCAGCTTCTTAGTTTCAACATCTGATTTGTTTCTGTTGCTTTGTGAATAAAATGTAGATTAGTGAGATTTAAAAATCAATGCATTCTTTTTATTGACACTTTTCACAAAGTCCCAGCGTTTTCAGATTCGTGGTTGTGTTTTAAACCAGTTTGAGCGTTCTTCATGAATCTGCTCAGCTTTTCTGGGGTTCTGCAGCAGAAAAAGTGAGGACGCACAGACTGGGACTGGGCCAAAGACACGAGCTTGAGTTCAGGGAGTATTTCCGAACGCTCGCCGTGTGCAGGTTTCTGCTCCGACGAGTTTATTTAGCTCATCGACTTTGCAATAAACCGTCCGGAGCAGATCATTTACACGAGACTTGTGAAAGTCTGGAGCAGCTTGTCGTGCGTCAGTTTTATCTGCTGCGTCTGGCCTTTAGGCCGAGGGCTTCTTGGACAATCTCCCTCCCCACACACACACACACACACACACACACACACCACAAAAAGCAATAACTGGAGAAAACTCTCCAAATCTAAGCTCCGCCCCTGATAAAATCCCCTTTGTCCTGGTTTGACGCCGGTAAGCTCCTTACCTTTCTGTCCCCTCCACGGGTGGAGAGATGACAGCTGCAATGTTCCACACACACATCTGGCTCAGAGGCATCCCTGCAACAAAAATATGGATTAACTTCAAAACGAAGTTAATCGATGCCTAAATGACCTTTCAGGCTCCAAACACATCGATGTCCAAGGATGATGGGATCAGTTGTTGAGGGAACAGAATCACGTGGTTTCCAAAATATACATTAAAAAAAATGCTTCATAAGCACTTATTTAAAAATAAACGCATAATGATTTAATTGTCGATACAATAATTTATTGTATAAATCAGAAAAAAATACCTTTGATTTATTTGTAGGAATATTCAACAGGAAAATTTCTAGAAAATATGAAAATAGCAAAGATAGTTCCTCTTTATACGAATGTGTTTTAACACAGTATCTTTCTAAATAACAAAACAGTATACATATATCTAGACATTTCATTAAGGTAATATATTATCTGATAAAATTATATTTCAATATAAAGTTAAGAAACCCTTTTTTAGGTGGATAATAATTGGTGCTGCCTCTTACTAGGCAGTCATCGATTACGCCACAACGCATCAGATGCTTGCGTACATCCTTCAGTCTGTAAAGTTGGCATGGTCTTGGTCAGAGTTACATAACCTGCTGCAGGGAAGCAGACGATCACCTTCCAGTTCTGAGAGCCAGATCCCTCCAGTCGGCCCAGTCAACTGTGAACCAAACCATCAGCTCGAATTCCCCGTTCGGTCTGTGCCTTTAATGTCGCATTTCCATGTTGGTTGAAAATCACTAAGTTGTGCCAGTGGATCCAGTGGTGTGTTAATCCAGATGTTGGCACAGCGGCTGGTCTGACACAGACCACAGCTGGCAGCGTTTGCCTGACAGGTCACATCAATTACACATGTGGCACTGAAAGAAACCCCTGAAACTTTTAATTATTTATTTAATTGTTTGTTTTTCCACTTTGAAATGACCTGAAGATGTTTTTGGGACTGCAATAAACAAATTTACAAGAAAATGTTGATTAAAAACCTCAGCCCAACTGCCAGACTACAGAGATCAAGAGAACCCAGTTGAACAAATGAGACAAAATATTGTACTTGGTCATTTATTTATTGAGGAAAATGATCCAGTATTACAAATTTGTGAGTAGTAAAAGTATGTGAACCTGTAGTATTATCAGTTCATTTGAAAGTGAAATTAGAGTCAGGTGTTTTCAATCAATGGATGATGATCAGGTGTGAGTGGGCACCTGTTTGATTTAAAGAACAGGATCTATCAAAGTCTGATCTTCACAACATGTTTGTGGAACAAAGGAGATTTCTGAGGAGCTCCGAAAAAGAGTTGTTGATGCTCATCAGGCTGGAGAAGGTTACAAAACATCTCTGAAGAGTTTGGACTCCACCAATCCACAGTCACACAGATGGTGTACACATGGAGGAACATCAAGAGCATTGTGACCCTCCCCAGGAGTGGTGGACCAACAAACATCACTCCAGGAACAAGGTGTGGAATAGTCGGTGAGGTCACAAAGGAGCCCAGGGTAACTTCTCTCTCACATTGATGTTCATGAGTCCACCATCAGGAGAACTCTGAACAACAATGGTTCATGGCCCGGTTGAAGGAGAAACCACTGCTCTCCAAGAAGAACATGGCTGCTCGTCTGCAGTTTGATAAAGATCACGTGGACGAGCCAGAAGACTGTTGGAGGAACGTTTTGTGGACGGAGGAGACCAAAATAGAACTTCTTGGTTTAAATGAAAAGTGTTCTGTTTGGAGAATGGACAACTGCATTTCTGCAGAAGAACCTTATCCCATCTGTGGAACACGGTGGCGGTGGTATCATGGTTTGGGCCTGTTCTGTTGCATCTGGGCCAGGACTTCTTGCCGTCATTGATGGAACAATGAATTCTGAATTATATCAGAGAATTCTAAAGGAAAATGTCAGAACATCTGTCCATGAACTGGATCTCCAGAGAAGGTGGGTCATGCAGCGACACAATGACCCTCAGCAGACAAGATGTTCTACCGAAGAATGGCTCAAGAAGAATAAAGTTCATGTTTTGGAACGGCCAAGTCAAAGTCCTGACCTTAATCCAATCCAGATGTTGTGGAAGGACCTGAAGCTGCAGTCAATGTGAGGAAACCACCAACATCCAGAGTTGAAGCTGTTCTGTTCGGAGGAATGGGATTCCTCCAAGGTGAGCAGGACTGATCAACAGTTACTGGAAATGTTTAGTTGTAGTTATTGCTGCATGGGGGGGGGAGTTCACATACTTTTGCCACTCACAAATATGTAATATTGGATCATTTTAATGATTTTCCTCAATAGATAAATAAATGACCAAGTTTAATATTGTTGTCTCTAGGCCTGTCGCGATAAACAATAAACCAATTAATCGCATAATAAATGAAAATTATCAAAAGCATTTTCATTTATCGGCTTTATCGTTTCTTCATGTCTCTCTCTGTCTACTGAAGACACTGGATGATAAAAGGCTCAACTCCGGTGCTCTTCACTGACCCCTCCCTTTCTCTTTAAAATCCATTTTAACGATCCAAAAATCACATTTTTGGATCGTTAAAAGCAGCTAAGCTGAGAAGCTAAGCTACGAGCTAAGCTAACAGGCCGACCTCAGGAAAAAAAACTCCCGTCTTGTTGAAGCTCCAAAATTCACGGTTGAAACCCGTTCCTTCATGTAAGAATTTTTCCTCTACAAAAAGAAGCTGAGAACTTGTTTACTAATTTTTATTAAAAGCTTTGTGTGACAAATGCTATGCTAAAGAGCTCAAACCACACCGAGCGGCCGCCATTTTGAGAACTGAAGCGAGACAGCCCATGTCATGTCAAAGGGCCTCCCTTCCATTTTTCTTAAAGAGACATGCTTCTCGTTCCCTCACTATCCATCCTACGGTTCAAACAATCTTATACTGCCATCCGGTGGTCAAAAAAGGTACTACATGCAAAACAAATTAAACATTTCTTCTTAAATTTAATAATATTACTATTTATTGTCAAATTTAAAAAAATATTATCGTTTATCGCAATAATTTCTGTAACGATTAATCACACCCAGCAAAATTTGTTATCGTGCCAGGCCTATTGTCTCATTCATTTCACTACTTTTAAGACGTGTTAAAATCTGATCATGTTTTAGGTCAAATTTATGCAGAAGTAGAGAATAAAGCTTCACAAACTTTTAAGCACCACTGTATGTTCACTCCCACAAAGTCTGGAACACGTGTGAACAAAAAGGCGTAGCACCCTTGAAAGGGCTGCACGTCACCTGCCACCTTTCATGTCAGAGGTTTAGACAAATATCTCAGGTCATCTTGCTACTTTGGGGATTTTCTAGGGTCAGGTATTTGAAGAGTTAAACATTTCACGGAGCTCCGCTACGAGGGGAAAAATCCTTTATAAACACTTTGACATTTAAAAACATCCGTTATGCACTGACACAATTCATACAGCATCACAACGTGGCTAAACATGGCCAGAAAGTCCCAAAGGGGGAGGGGCACATCAAATCCCTGCAACTAGAGTTAAGCTCATTTATTTGTAATTTTATCACCAGGAAACATTCACGAGGGCAAAAACAAATGAAATTTATTTTCAAGGAGGTAATCTTGTTGGTGACAGAAAAGTATAGCTGAATAATCCATGAAACGAGTTGAGCTATTAAATATTGACTGATTCTTGATGAGCAAAAACCACAAGATGGAAAAGGAAATCCCACGCGAGGCTCCCGTTGCAAACAACTGAAATAATAATCAAGGTCACTGCTTTGTGTGCACTTTTATTTATTAAATAATGCATCG
>NC_056498.1:48422690-48424191 GCF_014905685.2 Nematolebias whitei
CAAGGTCACTGCTTTGTGTGCACTTTTATTTATTAAATAATGCATCGTTTATTAATAAACAAAAATTGAAAACTGGACTCCCGGTAATAAACGGGAGCTATTCCGCAGGAATATTTGTGCACTAAATGAATAATTCCCCACCCGCTGTGTTCCATCTCACAAAAAAACCAACAAATGAGATGCACACATGCAAGTGACTCTCAACATCTCCCTGCAGCTCTGAATTCTCCTCATTTTACTGCAGAACAGTTCTGTTTTAACTCCATCCTCTTATTAATTTGGTTGTCTGAAGCTCATGCAGCGACACGCAGGAACCGTCGGATATATACTGCTGGAGTTTTCTCTTGAGTACATTTAAAACTTGAGGTTAGTTTGAAGCCTTCAAACATTCTTGCAGAGTTGTTAGAACGTCTTGTAGAATAGCACTTCTGTTCTCCTTGGACACCTAGACGAAGAAACAAAATTGTTAATAAAAATGGATGCTCTGAGCAAAACGGGGAACAAAATAAAAAAGCTAAAAGAACATCTGACCAGTCCAATGAACTTTAGTCCATATTTATAAGTTTGCCTATTCATTTATCAGCAGTGACATTAAATGGTAATTTGTCTAACAAGTCATAATATTTAAAACCTTCAGATGAACGCTGTTAACTTATTTGAAGCAGTTTTCTTAGCAAAACATCAGTTTTAGTCACCGTCAGTCAAAGTGGAGGGGTTGTTTTCCCCAAAAGTAGGCGGAGCTTAGCGCTGAACTCAGATGTGTTGCTCCACTCTCATGTTAAACATCCACATCATGTTTTGTCTAAGAGTTAAATCACCAACAGGTTTTCTTCCAGTAACAATCTTCCTCTCTGCGCAGTACGGTAGTCCCTTGCTACTTCGGACAGGCGACGCCATTTTGTAGTTTTCTTTCAATAAGCCTACACTGTGACGCCAGTCAAAATAACTACAATACCCAGAAGCCAACAGTGCTTCCGGCCACTGCTTTCTGCTGAAAAGGAGGGAAAGTTTTGCAACTCGAAGTCAGAAGTAACGATCCATCTATGAAGCTCACAGAACTGGCAGGAAAGTCAGAAATAATCCTGAAGCTCAATTATTAGTGGAAGTATTTTACACTAAACACCGTAAGACAGCAACGTGCAGTGTCTGCAGAGCCGCTGCACTGAGGAAGCTCGGTCGCGACCTACAACACAACAAACTTAATAAACATTTGAAAAAGCACCACATTAAAGTGCACGAGGATTGTTTAGCCAGGCACCAAGGTAAAGGCTTCAGCGGTGTGTTCCTCTCGTTCAGTCCGAAGCAGACAGTCTGATTTCAGTCAGCTCGTCTCGGAGGAGCAGACTGAAATCAGACTGTCTCCTTCACAGCTTGACTGAATACTTGCAGCCAAGATATAATTTACATTTACCCTCCAGGAGACATTTATCAGCTCAAGATGAGAGTTCTGTGATGGAGTTAAACTCAAAGCAGTCTGCTCAGATAAATAGTCTTAAATTAA
>NC_056498.1:48424291-48427533 GCF_014905685.2 Nematolebias whitei
GTCTGTGTTGGTTTTTGCCATGAACTTATTAGCAGATGTTTGAAGACATTTAATCACATTAGTATCCACTTTAAAGATAGGAATATAAAAAAACATGTTATGTGTTAACAGGATTTAATTCTAACTTTGAAACTTATCCAACATTAATAAAACTTACTTCAATTTGCCTTTTTGGACATGCATGCATATAATTATACAAACCGTACTTGAGAGGAGATTATTAAAGCCTCGTAAAATCAATTATGATTATGATATCGGAATAGTATCGGTATTGGTCGATATCCAGATTTAGGTATCGGGATCGGATCAGAAGTAAAAAAAAAAAAAAAGTGAATAGGTGCATCCCTAATACAGACGGATGGACAGATGGATGGATGGATGGATGGATGGACAGACAGAAGGATGGACGGATGGATAGATGGATGGACAGACTAATGGACAGACGGATGGATGGATGGACGGACGGAAAGATGCTGGACATTTATTGACGGTGTGTGTTGATATGAAACACCAACAGTGAAACTGAAAACCTCTTTGGAGGAGAGTGAAGAGGAGCCCTCAGCTGACCTGATGACATCAGCGCAACTTTGGTTAAACATGATATAAATTGTTACACATTTGTTACAAAATCAATAATTCTTATATAACAATGATGATTATTATTATTATATCAATAATTATTTCATTTTAGACAAGTTATTCCTTGATTAATCCTTATTGCTTAATCAAGTCTAATTACTTAAAGCTACATCTTGGAAATAGTTTTATCCAAATTATTATTCTTTGTTATTTGTGTTTATATTGTTGTTGTTTGTAGTCTATTTTTTTAGTTATTTTAGTAAAAGACAGGTTATAATTTTAAAAATAAACAAAAACAGACAAATTGTAATTTTAAAAATAAACAAACAAAAAACGGAACACTCAGGAGGAGGAGTCAACAGAACAAAGAGCCATGTGTCTATGTGACATCATCATGATGTCACATAGACACATGGATCAAAGGCCGCCATCATGTCACATGATGATGCCATGTGATGTCATAGTGACATCATCCAACATTGTCTATATATACAAGAACTCTTGTCTTGAGTTCATATCACTTGAACCTCTTCACAGAGAAGTAACGTTTTAGTGCAGCACAAGTTTTTGACAGAGAATTTTGGAAAATGTCTTATCAGAGGCAACCAAATCCGAGACGAGGCAGGAACCAGGGAGCCCGGATGGAGCGCCCGTCGGTCCATGAAGAGATCGACAGGTTGAACGCCCTTCTCAACGAAGAAAAGGGAAGGTCGTTCCACGCGCACCATCGAGCGGACCAACTGTGGCAGGAGCTTCAAGAAACCAAGGCCCAGTTGGAAAAGCAGAAGAACCTCAAAGAAATCTTTATTAAAAAAGAGAAGGAGGTCCGGAAAGAATATGAGCGACTGCAGAATTACACCGATGCAGACACTCTAAGTTCTGCCAAGATTGGCTCTCAGGTACAGAGTTCCATCAAACGGAAGAAAAAGAAGGACCTTCAGCAGGACTACGAGGAACTCAAAGTGGCTCACGTGGTCAACCAAGAGAAGTTTTCTTCTGAACTCCGGCTGGAGAAAGAGAAAACTGAGGCTCTCCAGCGGCTGCTGGATGAAGCCAAATGCCTGAATGAAGAAATGAGCAGCAAACACCAAGTGGAAGTTGCCTCACTTTGTCAACAGGTTGTGGTTTTACAAGACCAGGCCACGCAAAACCAGTTGAAACAGGATCTTCTGAAACTATCCATGGAGAAGGAGATCCAGTCTCTGCGTATGATCTCGGAAGACGCAGAGCGAAAGCTGAGACAAGAGCTTGAGCAAATCTCAGCTTCTTGTAATCAGCTCGAAGTGGCTCACGTCATGAGCCAAGAGAAGTTTTCTTCTGAACTCCGGCTGGAGAAAGAGAAAACTGAGGCTCTCCAGCGGCTGCTGGATGAAGCCAAACTGGTACATGATGAAATGAGCAACAAATGCCAAATGCAAGTTGCCTCACTTCATCAGCAGACTGTGACTTTACAAGATCAGGTCACAGAAAAAGAGCGCCAGCAGGATCTTCTGAAAGCGACCATGGACGAGGAGATCCGGGCTCTGCGTAAGGTCACAGAGGACGCAGAGTCGAAACTAAAACAAGAGCTGGAACTAATATCAACATCCTACGACCAACTCAAAGTCAGCAATGGCTTGGATGTTGAGGCGCTTAAAGTATTGTCAAAAACGTTTTTAAGTCAGCTCAACGAAGAGATTCAGGCTTCGGTCCAGACCACATCCCTGCCAGAGATGACCGAGGTTCAGCCCAGAGAGACCAAGAAATCCTTCTGGAAGAGAACACGTCATTTCTTTGGTCTCAGAAAGCCTGACAGTTGGAAGAAAAGTAAAAACGCTTCCGACTGAAAGCTCTTCCCCCCCACCCCCCCAGACACACACACACAGACACAGACACAGACACACAGACACACACACACACACACACACAGACACACACACACAGACCAGTGACTTTAAATTTGTTTGGTTTTTCATCGTTTTGAAAAAAAACGAGCAGCACGGTGACGGCAGCCAACTCTGTAACCGTCGTGCTGTGTGGGTTTTTCACCGGAAACTCCGGTTACCCCCCCACAGGGGAAGCTGTGGTTGAGTGCTTAGAGCAGTCGTTCGCCAATGCAAGAGTTGGAAGTTCGACTCCACCAGCAGTCACATGCCGAAGTGTCCCTGGGCAAGACACTGAACCCCTCATTGCCTCTGATGCGTGTCCCATCAGTGTATGAATGTGATGTCAAAGCACCAATTAGTCTCTTTAGAATGATTTGTTCAATCAGCTTTATAGAGCTCTAGTAGAGTGCTGGATGAATGGGTAAATGAGGACACACATTGTTTTGTACTGTAAAGAGCTTTTAGTGTCTGGAAAAGATAGAAAAGCGCTACAGTCCATTTACCATAGTTTAAACAAATTTATTCACTGGTCTCACACACACACACACACACAGACACAGACACAGACACACACATACCCCCCCCCCCTTCCTCACCCCGGTGAATCGCCACCTTATCGTGGTGGAGGTGTTTGCGTGTCCCAATGATCACAGAAGTCCTGCTGGTGCGGACAAAGTGAGGGACCAGACTAAGAGCGATTCAGTAACTTTCGTCTTTGTTGTGTTTATTTTGACAAACATGGACGGAAAAGATAAACGTTGCAGAACGTAAAAATAGCAAAAAATACCAAAAGTCATA
>NC_056498.1:48427633-48433786 GCF_014905685.2 Nematolebias whitei
CGAAGCGATTCATCCAGCACCTATCTGTGATGACGACACGCCGCGGGATAGGCTCCGCCCACCCGGAACTGAAACCTCCCTCTGTTGTCACATGGATGGATACAGGTTGTTGTTTGTGAAAACAGCAACAATGTCCACTTCGAGCTAATAAATACTTATAATGATTAAAAACTAAGGTGGGCTTTGGTGTCGCCGCAAGAGTCCCCTCTGTCCAAGCTCCACAGTGGCACCATCTGGTGAAGAGCAGGAAAGTTGCTTCTCTCCCAGCAACTAAACAAACAAAATCTGCATCTTTTGTTCTGATTTTACTTGTGTCGTTTAGTCTTTTAATAAGTTGTGTCTTCAGCAGTTGTGGAGAAAGTACTCAAACACTGTACTTAAGTAAAAGTACAAATAAACAGACAAAAATGTACTCTAGTAAAAGTAGAAGTACCATATTAACATGTTTACTTAAGTAAACAAGTACTTGCTTTAAAAATACTTAAAGTATTAAAAGTAAAAGTACTTCCTGAATGTATTACCTAATGTAATGGTCTACATATCTTTAAGTCTGCGTACCATATGTATATTTTCTGTAATACATTAATAGTGTTGTTCCATTTTAATGAACGATGCTGCAGATAATACATGTTTTTATTGTGTTTACTCTGTGACACTTCACACTTGGACTTGTGATTCTGTGTCAGAATTTCAGGGATGACATGCAGAGTTAAATGTCATTAATCAAAATAAGAAAGAGGAACGATTATACCTTTGAAAGTTTTTATTTAACACAAAGTAAAACCTATGTGTCATTTTAACTGCAGTAAACACATTTAAGTAAAAGTCGTCTGCCTGAACAAAAGGAGCATTAGACACAACTAACAAAGGAACATCTGATCATTTCAACTCGTTTGTCATCAACTCTAGTTAAAATGTGTCTATTCAACCTTGTAATGGGTCAATATTGAACAATATTTTAACTTCCTGACACCGTTTTTAAAATTTGGACCGGAGTGTCGAGCCATTTGGAGACATCTCTTGTCTCCCAACATCATGGACTGACACATTTTAATATCGCAGCAAGAATTTCTTATTCAAGTTCAGAAGAAGTTGGTTTTCAAAGATTTTTGAGTCCAGTCTGGCTCTTTTGGGAGAGAGAATCTGTCCTGTTGTACCGAGCAGTCTTTCAATAAGACCATGGGTGGCGTGTATCTTCTGACTGACTCTCTTGCGGTGGAATACATTTTGGGTGTGTTAGCGGTGCTGCAGGTGCACCCAGCTCAGTGACATATATACTAGAATATATGTCACTGACCCAGCTCTTCTTGAAGGCGGGCCTAACGTTACCTGACCACTTTACAGTGATTCAATGGACCAGCTCCCCTCTCTTGGTTACTTTCAAAGTAACAAACAAATAAAAGCCGCAACACGAATGTAACTTGTAATGCAACGCGTTATAGAAATGTAGTGTAGTAGAAAGTACAGATACATGAAAAATGTACTTAAGTACAGTAACGAAGTATTTGTACTTAGTTACATCCCACCACTGGTCTTCGGGGTTGTTTTAGCCTTTTGTCCATTTTAATCTGCGGCAAACTGTTGAATGCACGTCCAGCTGTAAATCACATAATCCAATGAGAATCAATGCTGCCCAAAATAACTTCATAATCTAAGACAAGACAAAAAAACAAACAAACAAAAAAAAAAAAAACTGCCTTTTTCTATGACCGATATGAAAATTTAAAGATAACTTTGATTTAAAATAAAAAAAAAAAAGATAAGCTTCAGTGGCTCATTAGAGTCACCATGGTAACCACACATGTCAGTCACGCCTGACTGCCAGGTTGTTGGAAACAGAAACAAATTTATTTATTTTTTCACTTATTCACTCACTCATTTAAGAAAAGCAAAACAAATTAATTAAAAAGAAAATATTTATTAAATAAAATAATGTAATAAAAAATGAAGACTCAAACAGTCACTGTGCAAAAACGATGAGTCAAACTCTAAAACTTCTTGAACCATGAGCAGCAGAAGACCCTGACGGTCCCAAATAAATTAGATTTTTTTTAAATGTTATTGTAGTCCTTTATGTAGGTGATATTATCCATCCATCCAAAAGAAGTTAGATTTTTTTTTAAGTTTCAAACTGTCTACATTATTGTTATAGTTAGGTGTTAAGACATTAAAGTTTAGTTTTGAGGCAAAGATTTTTATGCATGTTTAAAATATTTGCCATAATTATAAACATATTAACAATAAGGGCACCTCAAGACAAGTTAATCTTTTACAAATATTTTAACCCTTTTATTATGCTTTTGATCATATCAGTCCAGAAGCTTCTTGTATAATGACCACTGATCTGTAAAGTGTCATCATGTTTGTTTTTACAGAATGTGCATAAAGAATCTAACAGCCATTTAATTTTCTTTATAAGAAATATTTTCACATAAAAGTTGTGGGTGATTTGTATGAGGTCTTTCTGTTTTTGCTAATTACATGAGGTAACAGACATGAGCATTTACTAGAAACATTTATACTTGTTTGACCAAAAGGGGGATTTTTTTTAAAGTGATGTTTTGTCAGAAGCATTGATGCTGATGATGGGACAGAATCAGTGTAGATTAAAAAACATTATTTAAAAAAAAATAAAAAATGCAGATCCCTGGAAATGGCAGCAAAAACCACAAAACATATTTCATGGTTCAGGAAACTGATCAAGCGATGGAGTTTGTGTATTTGATACCAAAATCCCTTAAGTAGTTTGTGATTCTTTAATCCAATCACTTCTAGTAGAAAATGAATTTGTTTGTAAATCTGACGTCATTGCTATTTTATATATAATATTTATGATGTGAGAAATTGTGCTTCTTAATGAGTGACCAACTTAAAAACGCTTCTTTGTGAAAACAAGTGACAGTTTCTGTGGGATTTCAAACAAGTAATTTCAAACAGCAAACAACCCGACGCACACTGTGACGTAAAATTCCCGCGACAGCCGTTTGTTTCCATGGAGCCGGCAGAAGCTTTAAACCCAAGATAACGGATTAGCGATTGGCCTGCTTCTCCGCCGTTTTGTGTTGTAAAATAAATTCAGGATGTCGGAACATTTAGAGACTATGTTTTTATTCGAGTTTTTGGTGGAAAGCATCCGACTCGAGCGACTTTTTAAAGCTTCCCACCGGTTGGCAGTCGGAGTGCGACTCCTGGATTTCCCACTGCTGCTAATTGATCAACCGGGCGGTAACAAGGACCACACCGAGCGGGAAGGACATGATAGACCAGGTGAATACACATTTAACAGAGGCAAATCTTGTTTCTTCAAGATGAACCGTCCCTCTCTGCACGTCCAGCTGTCCAACACTCCTCTTTATGCCATGGTGCTGGACGCGACAGAGGGCAGCCCCAGACTGGTTGGCTCCTCTCTCATATCCCTGGCTAAAGCAGTGGACAGAGTCGAGCAGGGAGGTGTTTCGAGTCCCTCCTCCCACAGAGAAAGGGGTCTTGTCTCTTTATGCGACCTAGCAGGGGAGAGGATCGGAACAATATCCCTGAGTTATAAACTGGTGAGTCTGGGGGCGAGCTTACTGTCACACATCGCTGAGAAGAGGGGATTTAAAGGGACTGGTGGTCAGCAGCAAGAGCGTGTCAAGGAGAAAAACAAATCTCCCGAGTCAAATGTGTTTTCGCCCACAATAGACAAGTTGGAGCTTAACGTCCAAAGTAATAAACAAACAGATTCAAAGATCCTGTTGGGCGAGGATAAGCTGGATGACAGCGCTGCATGCGTCTCAGCTGAAAGCCCAAATGCACACTGTTATGAGGAGGACGTAACTGTATTCTGCCCCCCTCATCTTTACTACAGTAATACTGCGCAGGAGAGAAGCAGCAACAAAGAGGTGGATTATAAATTCCCGAATCTTGATTTGGAAGCTTTTACATTTGAAGATTCCTGCTTGGAAGATGAGAAGGATGAGGGTCTCAGCTCTCAGCGGAAAGTGGTTTTTACTTCTAACATGTCAAGTGGCCAGGAGGCCAGTGGGGGGACCCCAAATATCCTCAGAGAAGCCTTAAAGAAGCTGCCTCTGTTAAACGCACTTGTTGCTGAACTCTCCCAGTTGACTGACTCTGGTAATCCCAGTCCGGCTTGGATTTACAAGCCTGAGGACACCGGTACACATTTGAAACACCCAAGAAACTGTTCCACACCCATATTCAACCCAGCAAAAGACAGCCAAGAGGAGATTTTAAATGGGAACCAAGACTCCAGTAAATCTCACAGGACGAAGCTTGTTTATGGAACAACTAAAACGTTTAATCTAAGGCTGAAGCAAGCTTCTTCTCTCCAAGTAAAACATCGAGAATGCACAGGTTTGTTACGGGAAGAGACACAGACAGGGGCAGTCACAGGAAAGACAAAGTCAAGCAGGAAAACCATAAAGTCCAGCAAAGTAAAATCTGTGTTGAATCGGAGCCACAACCTCAATGAAAACATTGAGACAGCGATGCAAAGTGTCCCGGCCGACCCTGCGCTACAAACAACCGTAACACTGAAACAAAAAGCTCAACATGATGAACAAAACAGCGATGAACGAGAAGATTCAGAGAAAGCTTTTCATCCGCAGAGAGCATTAAAATGTATTCACCTTCCCAGTGTGGACAGGGACAGCATTCCTCCAGGGAAAGACAAGCATCAAAGCAGATCAGATCAATCAGAGTCTGACAACGATAACTTAAAAGTTTTAGTTCCTCGTGTCAAAGAGAAACGAAACGGTAGCCCAGACTCATTTTCAGAGTCCAGCATTAATGGAAAGGAGGATGGAGATTACACTGATGACTTTGACAGCTTAGAATCCAGTGATGCTTCTCCTCCTAAACCTGGGAGTCCCGAGTCCTCCAGGGCCAAAACTCCAAAGTCTCCTATTTGTTCCAGCTCAAGATCTGAAGGAACGAAACAAGTCCCTGTGCCGGTCAAAGTTCCCGGCTCTCCACGCCGAGCCCTGATGGGTACGCACATCATCCGACCTCGCACCCCCTCCTCAGCTCTCAGCTTTTCCACCGATGGTGACGACAGGGACGCGTCGGCTTCTTTACAGACCGTCTGCTCCAGGAAACGCACAACTGCAGGTGACCGAGGGGAGCCAAGCTCTGACGCCGCGAGCTTTTTATCTTCACTAGGTGAAAGGACTGAGTCACCTGGGGACCGTGACTCCGTTCAAGGGTTTTCTGACAAATCCATATCCTCCTTTGAAGCCCAGGAAGCAGAGGAAATGGAGGAAGAGCTTGGATCTCTGAATTTCAGAAAGGAGTATCAGCATATTTCAGAGCTCGTCATCAACAAACTCCCTGGGTACACAATGTAAAGAAAAAATACCTTTCTCTGAAATGGAAACCTCAAATGTACTTTTTCTTTTTATCAAATGCTGCGCACAGAAATATCTGCAATGCTTATAAATAAAAATAAGCTTTTTGTGGAAATTTAGTGACATTGTTTGCCTGAATATTTCTTACAGGGTTATAACATAAATGAAAATGTTGGACAACAAATCTGTTCAAAACCACATATATGGATAAAAACTATAATTCTAACCCTGGTTATAGATTTAACATTAAAGTTGTGTTTTCCAGGCCTCCAAAAACCACCTGCCCGTTTGCATTTATGTTCATTATATTGGAATAAAACCAAAATACACACAGCTGCTTCATTTTGGTCCAGTTTGCCTTATCACCTAAAATGTTTTAGAATAGAATGAAAATATATTTACTACACATTAGTTCAACAGTTTGCTATCTACTCACCCAGGTGTGGACAAAGGAAACAATGTTAAAAATGAAAGGCACATCATTCCTTGGAGGAATGCATATCGCCCTTCCACCTTTCATGCCAGAGATTTAAACGGACGTGAATCAATCTGTGCTGTGAGATCTCCCATGATGTGTGAGCGCGTTGAGCATGTGTTGTGGATCACTTTCAGCTACTACCACACATGCATTAAAGTTGTGATATTTTGCTAACAGACAGACCGAAATGTTTGCTAATGGTTAATAGTAATGTTTCAAACAAAGATCATGCACAATTAGGCACAATAAAACAGAATATGGTTGTTGTTATGAGAAAAGTTATTGGTTCCACTTATTAGCTTTGTATTTTGTATTTTTATTAACGTTTTT
>NC_056498.1:48433886-48438644 GCF_014905685.2 Nematolebias whitei
ATAAACGTTGCAGAACGTAAAAATAGCAAAAAATACCAAAAGTCATAGCAGGAATGTTTCAGTTCAATAATCCCAAAGGGAAATTAAATGTTGTAACTCATCCTGGTTTTATTAAGAGTTGTTACAGATGCTGATGTCATAAACATAACATAAACAATAAAAACCCTGGCCTGATTGTTTGGGTTTTTGTGGTGCAGTTAGTGTCCATATACATATATTTATATATATACATACATGGCCACAGCTTTTTTTAGCGATGGTGGTGTAGTGGTGAACATAGCTGCCTTCTAAGCAGTTGACCTGGGTTCGATTCCCAGCCATCGCAGTCAGTTCAAGTCCATGTATGTTTGCATGTGGTAGGTCACTGCCCCAGTGCCATAATTATGGGGTTGCCCATTGCAGCCCAGGGTTGGGTAGGAAGTATGGATGGGGCCGATCCGACCCGGTATCGGCCTCCAATACCAGCATCGTTTACGTATCGGATTTCTCTAATCCAACCTGCAGAGATTTCCGATCCATGATGCATGTCTGTGTCTGTTGAAACGTCCACATGTGATTTCCTGCCAGCTGCTCTGAAGGTTGGCTTCAAACTATGGAATGGATTTCCTGAACGGAGGCGTGTCTCATGAAACCCAGAGTAATAAGACCCGCCTCACATTCAGGAAATCCATTTCATAGTTTGCAGCCAGCTACAGCATGATGGCTGAGCAGCGCCGTGGCTAACGGCTAACAGACTTTTCATCGTAACATGTCCGCTGTGTGGAAGTAGTTTACAGTAAACACCGCAAGACAACAACGTGCAGTGTCTGCAGAGCCGCTGTACCGAGAGGAGGAAGCTCGGTCGCGACCTACAATACAACAAACTTAATAAACATTTGAAAAAGCACCACATTAAAGTGCACAAGGATTGTTTAGCCAGGCACCGCGGTCAAGTTAGTTTTACATTGGACGTTCGAGCTCCATGGCTTCAGCAGTGTGTTCCACTCGTTCAGTCCGAAGCAGACAGTCTGATTTCGGTCAGCTGCGCTCAGTCTGCCCGTCTCGGAGGATCAGACTGAAATTAGACTGTCTGCTTCACAGCTTGATTGAATACTTGCATACTAGCAAGTTTACATTGTGGGGACCAAAGCCCCATAATCATAGCCCCATAGCTTGATTTTTTTTTTTTTGTTTCGTATTCACAAAAAAGTGTCGGTCCGGTTTCCCAAGAAACTGCTCAGAAAGTCTCATAACCTTTATTTGAATAAATATCTAAATGTCCATAACTGTGTCTTCTGTTGTAAATTATTTTGACACTTGAAACACCCCTTTTTTGTTGAATCAGTCACGCATGAGCTACACTTAATCCAGCTACAGCTAAGGGATAATAGAGGTTTGGTCCCTCTGCCTTCTCAGCTCTCAGGGTGTAAACAGAATCCTATAGCGTAACAGTTTCTGATCTGACCTGAATAGACAGAGTGGGAGTTACTTGTACTTACAGTGAAGACCTTAACGTCGCTCCTGCCCCGCACCTCTTCAACCAGACCCAAAGGTTTACCTTTGGGGACGGGGATGGTGCCCAAGATTGTGCAAGAAGAACCGTCTAAAGTCTGTCTCACGGCCCGGATGAACGACTGGCTGAAGAGCTCCATTTTCCCAATCTCGTCAATGACGAACACCTTCCTGCTGCCATCGGCTGACCCCGCCTGCAGCCACGACACAGCGCTGGTCATAAAGCAGACATTAAACCAACTTCCTGGAGCCTGGATTAATATTACTTTGTTCAGTCTACTGATTAACAGTTTGGGTATTAAAATGTTGGAGATTATGGATTAGCTCGATATTCTTCTTCCTCAACCAGGTGCTTTATGAACCAAATACTGGACTCAATAACTGCAAGAAAATAAAAAATTAAAGTGAATTAAAGGCTTTGAAATAATGCATATCTTTCATTTTAGACTACTGGTAATTAATAACCAAGTTGCAGCCATTTTGAAAATAATCTTACATGCAATAACATGCAATATCTTGCATAATCTGTTAGTCCTTGGAGTATGTGTTGTGAACAACTGTCAGCTACTACCACACCACAGCTCAGCTCAATATAATTAAAACTGACTTGAGTTCTGGCTCTTTATGAGTCCACTAAGACTGCTTTGCTGTGACGGCCATCTTAAATTGGGTAGACTCTAAAAGGTAATAACTTGTAGATGAAAACCTAACACACACACACGTTCTTGTAAATGTACTGTTTGGGGACCTTGCATTGACTTCTATTCATTTTCTATAGCCTAACCCTGACCCTTTCCCTAAACCTAACCATTACTAGTACATGCCTAGTACTAGTAATGTAAACTAGTACTAGGCAACTGCTAGTAAACCTAACCCTCCAAGAGACTTCTCCTTATGGGGACCTGGCTTTGGTCCCCACAAGGAGCAATTGGTCCCCACAATGTAAGCTGAAACAAAAACGCACACACACACAAACATTACTGCTGCGGCTTTGGTGGCGGGTAATAACTTAATCTACAATGTGTTTAATAAAATTATAAATTTTCCTACAAAAGAGCATTTTAATAAAAAATGTACCATAGTTTTCGGACTATAAGGTGCACTTAAAATCCTTTAATTTTCTCAAAAACCGACAGTGAGCCTTATAATCCGGTGCACCTTATGTATTAATGCTGATTGTGCTCACTGACCTCGAAACAATTTTATGTGGTACACGGCGCTCAAAAATCTGTCAGAATTAACTTGTTTCACTTAATGCACCTTATAGTCTGAAAAATTCAGTAAATACAATAATTTGTGAAAGAAATCCATAGATTTTTGTTTGTTTGTTTAAATATATTTTTTTAAAGACGTGTTTTTGACTGATTATCAGATTCATAATTTCAGCACTATTTTTAGTTTGGGGGTGTCATTTGCTGACGACAGAAAACCTTTTATGAGTAGACTTGCAGGAATAGCTCGCTGCAGCCTCCAGATCCGTGCGCAGATTTGTGCACAGTCACTGCAGATCGTGAGTTGACACATCCGAACACTGCCACAGTCGTGGAAGCAGTCAGTGAGTTGCGTGCACGAGACGGCAGCATATACAGAGCTGCGGGGACTGCGCACGAATCATGAAGTGATGAAAGATGAGCGCGCGCCGCCTCCTTTACACGTGTTGGCGTCACTTTAGACGCAGGATTAATCACGCTCGACGACAGCCAGACGGCTCCACGGACACTAAAAACGTCACTGTGGAATGTAGCTTCCAATTATTCCCTCAAATGAGAGAAAAATGAAAGGTTTGATGATTTGTAAGTAAGAAGGACGGTTAGGTATCTTACATGTCTGAAGAGGGGGAGAGCCAGATTTTCAAACGAAGGCAAATCAACCACATACTGCCCCACGGTGTACTCCCGCCTGCCGTGATGAGACACGCCAGCGCCGTCTCTTCGAGGTAGAATGAGGCGAGTCAAAACACTGTGATGAAAGGAAGCAGATAAACTGATAGGGACGGGATGATCTGTACCTGACTCTGGACAGGTGGCCCCGCTCGCCGGTGAGGGTGACAACATCAAAGCCGACTCTCCTGCCGCCCTCCCTCACCTCCTCTGTGTAAAAACCTTCAACTGTGACTCCTGACAACACCAAAGCTTCACAGGCTTTCTGGACCAGAGTGGTTTTCCCCACACCTGCAAGCAAAACAACAGACTAAAATAATAAAGGCCTGGCATTCCTTGAAGGCGTATCGCCCACCATCTTTCATGCCAGACTATCATCTTATGTTGAGAAATTACCAAGTTGAAAATACTGTTAAACACAATTTCATGCAGTGGCTAGCTGTTTTTCTCAGTGTTTTTTGTGTGTGTGTGTGTCAATGACTCTCAGCTACTACCACACAAACTCTGAGCTCAACATCTGTAAAGTTGACGAAGTTATAGCCATTTCTGTGCAGGTTATAACCGATTATCTGTGGCATCCATCTTGAATTGAACAGACTCTAAAGTTAATATTTTGTTGTCTTACAGTCAGGGATTACTTACTGAAAGTTTAATTTAAATCTGTTCAGTGGTTCACCAGATATTTTGCTAACAGACAAACACAGTTGACTTCGACAATTAATCCTAGATTCAAGAAAAGGTTTCACACGGGGATTAGCACTTGTTGCAAATGACGCTCAGCAACAGCCACAACAAATTTTAGAATAATATCTCTAAAACTGATTGAAGAACAACCACATATGTGGTCATTAGCTTCTGTTGGCTGTGGTGGCCATCTTGACTTGGATTGGCTTCAAATGTTAAAACAGCTGTAGAGGAACGTGTAATGAATAATTCCAGAACATTTCATTAAAATTTCTTTTCTAGTTTTTTTAAATAGTTTTGCTAACAGGCAGACAGAGCTGACTCTGATCAATTAATTAATTAGTGGCAAATTTTAAACAAAGACCTTGAACAAAGTGTGGTCTGACATGTGTTAGGGATCACTCGCAGCTACTACCACAAACATTTAGCTACATATCTGTACAATAACTTCATTATAGCCATTGTTGTTATTTAAGGTCAGCTGGCGGTGGCAGCCATCTTCAATTGTGCTGACTCCAATAGATGAACATCCAATTTTTTTTCTGCATATTTGATTAAAACCCGTTTAGTGGTTGATAACACACACTGACCAGGTAAAAAAAACATTTTCACCCACCTTCGTCTTTCTGTGGCGGGAGAGATGTTAACCACATCCATAATACCAGATGGCTAGGCCTCAGACTGACGAAGCCTCTTGGATGAG
>NC_056498.1:48438744-48445488 GCF_014905685.2 Nematolebias whitei
GAGAACCGATCAACAGAGGATGCAATCTCCTCTGTGGTCCACACAGAGGAGATTGCATCCTCTGTTGATCGGTTCTCACGGTATGCGTACTGATGAGGGTCCTCGTTGATGTTGATGGTTGTTTTGATGTGAGTCATGACCAGTTTTTCGAAGCATTTAGCGACTTTCGGGGTGAGGGCCACTGGCCGATAGTCATTCAGACCATTAATGTATTACAGAAAATATACATATGGTACGCAGACTTAAAGACATGTAGACCATTGCATTAGGTAATACATTCAGGAAGTACTTTTACTTTTAATACTTTAAGTATTTTTAAAGCAAGTACTTATTTACTTAAGTAAAAATGTTAATATGGTACTTCTACTTTTACTAGAGTACATTTTTGTCTGTTTATTTGTACTTTTACTTAAGTACAGTGTTTGAGTACTTTCTCCACAACTGCTGAAGACACAACTTATTAAAAGACTAAACGACACAAGTAATATCAGAACAAAAGATGCAGATTTTGTTTGTTTAGTTGCTGGGAGAGAAGCAACTTTCCTGCTCTTCACCAGATGGTGCCACTGTGGAGCTTGGACAGAGGGGACTCTTGCGGCGACACCAAAGCCCACCTTAGTTTTTAATCATTATAAGTATTTATTAGCTCGAAGTGGACATTGTTGCTGTTTTCACAAACAACAACCTGTATCCATCCATGTGACAACAGAGGGAGGTTTCAGTTCCGGGTGGGCGGAGCCTATCCCGCGGCGTGTCGTCATCACAGATAGGTGCTGGATGAATCGCTTCGCTCCGTGTGTTGCTCCAGTCTGGAGGCTGACGCTGAAAGTGGGAGATGGTGAGCGCGGCTCTCACAGCCCGTGTTGCTTCTTTAACCCCCCCTGAAAGGATATTTAACCTGTTTAGCCGCGCGGACGGGACGACGCTCACCTTTTAAGGTAAGACCCGAGCGTCTGTTTTTAGCCTCGAACCGACGGACGAAGTGGAAAAAGTGGTTTCTTTAAGGAAAGTCAGGGAGAGCGGCATATGTTTGGCAACACAAAGGATAAAGTTGCTGCCAGGCGCACAAGCTGATGTAGTTTAATCAAGAAAAACCAAAGCAACAAGCGGACATTACGTTTCAACTGTCTTAATTGTTTAACCTGCGCGCGAGCTCACTTTACTTAATTGTTTATGGAGGAAGAATAATTTAGTGAAACGAAGCAAAACCATAATCTTTACCTCCATTCACGACTACAAACTGTGTGCTTTAATTTGATGCTATTTAGTAATAAAAGTGTCATTGGGAGACTGCACAGAAAGCCGTTTTTTGCCTGATTTTTCTTGTTTGGTTGAAGTTCTTCCATGTGGACGGTAGGGGGCGATGAAGCCACCAGGTGTCTCCTGAACCCTCCAGGCCCAGTTTCTTCTGGCCCAGAGGAGAAAAGTGTCAATTTGACCTGGAGAAGTGGGATTTTCAGAGAAAGTGCTGAGTGCTGCACCAGTTTACTGAAGAATGAGATGTTAACTGGAGTGTGAAAGTCAAAACAGGCAGAGCTGAAGTAAAAAAAAAGCTTAAATTAACAAACGGTAAAAGAAAAAAACATGAACTAAACTGGGCGAAATAGATAAAAATACATAAACTGTAGTAAAACAAAAGCCAAGGTTGGCAAAACTGTAGCTAACTGCTAAAATGAACAAAACAAATAGTTTGAAAACTAAAATAGGCTAAAGCAGCACAGTGGTGCAGTGGTTAAGGCTGTTGCCTTGCAGAATAGAATAGAATAGAAACAGCCTTTATAGTCCCACGGATGGGAAATTCCAGTGTATCAGCAGCAACGGATAAAAAAGATTTCACACCAGAGTTCCTAAATGTTCATAAACAATACAATATATAAGAAATAAGATGAACAATATCAATAATAATGTTCAGTATGTGTTGGATCATTGATAAGGACAGACTATTTAATACAGTATTACAGGCAGAGTGTGTGTTTGAGCAGAGGTCAGCATGTATTTAATCCTTATTGAGTTTGTTGGGAGCAGTGATGGTTGTAGAGTCTAACAGCTGCTGCGAGGAAGGACCTGCGGGAACGCTCCTTTGTGCATTTAGGATGCAGGAATCTGTCACTGAACCACAGCAAGTAGGTTTCAGGTTTGCACCCCGCCTGGGGTCTTTCTGTGTGGAGTTTACATGTTCTTCCTGTGCACACGTGGGTTTTCCTCCAGGTGCTCTGGCGTCCTCCCACAGCCCAGAAACATGCATGTTGGGTTCAGCTGTAACTCCAGATTGACCTCGGTTGTGAGTGAGTGTGTGGATCTTTGTCTTATTTGTCTCTTAGTCCCTGTGATGGACTGGAGACCTGTCCATTGTCCCCCACCAGCAGCCGCAAAGGGACTGCTGGAGATGGACACCGGCTCCCAGAAAGGGGAAAATCAACTATAGACAAGGATTGATGGGAGAAAACTAGAGATTAAAGCGAAACAGTAGATGAAAGCAAATAGGGCAAAGTGGTAGCTCAGTCTGAAAAAACAAACAGACAAAAACTAAAGTTGGCAAAACATTAGCTAAAGGCTATGACTGGTAAAACAGCAGCTAAAGGCTAAAATTAGGAATACAATAGCCACAAGCTAAAAGCAGAAGAGGGCTAAAATAAAAAGTGGATTTTAGAAAACATTGTTTTTTTTTTTAAGGTTCTGATAAGCTCGTATTTCAGTAGTGATTTCTTTTAACGTTAAATGATAAAAAAAAGTCTAAAAGATATCAAAAGTTGCTGCGTACACTTCCAGTTGGAGCTGAACACTTCTGTGAACGGGTTATAATCGCACAAAGTGTGCAGACGTAGTTTGATTTACAAAAAAAACGTGGAAGGAACTCCAAACAGAAAAACAATGGTGTGAATGCTGACTCGGCATTCACACAATAACCTAAGCAGCTTGTGTTAATGTGCTTATTTGGGTATTTTCTCCTAAAAGCAGTGGGAACTCGCTTGTTTGTTCAAACAAAGAGAGAGATCTTTTTTCCTGCACTTGTTTGGATTCTCCATAAATAATATCCGGCGGTCTGCTTCTACACAGTCCTGCTCTGCTGCTGGCCCATTCAGCTCCGACTCGCTGTACTGTACGCTCCTCTGGGAGATTAGGCCAAATATTGTTTGTCTTCCAGCACCGTATCCTTTTTCTGTCTTCCTGCAGGAAGCTCAGCCTCCATGCTTAGAAAATCCCCCAATAAAGGGAAATAAATAGTTGGACAGTTTCAGACACAACAAGGCGCTGCTGGGTTTTGACGCCAGCTTCCAATCGAGCCCTCGCCTCGCTTCTCTTCTCGCAGAGCGTTTGGGATCAATAAGACGCTATTGCTTTTCACACCGTTTGGAAAAGATTAGTTTTCTGTGCTGACGAATGTTCATAACCTGCCACGGCGTTTGACACAAGAAGCGTTTGGCTAAACTCCAGCTGCCACAAGTCTGCACATCAAGGAGACGATCTTCCAGCTGACTGTTAACCTGCATGGGCTTAAAGACGTGTAGTGGAGGGGAAACGAGCCATCACCGTGCACAAAGGCACCGAAACCAGACAATTAATCTGCTCATTTCCTGTCATCAACTACAGTTCTAGTACTGGACCGTTCTGTTTTGCACCAAATATCTAACCATCTTGGTAACCATCACCAAGACAGATGGTGAAGATGGCTTCCGCAGCCAGCTGATCTTAGAATAAACTAAATTTATTTAGTCAAACTCTGTCAGTTTTCCTGACACTGAGCTAAAATATGCTGTGGTAGTAGCTGAGAGTCTTCCACGACTTCTGCTGCAAGCGCCAACTGATCGCACAAAATGTGTTTTACCACAAATTTTACCATTAAATACTAGAGTTGACCATGACTGCCTGTTAGCAAAATATTTCCAGTGGCAGGATTGTGATGAAGCTCTCATAAAGCAGTGTTTCTACAAGGAGTGCGCCCCACCCTGTCAACAGAACTCAGCGCCCTGCCTACCGAACTGTACCCGCCCACCGCTAAGCTAGCGGCGTGCAATTGAGATGTGCTAGCTAAAAAGCTACAGAGGTAGCACTCCGCCTCCCTCACGCTCTGTCGGTACAAACGACGCGCAACACAGACGTGTCCCCCCCCCACCTCCGTCAATAAAAATCACGGAAGAGATGAGTGCGCTACGTCTACAACTGATTGAGTCAACCCAATTCAAGATGGCTGCCCCAGCTAGTCAACCTTATCAAACGCACAAATAGCTGTAACACCATAAACATACTGGGCTAAGTTTTGTTGTAGGTAGTAGCTGAGACTCTTCCTGAAAACATAATCTGAAAGCTACACGTAGGAACGAGGTACAAGGTTTGACCAGAATGGTCGTTACGTTTTCATTTTTGGGGGCTGCTGTGGTTGAGAGGCTAGAGCAGTCGTCCTCCAGTGGGAGAGTTGGGGGTTGGATTCCACCAGCAGCCACATGCTGAAGTGTCCCTGGGCAAGACACCGAACCCCTCATTGCCTCCGATGTGTGTCCCATCAGTGTTTGAATGTGATAAAGCTCTGATTAGTCTTTGTGTAGATCTAGTAGAGTGCTGTATGAATGAGTGAACGAGGACACAGATTGTTGTAAAGAGCTTTTCGTGTCTTGATAAGACAGAAGTGTGCTACATAAGTACAGTCCATTTACCATTTGCCATTCTTCGCCGCTCATCACAAGATGATCTTAATTTAAAAGCTGGGCTTTTAATGCGGTGTGGTATTTGTTGTGTTGTGCCATCAGCAAGGTGCTGCAGTAGAAATAAGTTTCCATCTAGGATTTCCAGCTGCATCACTGAGCGAACGATGAGTAATGGAGTCCGGCAGATGCGACTTTCGAAACACCGTTCCTGTGCACACTGCGTGCTCAGCTGAACAACAAGACACCTGTCAGGTCCGGACGACTAACGGCTTCCCGGGACATGCCCACGGGCCACGTCCACACGTTATCCTTGCAGAGCTGTTGTGGGTTCTCTTCTAGTCTGCGGGTTTGGAAACGCCCACAATGGACTCACAGTTCTTATCTACCATTTGTGTTGAAGAAATAGTTGTTAAATATGTTATGGCTACAAACAAATGACTCAGACTAGTGACTGATTTGAGTCTTTTTGTTGCAACTTTTTAGCAGCGCAACCGGCGCTGGTCAGTCATGTGAACTTCCCTTGTTTTTTCTGTCTGTACATTCTCACGGTACTTTTCTGCTGTGGTGCTGACTAATGATTTAGAAGAACAAAAGAAGAAGGAAAGCCTGTTAATGGTCTTAAGCTTAAACCACTTTGTTGTTTTTTTAGTGGTAACTCTTTTCTCTTTAATAAACCAAAGAAGCACGCTAATTTCTAACCGAGCCCACGTCTCGTGCATGTGACGAGGATCAGGAAAACGTGGTTGTGGTTTCCCCAGCTGACTGTCTGACTAGCAGACGGTCAAGAGTCCTAAACCAAATCCTGTCGCTTTAAAACCCAACCGACCAGCAGACAGAGGATCATACGCTGCCTGCTCCGGTTTTCAGAGACGCTCTTTCATCCTCGTCACTTCGTCAGCCTTTGTTTTGATGGCTGTCTGGATTTAGGGAAGGATTTAGGATCACTCATCCCTGTTGGGGAAAGCACAGAGGTCATTAGGGTGGTGTTTTTGTGGGTTTATTTTTATAAACGCATCAGTGCTGTTTCTGGTGGATGCGCTGTGGGTTACAGAGGAGCAGACGAAGACTTGGAATAACATTTCATATAAATTGGACCGATCACATTTGTGAGCAGGCTAATTGTGTAACGGGATGAGATTTATTTCATTCCCCAGTGCCAACAAAACTTCTTATTGCAATTAAAAAGAAACAATAAGCCCACCACGTGATTCTGTGAAGGATTGTGTTACAGATTAGTCGATGTTTGGTATCTTAGGGTTGTTAGTATATATATATATATTTTAGATGTTGCATCATACTTTCAGCTATTTCAGTCATTCAATTATCACAAAGTTCAGCTCATTCAGGACGTTACAGCTATGACTTTTGGAGTTTGTAACTGTTCGGCTAATTTGAGCTTGTAGCTACCGTTTTGGGGCAGCACGGTGGCGCAACTGGTAGAGCTGCTGCCTCTCAGCGAGCAGGTCCCTGGTTCAAACCCCGGTCCAGGGGCCTTTCTGGGTGGAGTTTGCATGTTCTCTCCGTGCATGCGTGGGTTTTCTCCGGGTGCTCCGGTTTCCTCCCACAGTCCAAAAACATGCATGTTAGACTGATTGGTAACTCTAAATTCTCCCTAGGTGTGAGTGAGGGAGTGAATGGTTGTTTGTCTCGTTTGTCTCTGTGTGGCCCTGTGATGGACTTGCGACCCGTCCAGGTTGTACCCCGCCCCTCGCACAGTGATTGCTGGACATGGGCACCGGCGACCCCCGTGACCCAAAATGGAATAAACGGGTAAAGATAATGGATGGATGGATGGCTACCGTTTTGTTATTTTCTATGGTTTTAACTAGCAATTCAGATTTAGTGTTTTTAGTAAGCATCATCATTCATGCTTCTTTTTACTGAAAATGCACGCTCTATTTGTTTTGGTCCATGTTGCACAAGCAATAGAGGCAATGTTGTTAAGTTTCCATGTTGAACAACTTGCTCATTATCGTTTTCGTGATTCACAAGAGCCCACCAACCTTTCCTTGAGTCACATTTCCAGCTTTTATATCGTATTCTGAAAAGGAGACTTTACAGCTTGTGGTGTTTCTTTCAATCTTTTGCTTCTTTGCTTGTT
>NC_056498.1:48445588-48450281 GCF_014905685.2 Nematolebias whitei
ACATACATACATACATACATACTGTATATATATATATATATATATATTGATAGTCATTCAATTATCACAAAGTTCAGCTCATTCAGGACGTTACAGCTATGACTTTTGGAGTTTGTAACTGTTCGGCTAATTTGAGCTTGTAGCTACCGTTTTGTTATTTTCTATGGTTTTAACTAGCGATTCAGATTTAGTGTTTTTAGTAAGCATCATCATTCATGCTTCTTTTTACTGAAAATGCACGCTCTACTTGTTTTGGTCCATGTTGCACAAGCAATAGAGGCAATGTTGTTAAGTTTCCATGTTGAACAACTTGCTCATTATCGTTTTCGTGATTCACAAGAGCCCACCAACCTTTCCTTGAGTCACATTTCCAGCTTTTATATCGTATTCTGAAAAGGAGATTTTACAGCTTGTGGTGTTTCTTTCAATCTTTTGCTTCTTTGCTTGTTTGTTCATTTGTGTTGTGACGAAATATGGTTATGTGACGAGTGCGAGTCATCTTTCCACCATCTCTTTGCTGGTGTTGTTGTAAAAGATTTGCCGGAACAGATGCTTCTTGATCCTGGTGAGCATCTTGAGTCTGCTCCGCTTTTGTCGAGCTGCTCGTTGAAAGACTTATTAGACATTGTAGTTAAAAGGCAGCCTGGTGGTTTTTAGGGAAATCTGCTAAATAAAAAAAGGTGGTGATGGAAGTCGAATAATTATGTTGCTGGTGACACACTGCTAAGAATCTCAAAGGGCTTACTAGAAGGTTTTTGCTCCTGCATGTCCAGAGCGTAATAGTATGTGTTGATGTGTATTTCTACAGAAGCAGTGAATTCTACCAGTTTTGATGTTGTCTTAAAAATGTCATGATATCCAGCTTAAACCAGTTTAAACATTTCTGGCGATTATGACCCCCTGACTCGACACAGACTGAGCGCCATCCTTCACACAGACGGAGCCACATGTGATCCTCTGTATGGCATCGGCTTCCAGCTGCAGTCCAGACAGACGATACGGATGTTTAACTATAAGACCGTGTTTTTCATTGAAAGAAAAAAAAAACTTAATTACTGCAGTTACAAAAGACAACTTCCTATTTGCTTAAATTATGTTTCTTCATTAAATTGACTGCATAATTTAGGAATAAAAATCTTTTTCCCATTCACGACACTTTCCAGTGCAAAGCAATGCCACTTGCAAGAGGTAGGAACTTGAAAGGATCGTTCTTTTTTTTAAAATCTATATTGATCTACATACGTAATCAAGATTCATCAATCATTCATTATGAATTGGTGGTAGTCAAGCATGTTGGAATACGCCTCTTGCAAAGATGAATTATGTCTGCACCCACTGTTCCCTTAGGAACTCATTAGTGTCCGTATCAGGAATGTTGGGGGGGGAAAAGCCACCAAAAGTTGCTGACCCTCCCCACATGTTTTGTCTACTTGTCTGTCACTTGCCCACAATGAGGAGATTGAGAGCGGGCCAGTCATTAACCCCACAAGCACCGAGTCCAAGGACCAGCAGTGACCTGTGGGGTTAACTCTGTCTGTGTTCCCCCAGCAGGCCCGGACAACGGGGACAACTGACCTCTGGTCGTGGCCAGCCTCCAATAGGAGATAAGTAGGGATTTACTTTAGTGCTGCTGTGCATACCTCCTTTCTACTGTAGTGAAAAAGAAAGGGTCTGCTTGAATAAATAAATGGGACTGATGGTGCAACTTGGGTCCAATGCACACTGACAAGCCATTACATAGGTCCTGATTTATTTATTTGCCAAAACTGCAATTCAGGATTAATATCCAAGTTGCACCTTTTTGCACTCGCTGTTCTCCGGCTGAGGATCCACGTCTCTTGGACAAAACCGACGTCGCAGTGCCCCCATTGCGTTGGGGATGGGGTTGTGTTGTTTTGACTTGTCGTGCACATCCCAAATCTTGTAACTTGTCACGCCTTATGCAAGTGGGTAGTGATAAACAGGAAAAACTGCATGGTAGACGTTGCCAACTGGTCTGTTTCTACAAAGACGTATGAATTAATAAGATGCGCAAGTCTAATCATTGCAAATATTTTATAAACTGCATAAGCTGCTTGGATAGGATGAAACTTTTTGTTAGATTACTGTATGAAGTATTTACTTCTTGTGAACAGTTATTTTCTTGTGCCGTTGCTGCTGCATGTCAGTATTTTTTTCAGTATGGCACCTACTGTTTAAGAGAACTGCAGTGGGTGCTGCACGTCTGAAGCACCAGGATTAACAGCAACTCTACTCTCTTGACTTTACAGTTTGCACTCTGGTATAATCTCACATTTAGAGCCCTTCTAAAACCCATCATAAAGTGAGTGTCTACTTGGTTTTTGTTCCTTTTTAGGACCTTTTGCTGTATAACCACCTACCTTGCCAGGACCAGTAGCCCTTATGGGAACCAAAGCTCGATTCTAATATGGTTGAATGTCATTTTTGGGTTAGGAGTTTGGCTTAAAGCTAAGGCAGGGTTAGATTCAGGGTGATGATCAGTATTAGGCTGCAGAAATGAATGGAAGCCAATGCAATCTCCCAGTAAGGTTAGACATGTGTGTGTTTCAGGGGATGGTTTTTACATTACGAGTGCTTTTGCCATGCAAGGGGTGTCCCTTTTCTGCAGAAATGTTTACACAGGGGTAAGTGTCACAGTAAGAATGTGAGAATGTCAAAACAAAATTTCCCAGCAGTGTTCTTAACTATACCTGGCAACATTCATAACCTCATTGATGAGTGCATGAGTCACACATGCTCTGTTAAACTTGATAAAAGTGACAAAATAATTAAATGATTGTTTGCACAGATGATGGCTGAATGGAAATCTTACATTGTTACGTTTTTCTGCATTATTCAGGGGGTTTGTGTGATTGTAGTCATTTTGCCTTGAAGGTACAACAAAACCACTATACGTTAATTCAACCTATTAGCCTCAAATAATGTGCAGGCTAAGCAGGCAATAAAACTCAAACACCCTTGAATGAGAACGACAGAGATCAAGCCAAGGAGCAAATATCCATCGGACGAGTTGTCTAAAAGCGTAAAAGTACGCCGACTTATTTCTGATAGGGGATAATTGTAATTAACAACTCAAATGGAGCAAAGCCGTGACAGATGCACATCTTTAGTGTGGATTGTGCGTGTGCCCGAGAATGTAAATCACTGGGGCGTTGCAGCCGGTACCCTTCACTTGACCTCACCAACACACTCCAGCGCTTTGACGGTGCGGCTGAGCAGGAGGCTCTGCCAAAACATAATTTCATCTACGTTAGAAGGTTAAATAGGAAATCAAAAAAGTTCAAGACAAAAACAACTGTTAAATATGTTAATATAAGTTAATTTAACAAGTTAAATATGGAGGCTTGTTTAAGCAATTCTAGTTGGAACCTACGTTGTAAAGGATCCTGAAAATCACAGTTGATGCGATATTGATAAAATGAAATGGTCGCAGAATAACTTTAGTGGATTTCACGTTGCAGAGTTTAACAGTAAGACGTTCTAATTAAAGCCTAATATTGAGACAAATGAGAAGGTCTAGTCATGGTCTGTAGTCATTTTTAAAAGGCGCTGTTAGGATGTGTTGAGTAGGAGGCATGTTGTTCTTGTTTGCGTTCCCACTGGTTCATAAATCATATGATAATGAGTTCAGTTGTCTTGGGAATCTCTAAAAATATAACTGAATGAATTATTCTGTCACTTCTTTTGACAAAAATCAAATGCTTCCACTAGAATTTAAATGTTGGCCAAGCGTCGTCACTCCCGATTAATTCACAAGGCGGGTCAACTAAAGGAATAATGTAAACACATCACTTTTGCTCAGTGAGCTGCGGTCGGAGTCACATTTTCTTTCTTTACCACGTGTTTACAGACCAAAGTGTTTCACGCGGAGGCTCTGAAAGGCGCCCGGTCGATTTTATCGGTCTGTACGGTGGAAGTCAGCACCATTATTCCAGCTGTGAAGAGATGGATCCAGTGGTTGTGTCAAAACAATTTCACTCTTATTTCTCTCTAAATAAATTGTTGTCATATGTATCCAATATTGCGGTCCGCCACAGTCTCTGCAGCTTTAATGTGCTGCCTTTCATTCCCATTTCATATTCTTGAAGCTCCGTCTGACTATAATCATCTTCATGCTGCCTTTGATATCTCCAGAATACACACATGTAGAAGCTCAAAGGGGAATTTTGGATCATGCACTAACTCGGGGCATTGGGTAGTATTTTTGTCTCTAAGGTACCTGTAGTATCTCACTGGGCTGCGACTGCTGGAGACACGTAATTTTAATAAAATAGGTGAATTTTCTGTTCTAGTCTCACTGAATCCTGAATGTTTGCGAACAGCAAGCCGTGCCGCTGCATTTTGTGTGGTCAGTTCATGTGCACTGCTTGTAAATTTGCATTCTTGGCAGAGCACATTATTTTGTTGTCCACCTCCTAGGTTAGGTTTAGGTTTATTTGTTAACACAAGGTCAACGATGCAATGAAATGCTCAGGATGAGAAGAACCATCTCGACTTGTCAAAAAAACAACAAGAAATACCAAAGCATGCAACAAAAATACAAAAACAAGGCCTCAAAAGTGAAAAAGAAATACATTACAGCAGCATGGTCCTGTTAGCATTGTGGTTCTGTTGGCAGCGTGGTTCTGTTGGCAGCGTGGTTCTGTTAGCAGCATGGTCCTGTTAGCATTGT
>NC_056498.1:48450291-48456871 GCF_014905685.2 Nematolebias whitei
CTGTTGGCAGCGTGGTTCTGTTAGCAGCATGGTCCTGTTAGCATTGTCATCAGGTCTCTCTTGTAAATGAGTCCTCGAGGCTCAATGGGATTTACCTGTATAAATAAAGGTTGATTGATTGTGGTTCTGTTAGCATTGTGGTTCTGTTGGCAGCATGGTCCCATTAGCAGCATGCTACTGTTAGCAGTGAGGTTCTGTTAGCAGCATGGTACCTTTTAGCAGCATGGTGCTGTTAGCAGTGAGGTTCTTTTAGCAGCATGCTACTGTTAGCAGTGAGGTTCTGTTAGCAGCATGGTACCTTTTAGCAGCATGGTGCTGTTAGCAGTGAGGTTCTGTGGTTCCTCCCACATCATTCTCATCTTGGCTTGCTTTGTACTAATCTTGTCGACTGTCTCTGCAGGGGAACATTATAGAAATTAATGCAGGCATATTTGGAGCAGGATTTTAATGGTTTCTATTTATTATTTATGTGCTTTTTAGATCTGGACATGTTTTCTGTCAAAAGACGGCTCTTGAGTTCTTGAGACTGGTTGGGGACGTCTATGAAAAACCTGATCTTGGTATGAAGATGAGTTTGAGATTATTTTGCGAGAATTAATTGCACAGATTTTTCTGAAGATGCTCATTAAAGTAAGAAGCGTCTGCAACTCATGAGAAGAAATTGAGACAAACATTTTGTGGTCTTTCAAATTCCATCATTGAGTTGCAGAGGTTCGCAGTCCTGTTGCTCGAGTTTGAACATGTTAAAAAAAATAAAAAATCGTGCAACAAATTTGCTCTCAGAATAGTCCCCCGAGTCATCGCGGACATTTCGTACACCTGCGCTGGAGCTCTTCTCTAACAGAAAAAATATCTTGGTATAAAAACCATGCCAATTAATATTATTGTTTTTTTTAATTCAATCTTTATTTAGGATGGCACGGTGGCTCAGTTGGTAGAGCTGTTGCCTCTCAATGAGAAGGTCGCCGGTTCAAATCCCAGTCCGGCGGTCTTTCTGGGTGGAGTTTGCATGTTCTCTCCATGCATGCGTGGGTTTTCTCCGGGTACTCCAGTTTCCTCCCACAGACTAAAAACATCCATGTTAGACTGATTGGTAATTAAATTGTGAGTGACGGTGTAAATGTTTGTTTGTCTCGTTTGTCTCTGTGTTCTTGTGACCCATCCAGTGCGTACCCCGCCCCTCACACAGTGATTGCTGGTCATGGGCACCGGCGACCCCCGTGACCCAAAATGGAAGAAGCGGGTAAAAGATAATGGATGGATGAATGTGTGCTTTGATAGATTAAATCATAAACGTTGGTACAGCTGCCAGTGCGAGTACAACAGAGGCCCAGGCGGTTCTATGTGGGCAGAGTTGGACTGTCAAGAATGCAGCTTTGCAAACCACACCCTCAAAAACAAATTTTAATTTTTAAAAACTGTCCATTGAAAGCGTCGCTACGCCGGTCGTTTGGTTGCAAAGCCTGCAACAGAAAATCATCCTTTCCCCCCCACAGTTTCAAGTCGTATCCCAGTGAGATGCTGACTTCACAGAGACACATTAACGTCCGTACACTCTGCTGCCTTTGGCTAATTGTTGTAATAAAAAGTAGAAATGTGTAGTGCGAGTGTGTTATCCAGGCATGCAGCACTGCAGTTGATGTGTATGCAAATCTTTGTGCACAAACATGAAGGGACGACTGAAGAAAGAGCTGAACTCTGCAGTCGTTCCAGCCTTTCCCTGCTGCCGCAGGATGATGGTTTTAAGGAGCGCCACGCAGCCGAGCAGAACTAATAAAGCCGGAGTACTTTATTCCATTTCCTCCTGGTTTTCACATCGTTTTGGACTGTCCTTCCTTTTATGTGATTTGTAAAGGCTGTCGACGGAGGATAATGATCTTCAGCGACTGCGACCTCATTATTCATTTATTTATTTGTTTTATTTCCCTGCTTCTCTAATTGCACTGCTTGACAATGTGGAACAGATCAGCCGCTCCCCTCAAGGAAAAGTGTGCTCAAAGCTGCTGTGGATGTTTGGAAGTTAGCCACGGTTGGGGGGGTGGTGGGATCCAGAGCTCGGGGGGCCGTGCTGAATGCCAGCCTGTAAGTGAGTTTGCTGCCTTAAAAGAAGAAGGGGGAAGTGAAAAGGAGATTATGTAACCCGTCCAGAGTCCCAGACAGTTTCTCAACAAGAGCTCGTTGTGTGTCTTGAGTCCTGCAGATACTCCGTGTCCGTTTGTTGTTCACCTTCCTCCGGGCCCAGCTTACTGGAAACCCTTGGAAGCTCTTTGAAATGTAAATAGGACTGCGAGGGCCACGTACAGTTCAGCGCGGAGCCCGAGCTGCAGGGTCCACAGCCAGGTGCTGCGTGTGACCTCAGGAGCAGCTGTGTAATCACAAAGAGCCAGCTTAATCCTGCGTTTAGGATAAACACACAAACACGAAAGGTCGAAGGTTAATGTATGCTGTCGTCAGGTTGATGGGTATATTACAGTTCTGTGTCTTAAACCCCATTCTGCTGTTTTTCTTTAAAGCATCACAGGATGCGGGAGCGTGACCCCGTTCGTGTCGAGTTTCAGCGCCCGTTTCAGAACGGTGGCACCTCTGCAGAGTCGCTCTCTCAGATCCTGTTTCTCAGGTGGCCACGCTCGGCATTTGCTAGGATCATCTAGCTATTTCCTGTCATTAAGTTTAATTTTCACATTTTAAAAAAACTGACTCCCTGAGGAGGCATCTTGCATCTCTGGTTAGCTCTTGCTGCTTCGGTTGTTGACTTTATAGATCGCAGCTGAACTATTGATGGGTCTCCTTTGCGTTTTAGTTTATCCATTGAGTCAACATCATGTCAGATGCTAGAAAAGGAACATAGTGCATGCAATGCTCCATGTTTTTCTCCTCTGGAGTTTCGGGATGCACCGTATTTTGGTATTGATTTCATATTTAATAGCTTTTCTCTGTGTGTGGTTTCTCTGGGATGACGGTAAGGATAAGAATCCGCATATATCATAGTTAACGACGGTCCAACAAAGTGTTTCTCACTGCTACAAACCAGGCACAGCAACTGAGATTTTGTGTATAGCAACGTCTTGTTGGAGTCGTTCATTCTAACAAACCCTGCTGGATGAAATGTTCGCAATCAACCAAAATGAACCCAAGCGATTCTCTCTTTATCACCTGGTTCTGCAGCTGCCTGGCACTGAGGGCGTTTTCTTCAAATGTTGCCATCTTTGTGACATTCTTCAGAGCATGCTGCTGTGTGGAGATAAGGAAGTGAGGAGTAAGGAAATGTGTTTATTTGGGGTACTGTTGTAAATCCCGACCAGCAGAGTGATAAAAGACGGACACCTTCCTGCGCCCAGCTCTCATCTTGGCTCGACCAAGGTCGAAGTGCATTAAAGGATCCACCTCTTTGTGTGCCATTTTAAATTTCACATAAATATTAATGTCCAAAGACTTCCGAGTGCATTCAGCAGCAGAGGGAAAGCTGCAGCGACTTGAATCTGTAGGCGATCTGGGATGTTTGCACTCTTCATACCTTTCCTTATCTGCTTCATAAGGGCACCACATCAGATCAGTGGTCCTGATGGGTTTTAAAGGTCAAAGGGCTCTCGCTTCATGTCGGATCAGTGCACTCGGCTGGTGGTGGAAGAAAAAAAATTGTCTTCGCCCAATTCCCTGGATGCTTTTCTCCATTTAGCATTCTGGAAGGGGGATGGTAGGATGGTTTAACATGGGGATAAGAATAGAGACAAGATGCAAAAGAAAAAATAATTTATGTTGTACTTTATAGAATATGGGCGGGTGATGGGAAGCTATATATTCATCGGTTTATAATAAAAGTTTAAACTTGTTTCTTCCATTTTTGTAATAATTAGAACAGATTGAACTCTGTTCATGTGTTAACTGGCCTAAATGCTCACGTATATTTACAATATATTCCTTTTTACAGTTTGAACTGTTTGTTTGCTTGTAAAAATTTAAACAGTCATGGTTTTATAGATATTGCAATAAAGTTGTATTCTCTTCTTGTTCTTGTTGTTCTTGTTGTTGTTGATGTTCTTCTTCTTCTTGAGGTGTCACCATAGAGTCCTTCTCTATCTCATTCTGTCCTCTGTCCTCACTCCATCTACCTCCATGTCCTCTCTAACTGCATCCATATTTCTCCACTTTGTCTTTTTCCTGGCAGCTGCATTTCTAACATCCTTCTACCAGTATACACACTGTCCCTCCTTTGGACATGTCCAAACCGTCTCAGTATGGTCTCTCTAACTTTATCTCCCAGTTGTTCAACCTGTGCTGTACCTCTGAAGATCTCATTCCTAATCTTCTCCATCCTTGTCTCTCCTAAGGAGAACCTCAACATCTTCATTTCTGCCACTTCCAGTTCTTTCTCCTGTCTTTTTGTCCATGTCTCTGTCTCCAGACCATACAACATAGCTGGTCCCACAACTGCCTTGTAAACGTTTCCTTTGACCTTTGCCGACACCTTTTTGTCACAAATCACTCCTGAAGCTTTTTCCATATTTTGTTATTTTTGGGTGTAACTGGGACCTTGAGTACACAATTCCGTTCCACCTCATGTACCACATGTGAAGCGAATAAAAAACCTCGAACCTTATGATTATAACATTGTTGCCTTATCAGCCTGACCCCGTTGTCTGTTAAATTAATTAATAGCAATTAATTATTAAGACTCTTCAACTGGTGGAACAAGAACTGTGTCTGCAGTATTTTCTGACTCTTTCTATGAAGCGTCCGACTCCTCTCTAAATCAGTCGGATCAAGAATGTGCCGAGGAGTGGAAGGAGAGAGGAATGCAAACTTTGGAGCTCCACTCTCCCCTGATGATTCAGTGCCTGATGAAGTTGTCCAAGGAGACAGAAGCACAAATGGGTCTTTTAAACTCTCAGTGCATTTGCGTGTGTTTGCAAAGGTGTGCGTGTCTGGGTGGTTCTCAGCAGGAGGTTGGTCCACGACACCCTCCTAACCGCCACGCCTCTTCTAACACACCCACCACATGCCATGCCAGCTGCAGCTGTTGTCTCTCAATGCTAGAGATGTCGAAAATCCCTCTCCCTCTGCAATTAGAGCTGCGGTTTGCTGAATGGCACACATTGCAGTGTCCTAAAATTGCGTTCGGTCCCCTTTCTGCTCACAAGAACACTGAGTAAATAGAATCTGATGAGTGAGAATGGCGGAGAAAAGTAAAAGTGCATCAGAGTTGACAGATTGTGTATTGTGCAAGTTGCTCCTTGTGATGTGCTGTTGCCCCGGCTGAAGGAACCAAAGGGTATATAAAAGGCCTCATTGATGGGGTGGGTCTTCATGCCTGACTGAAAATGTTCTCTTTCCATCGAGTCAAGTGGTGCATTGTGATCCCGACTAAAGAAATGCAAATATATAGAACAGATGTACTGCTCTGCTTCTTCCCTACTTTGTCAGCAGGAGTCTCACTCTGGTGGGGACTGTGCCGGGTGCACCCTTGGTGCAACACTGAAGTGTTAACAAGGGGAAAGGCATGCCACCCTGCCTTTCAGGCCCCGCTCTCAGTAAAGCTAGATGCTCAGGAGAGATAAATTGAAGCTTTTGTGGCCTTTGCCAGGAGGAGAGCGACACAATGAAGGACACACACAGAGTGCAGTCTTTTTCCAGAGAAAAACAGCTAAAAGCAGCATTTCTGTCCCTCCTCCTCCTTTCTCTCCTTCACTTACTCCACATATTCATTCCTTTCACTCTCACTCTCCGATTCCTTAAATCTCTTCCTGCTCCGTGAGAAACTAACCTTCCTCACACCATGTTTCCATAAACGGACTGAGGGAATGGAAAATAACTCCCTCTCTCCACCCGCGACTACATGTCCCTTTTTCAGGGCTGTACACTCACTCCTCCTAATGATGCTTGGTGTTTTGGACTGTTGTGAGCCCGACACAGTGCATCTAATACACTCTGGTTCCCGCAGTCCTAAAATAGCGTTGCTACTTATCAAGCATTAGCAGGACCCTCCACTAAAACGAGATGGAGGTCAAATTGCTCTGCCGCCTCGCATTCGGAGTACCACTGCACATCTTTTCACCCCGATGACGGGGACATGGGAAGAAACACACCAGGACAGGTTGGTGTGGATATGGTGCTTTCATGAAGGAGAACCAAATAAATATTTTGATTTTAAAACGAACCATAGCTAAATTCTGATGTGAAGCTTTTAGGTCATATTGAGTCTCGTTTTTCAGCTTAAAAATGCTCACATGGGGTCTCGCACAGCTGCATATATGAGCTTGGGCTCAAGTAGATGGAACAGCAACGGAAAACGACTGATTTCCACTTTTTCTGAATTCAATTAAAATCGCACAAAATTTTAACATTTACAAAACAACTTCATTTTTTTCTAACATCTACTCAGGTGAATGTTTGTCGGACTAGTGTGCTTGCTTCAGTGCTGCTAACTCCTCAGTAAAAAATGTATATATCGTCTGTCCTAAACGTTACCTGAAGTCACTGAATTACATCATAATTGGGGATGCACGATATGGGATTTTTGGCCGATATCCAATTTGCCGATATGTTAAAACTTATTTGGCCGATAACTGATACCAATACCGAT
>NC_056498.1:48456971-48458086 GCF_014905685.2 Nematolebias whitei
AAGGAACATTAGACACAACTAACAAAGGAATAGGCTCTGATCATTTCAACTCGTTTGTCATCAACTCTAGTTAAAATGTGTCTATTCAACCTTGTAATGGGTCAATATTGAACAATATTTTAACTTCCTGACACCATTTTTAAAATTTGGACCGGAGTGTCGAGCCATTTGGAGACGTCTCTTGTCTCCTAACATCATGGACTGACACATTTTAATATTGCAGCAAGAATTTATTATTCAAGTTCAGAAGAAGTTGGTTTTCAAAGTTTTTGAGTTCAGTCTGGCTCTTTTGGGAGAGAGAATCTGTCCTGTTGTACCGAGCAGTCTTTCAATAAGACCATGGGTGGCGTGTATCTTCTGACTGACTCTCTTGCAGTGGAATACATTTTGGGTGTGTTAGCGATGCTGCAGGTGCACCCAGCTCAGTGACATATATACTAAAATATATGTCACTGACCCAGCTCTTCTTGAAGGCGGGCCTAACGTTACCTGCCCACTTTACAGTGATTCAATGGACCAGCTCCCCTCTCTTGGTTACTTTCAAAGTAACAAACAAATAAAAGCTGCAACACGAATGTAACTTGTAATGCAACGCGTTATAGAAATGTAGTGTAGTAGAAAGTACAGATACATGAAAAATGTACTTAAGTACAGTAACGAAGTATTTGTACTTAGTTACATCCCACCACTGGTCTTCGGGGTTGTTTTAGCCTTTTGTCCATTTTAATCTGCGGCAAACTGTTGAATGCACGTCCAGCTGTAAATCACATAATCCAATGAGAATCAATGCTGCCCAAAATAACTTCATAATCTAAGACAAGACAAAAAAACAAACAAACAAAAAAAAAAAAAAGCCTTTTTTTATTACCGATATGAAAATTTAAAGATAACTTTGATTTAAAATAAATAAAAAAAAGATAAGCTTCAGTGGCTCATTAGAGTCACCATGGTAACCACACATGTCAGTCACGCCTGACTGCCAGGTTGTTGGAAACAGAAACAAATTTATTTATTTTTTCACTTATTCACTCACTCATTTAAGAAAAGCAAAACAAATTAATTAAAAAGAAAATATTTATTAAATAAAATAATGTAATAAAAAATGAAGACTCAAA
>NC_056498.1:48458186-48474648 GCF_014905685.2 Nematolebias whitei
ATGCATGCGTGGGTTTTCTCCGGGTACTCCAGTTTCCTCCCACAGACTAAAAACATCCATGTTAGACTGATTGGTAATTAAATTGTGAGTGACGGTGTAAATGTTTGTTTGTCTCGTTTGTCTCTGTGTTCTTGTGACCCATCCAGTGCGTACCCCGCCCCTCACACAGTGATTGCTGGTCATGGGCACCGGCGACCCCCGTGACCCAAAATGGAAGAAGCGGGTAAAAGATAATGGATGGATGAATGTGTGCTTTGATAGATTAAATCATAAACGTTGGTACAGCTGCCAGTGCGAGTACAACAGAGGCCCAGGCGGTTCTATGTGGGCAGAGTTGGACTGTCAAGAATGCAGCTTTGCAAACCACACCCTCAAAAACAAATTTTAATTTTTAAAAACTGTCCATTGAAAGCGTCGCTACGCCGGTCGTTTGGTTGCAAAGCCTACAACAGAAAATCATCCTTTCCCCCCACAGTTTCAAGTCGTATCCCAGTGAGATGCTGACTTCACAGAGACACATTAACGTCCGTACACTCTGCTGCCTTTGGCTAATTGTTGTAATAAAAAGTAGAAATGTGTAGTGCGAGTGTGTTATCCAGGCATGCAGCACTGCAGTTGATGTGTATGCAAATCTTTGTGCACAAACACGAAGGGACGACTGAAGAAAGAGCTGAACTCTGCAGTCGGTCCAGCCTTTCCCTGCTGCCGCAGGATGATGGTTTTAAGGAGCGCCACGCAGCCGAGCAGAACTAATAAAGCCGGAGTACTTTATTCCATTTCCTCCTGGTTTTCACATCGTTTTGGACTGTCCTTCCTTTTATGTGATTTGTAAAGGCTGTCGACGGAGGATAATGATCTTCAGCGACTGCGACCTCATTATTCATTTATTTATTTGTTTTATTTCCCTGCTTCTCTAATTGCACTGCTTGACAATGTGGAACAGATCAGCCGCTCCCCTCAAGGAAAGTGTGCTCAAAGCTGCTGTGGATGTTTGGAAGTTAGCCACGGTTGGGGGGGTGGTGGGATCCAGAGCTCGGGGGGCCGTGCTGAATGCCAGCCTGTAAGTGAGTTTGCTGCCTTAAAAGAAGAAGGGGGAAGTGAAAAGGAGATTATGTAACCCGTCCAGAGTCCCAGACAGTTTCTCAACAAGAGCTCGTTGTGTGTCTTGAGTCCTGCAGATACTCCGTGTCCGTTTGTTGTTCACCTTCCTCCGGGCCCGGCTTACTGGAAACCCTTGGAAGCTCTTTGAAATGTAAATAGGACTGCGAGGGCCACGTACAGTTCAGCGCGGAGCCCGAGCTGCAGGGTCCACAGCCAGGTGCTGCGTGTGACCTCAGGAGCAGCTGTGTAATCACAAAGAGCCAGCTTAATCCTGCGTTTAGGATAAACACACAAACACGAAAGGTCGAAGGTTAATGTATGCTGTCGTCAGGTTGATGGGTATATTACAGTTCTGTGTCTTAAACCCCATTCTGCTGTTTTTCTTTAAAGCATCACAGGATGCGGGAGCGTGACCCCGTTCGTGTCGAGTTTCAGCGCCCGTTTCAGAACGGTGGCACCTCTGCAGAGTCGCTCTCTCAGATCCTGTTTCTCAGGTGGCCACGCTCGGCATTTGCTAGGATCATCTAGCTATTTCCTGTCATTAAGTTTAATTTTCACATTTTAAAAAAACTGACTCCCTGAGGAGGCATCTTGCATCTCTGGTTAGCTCTTGCTGCTTCGGTTGTTGACTTTATAGATCGCAGCTGAACTATTGATGGGTCTCCTTTGCGTTTTAGTTTATCCATTGAGTCAACATCATGTCAGATGCTAGAAAAGGAACATAGTGCATGCAATGCTCCATGTTTTTCTCCTCTGGAGTTTCGGGATGCACCGTATTTTGGTATTGATTTCATATTTAATAGCTTTTCTCTGTGTGTGGTTTCTCTGGGATGACAGTAAGGATAAGAATCCGCATATATCATAGTTAACGACGGTCCAACAAAGTGTTTCTCACTGCTACAAACCAGGCACAGCAACTGAGATTTTGTGTATAGCAACGTCTTGTTGGAGTCGTTCATTCTAACAAACCCTGCTGGATGAACTGTTCGCAATCAACCCAAATGAACCCAAGCGATTCTCTCTTTATCACCTGGTTCTGCAGCTGCCTGGCACTGAGGGCGTTTTCTTCAAATGTTGCCATCTTTGTGACATTCTTCAGAGCATGCTGCTGTGTGGAGATAAGGAAGTGAGGAGTAAGGAAATGTGTTTATTTGGGGTGCTGTTGTAAATCCCGACCAGCAGAGTGATAAAAGACGGACACCTTCCTGCGCCCAGCTCTCATCTTGGCTCGACCGAGGTCGAAGTGCATTAAAGGATCCACCTCTTTGTGTGCCATTTTAAATTTCACATAAATATTAATGTCCAAAGACTTCCGAGTGCATTCAGCAGCAGAGGGAAAGCTGCAGCGACTTGAATCTGTAGGCGATCTGGGATGTTTGCACTTCTTCATACCTTTCCTTATCTGCTTCATAAGGGCACCACATCAGATCAGTGGTCCTGATGGGTTTTAAAGGTCAAAGGGCTCTCGCTTCATGTCGGATCAGTGCACTCGGCTGGTGGTGGAAGAAAAAAAATAGTCTTCGCCCAACTCCCTGGATGCTTTTCTCCATTTAGCATTCTGGAAGGGGGATGGTAGGATGGTTTAACATGGGGATAAGAATAGAGACAAGATGCAAAAGAAAAAATAATTTATGTTGTACTTTATAGAATATGGGCGGGTGATGGGAAGCTATATATTCATCGGTTTATAATAAAAGTTTAAACTTGTTTCTTCCATTTTTGTAATAATTAGAACAGATTGAACTCTGTTCATGTGTTAACTGGCCTAAATGCTCAGGTATATTTACAATATATTCCTTTTTACAGTTTGAACTGTTTGTTTGCTTGTAAAAATTTAAACAGTCATGGTTTTATAGATATTGCAATAAAGTTGTATTCTCTTCTTGTTCTTGTTGTTCTTGTTGTTGTTGATGTTCTTCTTCTTCTTGAGGTGTCACCATAGAGTCCTCCTCTATCTCATTCTGTCCTCTGTCCTCACTCCAACTACCTCCATGTCCTCTCTAACTGCATCCATATTTCTCCACTTTGTCTTTTTCCTGGCAGCTGCATTTCTAACATCCTTCTACCAGTATACACACTGTCCCTCCTCTGGACATGTCCAAACCGTCTCAGTGTGGTCTCTCTAACTTTATCTCCCAGTTGTTCAACCTGTGCTGTACCTCTGAAGATCTCATTCCTAATCTTCTCCATCCTTGTCTCTCCTAAGGAGAACCTCAACATCTTCATTTCTGCCACTTCCAGTTCTTTCTCCTGTCTTTTTGTCCATGTCTCTGTCTCCAGACCATACAACATAGCTGGTCCCACAACTGCCTTGTAAACGTTTCCTTTGACCTTTGCCGTCACCTTTTTGTCACAAATCACTCCTGAAGCTTTTTCCATATTTTGTTATTTTTGGGTGTAACTGGGACCTTGAGTACACAATTCCGTTCCACCTCATGTACCACATGTGAAGCGAATAAAGAACCTCGAACCTTATGATTATAACATTGTTGCCTTATCAGCCTGACCCCGTTGTCTGTTAAATTAATTAATAGCAATTAATTATTAAGACTCTTCAACTGGTGGAACAAGAACTGTGTCTGCAGTATTTTCTGACTCTTTCTATGAAGCGTCCGACTCCTCTCTAAATCAGTCGGATCAAGAATGTGCCGAGGAGTGGAAGGAGAGAGGAATGCAAACTTTGGAGCTCCACTCTCCCCTGATGATTCAGTGCCTGATGAAGTTGTACAAGGAGACAGAAGCACAAATGGGTCTTTTAAACTCTCAGTGCATTTGCGTGTGTTTGCAAAGGTGTGCGTGTCTGGGTGGTTCTCAGCAGGAGGTTGGTCCACGACACCCTCCTAACCGCCACGCCTCTTCTAACACACCCACCACATGCCATGCCAGCTGCAGCTGTTGTCTCTCAATGCTAGAGATGTCGAAAATCCCTCTCCCTCTGCAATTAGAGCTGCGGTTTGCTGAATGGCACACATTGCAGTGTCCTAAAATTGCGTTCGGTCCCCTTTCTGCTCACAAGAACACTGAGTAAATAGAATCTGATGAGTGAGAATGGCGGAGAAAAGTAAAAGTGCATCAGAGTTGACAGATTGTGTATTGTGCAAGTTGCTCCTTGTGATGTGCTGTTGCCCCGGCTGAAGGAACCAAAGGGTATATAAAAGGCCTCATTGATGGGGTGGGTCTTCATGCCTGACTGAAAATGTTCTCTTTCCATCGAGTCAAGTGGTGCATTGTGATCCCGACTAAAGAAATGCAAATATATAGAACAGATGTACTGTTCTGCTTCTTCCCTACTTTGTCAGCAGGAGTCTCACTCTGGTGGGGACTGTGCCGGGTGCACCCTTGGTGCAACACTGAAGTGTTAACAAGGGGAAAGGCATGCCACCCTGCCTTTCAGGCCCCGCTCTCAGTAAAGCTAGATGCTCAGGAGAGATAAATTGAAGCTTTTGTGGCCTTTGCCAGGAGGAGAGCGACACAATGAAGGACACACACAGAGTGCAGTCTTTTTCCAGAGAAAAACAGCTAAAAGCAGCATTTCTGTCCCTCCTCCTCCTTTCTCTCCTTCACTTACTCCACATATTCATTCCTTTCACTCTCACTCTCCGATTCCTTAAATCTCTTCCTGCTCCGTGAGAAACTAACCTTCCTCACACCATGTTTCCATAAACGGACTGAGGGAATGGAAAATAACTCCCTCTATCCACCCGCGACTACATGTCCCTTTTTCAGGGCTGTACACTCACTCCTCCTAATGATGCTTGGTGTTTTGGACTGTTGTGAGCCCGTCACAGTGCATCTAATACACTCTGGTTCCCGCAGTCCTAAAATAGCGTTGCTACTTATCAAGCATTAGCAGGACCCTCCACTAAAACGAGATGGAGGTCAAATTGCTCTGCCGCCTCGCATTCGGAGTACCACTGCACATCTTTTCACCCCGATGACGGGGACATGGGAAGAAACACACCAGGACAGGTTGGTGTGGATATGGTGCTTTCATGAAGGAGAACCAAATAAATATTTTGATTTTAAAACCAACCATAGCTAAATTCTGATGTGAAGCTTTTAGGTCATATTGAGTCTCGTTTTTCAGCTTAAAAATGCTCACATGGGGTCTCGCACAGCTGCATATATGAGCTTGGGCTCAAGTAGATGGAACAGCAACGGAAAACGACTGATTTCCACTTTTTCTGAATTCAATTAAAATCGCACAAAATTTTAACATTTACAAAACAACTTCATTTTTTTCTTACATCTACTCAGGTGAATGTTTGTTGGACTAGTGTGCTTGCTTCAGTGCTGCTAACTCCTCAGTAAAAAATGTATATATTGTCTGTCCTAAACGTTACTTGAAGTCACTGAATTACATCATAATTGGGGATGCACGATATGGGATTTTTGGCCGATATCCAATTTGCCGATATGTTAAAACTTATTTGGCCGATAACTGATACCAATACCGATATTTTTTTCCTAGACCTACTTACAGAGACTCCATAACTTGCTCTGCTGTTGAATTAAAATACTATTATTCTGCATGGTCTTTTGTCAATTTGGCCTGCTACCAAATGCAGATGCCAAAATGGGGTCTGAAAATGATGCAACACTTAAACTCTGATTATGTTTAATGTCAAATTTTCTCATGACAATTACGCTCTCTAACACTATGGCAACACTTGAACATTGCAAAGTTGTACGTTTTCATATCTATCTATCTATCTATATATATATATATATATATATATATATATATATATATATATATATAATATGTATATGTATCTTTATATGGGTGAGTTATTTTGACGGAATGGCCAAAGTCCGATATTTAACTTTATCTCTAATATCGGCTGATACCGATACCATGCCGATAATATTGTGCATCCCTAATCATAATCTAATTTGCATAATTGGCCATGTCCTTGCAATAGAAATGGAGGTTGCCGGAGAAAAGAATAACGCAGTGGAGGAAACGAAACAATTTAAAATAGTTTCTCTGAACATTCCTTGTGTTCCACCTTTCCTCTTTTATCTGGGCTTGGGACCAGCAAAGGTGACCCAAAAGAGACACCCGGCTGTTTTAGTGCATTAATTTGTATTAGATGAAGAAAATTGAACGTTTACACCACTCTCTGACTGTAAGCCTGGGTGATACCACCTCATGCACGGTTCTTTTGCAGTCTGGACATGGAGGGGGGAACGCGTCCAGCTCTGACTGCAGCTGGGATGGATGCTTCTCAACAACTGAGCCACCTGAGAGTCCTGCTCGTTGAGAAGAGCCAACAAAAACACCAGCGAATGAGTCTAGATTTGTCACTAGTCTCTTTGTTAACAAAAAGAAATAAAAAATGCTAGAGGAATCTAAATATTTTGAGACGAGCTGGTCTGGGAAGCTCAGTCCTCACCTCCTCCTACAGGTGTGCAGTGGAGAGCATCCTGTGCTCCAGCATCAATGTGTGGCATGGAGGCTGCACAGCTGCAGAAAGAAAAGCTTTGCAGAGAGTGGTGAAGGCTGCACAGAAGATGTTGGAGTCAGTCTCCCCACCATCACAGACTTTTACGCCTCTAGATGCAGGAAGAGGGCCACTTGCATCACGAAGGACCCCACTCACCCAGCACACACACTTTTGGCCTTGCTCCCATCAGGAAGGAGGTTGAGGAGCATTAAGTGTAGAACCACTAGACTGAGGAACAGCTTCTACCCTGAGGCTGTTAGACTCATGAATGTCTAACCAGGATAATCACTGTGATGTCACTTTAATTGGACATTTGACACTTGATCCATCTGCTGACAATTGACTTGTGCAGGTTGCTGTTCACCACACCCCATTTATATTATTGTTGGTGTATACTTTATATCCTTATATACAGTTTATTTTTTATATATACTTTAAATATATTGCTTTCTTGGGTGTACCTGGGACCTAGAGTACACAGTTTTGTTCCACCTCATGTACCACATGTGATGCGAATGACTATAAAGTCTTCTTGAACCTTAAACCTTGAAATATAGTGACAAAGTTGCTCAGTTATCAACCGTGGCTAGTAGCTATCATTGTTCTGCTGCGTTAGACTGAACCAACGATGATGTGGAGGAGCTGTACTCTGTATTTACTTTTTTTTTTTTTTCACCAATAAATAGGAGAACGAAAACCTTGAAAATGTTGAAGCAGCTGCTCCGGTGATCAAACACCTTCGACATTAACATCTCTAATATTTTTGCTCCAGTTTTACCCTTCTCGTTATGCAGGCTCTCTTTCTTTTCTGCTCCTCCTGGTGTATTTACCTTCCACTGCAGTCGTTATTTCTCAGCCCCTCTGTTTGTCTTCTCGTTCCTTCCCTCTCCTGTGTGGCTTTTGGCGTATTGTTGACTTAACTGTCACGTTGCGGCTGTCGGGGCCTTTGCATGTACATTTGCATGGCAGTTGTTGCCTCCATCTGCAGAGCGTCCTGCCTGCACCGGGCCTTCTCTCGTGCGGGGGTCTGCTCTGGGAACAGATGTTTTTGATGCCACTTGTAGAGGAAAAGCTTCGAAAGTGACTCCACGAAGGAGACGCCAGCTGCGTGGCAAACCAGGGCCGCCTGGTTCTGAGAAACTCGACCGGAGCCGTTCTTTTCCCGATCTCTGGAGAACACGACCAGTTTTCACATAATCGGACTGTTCTCTTTGGGAGAACTTCATTAATTACAGAAGGAAGTCGCTCTGTTGGAACGAACACCCCCAGATGGCCACAATAAAATCACTCCGCATGCTGTTGTTTGGTTTTTAGATTGATTTCCATGTTTCACTCTTGTATTTGTAGATTTTCATTTTGAAATGCCTGCAGCATGCCAACAGGTTTACGCATGAAGGGATTGAAATCCTTTTAAACCGCTTGTTTCATCATGTTGTTTTCCTTTTTGTTTTTTGTAGTCAGCTGTGAATCAGACATCTGCCGCCCTGTTTGGTCATCTAACAACGCTGAAATCTTTCCCCAATCTGCTGTTAAACGTGTTTTAATGTGAACTTATCGCTCCCTGAGCCCTCTGTAAACTGATAATGCTGCAGCCTTCAACTGGTTTTAGCTTCCTCCCCTTTCCTTGTGAACTTCTTAAACCATCAGCCTCCTTGACCTTTGGTCACTTACTGCTGTATTGTTCAAAAACCAGTGTGTCATTTTGATAAATAATGTTTTGCTTCATACAAATAGAAGCAATAGCTGGTGAAAACATTGCAAAAGACTTCGAGGGAAATCTTGGCATGCTAAGAAGCTAAACGTGTTTTGCTCAAGTGTTTATTGGTGTGAGCAACGGAAATAAAGAGCCTGTCCACACGGGAACGAGGTTTACTGGATATGCAGAAGCAGGGGCGATTCTAGAATCTGACCTTTAGGGGTGCTTAGCCCCCAGCGCTGACAGTGGATCTTGGCTTGAACAATGCGGTGGCCATTGGTGTCAGAAGCATTTGTAATGCCATTTCCTGCATTCTGGTGTATTTTAAACGGTTGTTAAACATCTACGTTTACCTACATTTGCAAACACTTGATTCAATATCCAACGATGCTCAGTCAGGTTATTTGGACTGTTTCTTTTTTCTAGAGACATTTCATCCTCTATCCAGAGGGCTTCATCAGTCTGAGGAGCTCCAAGTAAACCGTTTCCCCACAAAGCATTAAACTCCTTAAGTGGACCAACCAGTTTGCTGGAGATAAGATGGTTTCTGGGGGCTGTCCTGTCCCCCGTCGACTCCTCCCAGACAGCCACAGCCAAGGTGGTTCAAGGCAACAAAGTTCATGCTCAGTCATCCAGCAAACTGGTTGGTCCACTTGAGTTTACTGCTTTGTGGGGAAACGGTTTACTTGGAGCTCGTGAGACTGATGAAGCCTTCTGGATTGAGGGTGAAACGTCTCTAGAAAAAATAAACTGTCCAGATGACCTGACTGAGCATTATTGGATTTGGTACCTGGATGATTGAGCATGAACTTTGTTGACTTGATTCAATAACTATTTCAGAGAGCAACAAGACATAACCTGACCAACAGCTCTCCTTGTGTGAATACAGCACGCTCCATTTCTTACACATCCTAACAGCCCCCCCTCTACCCCCGGTCGACAGCTGTATTTTGGTGCACAGCACATGCGCTAGCTACAATGCTACAGACATAGCGCTTCGCTTTTGTCACGCATACCTGCGCAGCTCCTGCAAGTAAGTAACGTTTCACTTCAGGACAAATTGAGATCGTCAATTGATCAGTTGCTGATGAGCCTCCTGGACTGATTGACAGGTGGCGTCAAGGAGCCAACTCATCAAAAAAAATCAGATTTTACTGGCCCGTTTGTGTCATAATTTATTCCAAATTACATCAATATTTTGGTGAATTTAAGGTTTGAGAACTGTTTTCTTACAAAATCCTAATTATTGTTTCTTGATTTTTCAGGGCTGCGAAGTAGGGGTGCACCGACAAATCGGCTCAGATTTCCTTAATTTTGCGTGATCGGCTGATACATGAGAAACCGATTTTACCAATTTTTTGTTTTTGTAGCTTTAACATCAATTGACTGAACTTAATTTATATTTCAGAGCGCTACCTCATGTTCAGTTAAAACAAGTTTGTGTTGTTTCTAGGATATTGTTCAAGGGTATGTTTTTCAAATAAATAATATTGGAACATTGAAGGTGCATTGTGACCTTATAACACCTGACACTGTCGCTTAGAAAACAAAATCAGAATCGGCAGGTCAGACTTTTTAGAAATCGTGATCGGTGATCGCCAGAAAACGGTAATTGGTGCACCCCTAGTGCTAAGTTAAAATTTATTGGTGCTTGAGCAGCATTTCCGTGTGGACGAGGCCTAATTTTCCTGTGTTTTCAAATTCAGGTCTTTGACATTTGAGACGTGTGAAACGATGCAATATTTATTGTGATCTGTTGCTGTGGCTGTGACTCGCCCACCTCCTCACTTCATGGGAATCATTTAAATGTCTCCAAAAACACCACATTTTCCAGAGATTTGGAAGTAAAAGAAACAAAAATGTACTTTAAGTTGAGCTCGTCTTGGTCTTATCACAGACATTTATCAACTGTTTGTTCAGGCAGGTATTAATTTGGTAACCTGTGCATGTGCGCGTGCACGCAGCAACATGTCTGTGAATCCACCGGCTCGCTGCCCGTCTCTTTGCTCCGCTCTCCCTCAACTTTCTATCTTTGTTCAAAAGGGAGGTCTGCTGTCACTCAAGGCTGTCATGCGCGGGCAGAAAAGTTGCCTAGCAACAACAAAAAGATGATGCGAACGAAGCCGGCGTTTACCCTGCGCCCCTCCCTCACCTCGTGCGCCACACCTCCCCCACCCATCCTCGTGCGCTCTGCCCCTCTCTTGTTGAGAAAGAAGTGGGAGCGATGGCGAATTTGGACAACAGATTTAGAACAAACGGAGAGGAGGAGACGCCACGGGGAGACGAGGAGGTGACATTCTGAGTTGCTGCTCCGCCCGGTGCCTGCCAGCTGTTGTTCCTGCTTCTCTCTCTGCAGGAGGAGCAAGCCGTTTCCCTCATCACCCCCAGCTCCATGTTGCATAACTAAGACAAACTTGTCTTACCCAAAGCATGTTATCAGCGGGGCTAAAAATATCGGACAGCAAATATGTCACACGCCTCGCTATCGCCACACCCTCGTGGAAGAAAATACAACCGCATCAACCAGTGCCCTACATCGTCTGTGGGTTAATGAACGTCTCCTGGTGGAAGCAATCAAGCGAATGCTTTTGTTTGTTCCCAACCACATTGCGCTGCCTCAACTGGTTGCTGTAATTATGTTGGACGGCTCCGTGGCTGCCACACTCCCATGCTGAGTTCACTTGTCTTGTCAGGTTGAGCGCAGATTGACAGTAGCTACCCTCTGGGTTGTTGATTAACAAGGAATAGGGATAGGTCTGCGTTGCCACACGAGGCTGGAGGTTTCAGCTCTGACTTTACATTGATTAAAGAAAATTAGCCCAAGTGCTCCGCTCAGGGTTTGACACGTTTCCCCACTTTTCTTATCCGATTTAAAAAAAATACTCGATATTAATCAATCGTCGCCTTTTTGTTTAACCCTGATTGAACGGTTTGGTGTTTTTTGCTGCTTTCTTGGTTAAAGTTTCTTTAGAAGGCGGTGCTCTCGCAACATAAGCTCCACGTCTCTCTTTAAAACGGTATTTTTAAATAAGTTAATTTGCACACTAAGGCTCAGCTCTAATTTTAGGGTCAGTAAAGTCACAGCAGGAAACTCAGCTGTGAGCAGTTTTGTCTCGTTTTGATTTTTCCAAGTTTTAAAGAGAGCTGTGTTAGGGAGTTTTTGGTCAAAGTTTATGGATGTTTTTAACTACTATAGCTGAGAATGTTAACTCTGCCCATGAACCATGTGTTTGAGTTAGCAGAGAGCTGGGTGAGGCTACAGCGTGCAGCTGTAGTCGCCTCCGAGTCTGTAGTCTATAGTGAGCTCAGCTGAACTGATAAGTGTATAAAAACAAGCTTCACACACTGCCCATGCCATGGCAGGTTCTTGTGACTGTCTACTTCCTATAGATCTGTAGAAACTGTCTCACTAAATACTGAATGTTTGCGTCCTCCACCTCGCCTCATTTTGTTTATGATTTAGTCTACTGGTGTACACTTAAAATTAATATTAACAGATTTGGACCAGTTCTTGTAAATCCAAAAAAGTTCAATCTGGTCCTCTGGACATTCAAAAAAAACAAAAAACAAAACAAAGCAAAGCCAAGCAGTTCTTGTAAAGTTTATTGTCAGCCTGGGTTTTAGACCTGGACATTGCCCTCAGGTGTTTTCTAGAGGAAAGCTCCTGTGAAGGTGTCAAAATACAGCTCCAGTTCCTTTTCACAATGACTCTGACCATTTTTAGAGAAAAGTGTTGGATGAATAAATATCTTATTATTTATCTACTTACCGGTACTGAGGACCCAAGCTTTTTAACCGGGCTTTACTTGCAAAGGTAGACTGTCACGAAAAGGCTTTCACACATGTACAAAGTTACATGCTCAGCGCTTCGTCACGAGAATCTGCACTGGACAGTGAGGCGGGAAGTGTTTTTATTAGACCTGTCATAACTAATTTTGCTGGGCGATTAATTGTCTCAGAAATTATTGCGATAAACGATAATATTGTTGTCAAATGTACGAAGAAATGTTGGTTAATTTTGTTTTGTGTGTAGTACCTTTTTTTGATCACCGGATGGTATTATAAGACTGTTTGAACTGAAGGATGGATAGTGAGGGCGCGAACAGCGTGTCTCTTTAAGAAAAATGGGAGGGAGGCCCCTTGACGTGACATGGGCTGTCTCTCTTCAGTTCTCAAAATGGCGGACGCTCGATGCGGTTTGAGCTCTTTAGCATAGCATTTTTCACACAAAGCTTTTAATTAAAAAAAAATCAGTAAACAAGTTCTCATCATCTTTTTGCAGAGAAAAACAACTTTTTGCATGAAGGCACAAGTTTCAACCATGAATTTTGGAGCTTTGATAAGACGGAGGTTTTCTCCCTGAGGTCGGCCTATTAGCTTAGCTTGTAGCTTAGCTTCTCAGTTTAGCTGCTTTTAATGAACCAAAAACATGATTTTGGATCATTAAAACAGATTTTAAAGAAAATAGAAAGGGAGGGGTCAGTGAGGAGCACTGGAGTTCAGCTTTTTGTCATCCAGTGTCTTCAGTAGAAAGAGAGAGACACGAAGAAACGATAAAGCCGATACATGAAAATGAGGTAGATAATTTTAATTTATCGTGTGATTAATTGATTTATTGTTTATCGCGACAGACCTAGTTTTTATAATCCTTATCAGACAGAGGCGAGCTCAAGACGACCTTGGCTTCCCAGCTTATGGACTCGGAGACGTCCTTGGAGTTATCAGGTGCACCTGCAGGCTCCTCTGTGAACTCGCACACATTAATTTAACATTAGTCGGACAAACATCCATAAACCTTTACCAAAATTTCCTTGACAAAAAGTTGTTGCATCGAAGTTTTAGAACGTGTATAGAACTCGAGTGACAGGACTGCAAGCCTGCTCGATTAGAATGAGAACCCCATGAAAGCTGCAGGACTTCCCGGTCTTGCTCATGATTATTGTTTGCCAAGTCGTCTGAGCCCGGTGAGGTACCGCCCTTTAAAGGTTCCAACAAAACCCACGCACTGCATATTAAAGACGACTGGCTCGCTTTAACGTTCTGATATTAAGTCAAATAGCTGATGGCTAAAGCCGTACACAAGTGTAAACGTATTCAAATCGGATTACGTTCTACTCTCACAGCTCAAAACACGACCTGTGCATGTTGGTTTGAATGTGTATCTGTACCCACGGTATGTGAATCACCCATCTGCCCCGGTCCTCCATGTAGAACCGGCCCGGTTTGTGGGATTGTGCGCTCCTCCACAGGCCCTGCTGCACATGTGCGGCCTGATGAATGGTCTGTCTGTTTGCTGCGATGCAGTGACAGGACCTCCTAAGTGTTACCTCCTGGGGCTTCCCGCTCTTCAAATAAAACTCTCTGCCTCCTCTCAACTCCAATCAAAGCCGGGAACCTGCCTGCAGAGGCTGGATCAAAGCCCGCCGAGGCACGAGGACCTGTACTTGCTGCTTTTCATTCAGCCTGATTAAAGTCTGTCATTTCCTGCCATTAACACCTTCCTGCCTCCAACCTGAAGCAGTCAGCAGGAAGTGGCTGGAATGACACCGTTTTAAGTTTTTTTCTTCCCAATTAAGTTGCCTGAAACCCAATTATAGAACATTATGAGGGGGGAAATGTATAATCAAACCATTAGTTGCCTCACAGATGTGCCCTTTATTTAGTTCTTGTCTGTTCAAGGAGCACTGACCTCCTCAGGAGCAGCTTCATGTCCATACATGCACACGTCTGGTTGTGTTTATTGCAAGTTGCATGCAGTTTATTATCGTCAACCAGTCATAATGTTTTTGCCTTTGCCTGTGTTTGTCTGTTACCCAAATACCCGATGAACCGCTGCATAGATTTTAATGAAACCTTTAGAAAAGATTCACTGATTACTCTTTGGAGTCGACCCAATTCATGAACCAATGTTAGCCAACACAACTATGACTACAACGCCACATAAAATGTTTCTATCTCAAAACTCTGGCAACAAAGACTGTGGGTGATATATGCATTTCTTCAAGGAATGTTGAGTCTTTTTTTATTTTTATTATACTCTCGTCGAAAGGTGGGAGTTGAGTACAAGGGAGTGTAGGCGGACTTCAAGGACTTGGGGTCCACTGTTCAGGAAAATGGGGAGTGTGGTAAAGAGGTGAAGAAGAGAGTCCAGGCAGGATGGAGTGGATGGAGAAAAGTTTCAGGAGTGATTTGTGACGAAAGGGTGTCGGCAAAGGTCAAAGGAAAAGTTTACAAGACAGTGGTGAGAGTATTTTTAGTTTTATTTTGGCTGGTTTGCTGCTTGTGCATACAATCCGTTTGGTCACAAAATCCAGTGGAACGGGGCTATTCAACTGGCGGCCCGGGGACCATATCAGACCCACGGGTGAACTCGGTTCGGTGCACCAATGGGTTCCTTTTCTAAATTAAACTAGATTGTAAACCATAAAACAAACTTACTTAATGACAATAATTGCTGGATGTCCAGCCCTTGAGCTCTTGGCTTTTGTAACTGTGCCCCCATCCCCTCCTGAGTCTCGTAATAAAATTTCCTTTAGTCTCTCGAGCACAGAATATGGGTGGGAATCTTTCGGCACCTCGTGATTTGGTTTGAGCACAATTCTTCGGGCCGTGATGTGATTATTAAACGATGATCCGTGCATCCAAACACCTGGATCCAGCCGGTTAACTGATATTTATCCAACACACGGTACAGCTGAAATATAAACAGAAATACAACTTGACTAAATGAAATGACTTTGGCTTCTGTCACATAAATAAATACTGATTTGTACATTTTCGTCAAGTAAAAATGGAGGGGAAACTGAAAATTGATTCAGAGTTGTCCATATCTGCTTTAGTGATGCATTTAAAAATAGATGTGACCTTCCACCCACTACCCTGATGCACGCTCAATAATCCAGGTGGAAAATTCTAAAAAAGTTAAATCTGGTCCTCTGGACGTTCAAAAAAAAACAAAAACACTAACATTTGTTCATACAAGCAGTTTCCGTCTGTATTTTCCTCCATTTTCTGCAGAAGGTAAAATGTTAGCGCACCGTGTGACGAGATGATGGGGGTTAGTTTGTAAAGAAGGATGAATCCCTTTCATGGGCAGGTCTTTTAACTTCGTATCGCAGGGTGTTCCAGGCGTCCACGGGTGCTGGCTGTTTGTCAGACTCTGCAGCTCACAGGACAGGGTCTGGATGACCGGTCCAAATGTTAGCCGGTGCACGAAGCCTGGACGCTCGTAGATTTGACCTAGGGATCTTTTCCTGGGAACAATGACTAACAACCCCTCCTCTTTTTGTTTTTGTCCTTCCTGTCAGCCTTCAAGCTTTGAATGTCACAGTCTCCCCCCTCTCCCCCCAAACACCAACACTCAGCATTCCCTCCAGCTCAGCCACCTACTTTTTCTTACATATGCTAATGCTGCAGGCTCGTTCAGCTGTTGGTGGCTTTGTGGCAGGAGGAGGGTTGTGAGCATTAAGAGCCAGCTGTATGCATTTCACTAAATTCACTGATGATTGCCAGACCGTTGCTGGACTCCTATTCTTGCAGTTTTCTTCTTGTTTGGGCCAAACTAAGGAGCATAAAGGACATTTGTAGCATTCCTTTTGATTTCAGTGACTTTCTGCTCTGAGACGTTTTGGATGACTGTTTCTCGTGTGCTTTTGGGTGACGTGCTCAACAAGTGGCTGATGGATTAATTGCAGCATCACTGCAGTAGCTTCATTACCTGTACCTGTACAGGTGTTCTTTACATTCAGCCTTCATGGATTTAAAAGATAAAGGACCATAGATCTGGTAAGCACAGCAGCTGATAACATCAAATACAGCTTTTTGCTAACTGTCTGAATGTTTATGAAGCATTCACACTATTATACCATATTATTATACCATACCATATTATTATACCATATTATTATACCATACCATATTATTATACCATATTATTATACCATATTATTATACCATACCATATTATTATACCATACCATATTATTATACCATATTATTATACAATATTATTATACCATACCATACCATATTATTATACCATACCATATTATTATACCATATTATTATACCATATTATTATACCATACCATATTATTATACCATATTATTATACCATACCATATTATTATACCATATTATTATACAATATTATTATACCATACCATACCATACCATATTATTATACCATACCATATTATTATACCATATTATTATA
>NC_056498.1:48474748-48491702 GCF_014905685.2 Nematolebias whitei
ATGCATGCGTGGGTTTTCTCCGGGTACTCCAGTTTCCTCCCACAGACCAAAAACATCCATGTTAGACTGATTGGTAATTAAATTGTGAGTGACGGTGTAAATGTTTGTTTGTCTCGTTTGTCTCTGTGTTCTTGTGACCCATCCAGTGCGTACCCCGCCCCTCACACAGTGATTGCTGGTCATGGGCACCGGTGACCCCCGTGACCCAAAATGGAAGAAGCGGGTAAAAGATAATGGATGGATGAATGTGTGCTTTGATAGATTAAATCATAAACGTTGGTACAGCTGCCAGTGCGAGTACAACAGAGGCCCAGGCGGTTCTATGGGGGCAGAGTTGGACTGTCAAGAATGCAGCTTTGCAAACCACACCCTCAAAAACAAATTTTAATTTTTAAAAACTGTCCATTGAAAGCGTCGCTACGCCGGTCGTTTGGTTGCAAAGCCTGCAACAGAAAATCATCCTTTCCCCCCCACAGTTTCAAGTCGTATCCCAGTGAGATGCTGACTTCACAGAGACACATTAACGTCCGTACACTCTGCTGCCTTTGGCTAATTGTTGTAATAAAAAGTAGAAATGTGTAGTGCGAGTGTGTTATCCAGGCATGCAGCACTGCAGTTGATGTGTATGCAAATCTTTGTGCACAAACATGAAGGGACGACTGAAGAAAGAGCTGAACTCTGCAGTCGTTCCAGCCTTTCCCTGCTGCCGCAGGATGATGGTTTTAAGGAGCGCCACGCAGCCGAGCAGAACTAATAAAGCCGGAGTACTTTATTCCATTTCCTCCTGGTTTTCACATCGTTTTGGACTGTCCTTCCTTTTATGTGATTTGTAAAGGCTGTCGACGGAGGATAATGATCTTCAGCGACTGCGACCTCATTATTCATTTATTTATTTGTTTTATTTCCCTGCTTCTCTAATTGCACTGCTTGACAATGTGGAACAGATCAGCCGCTCCCCTCAAGGAAAAGTGTGCTCAAAGCTGCTGTGGATGTTTGGAAGTTAGCCACGGTTGGGGGGGTGGTGGGATCCAGAGCTCGGGGGGCCGTGCTGAATGCCAGCCTGTAAGTGAGTTTGCTGCCTTAAAAGAAGAAGGGGGAAGTGAAAAGGAGATTATGTAACCCGTCCAGAGTCCCAGACAGTTTCTCAACAAGAGCTCGTTGTGTGTCTTGAGTCCTGCAGATACTCCGTGTCCGTTTGTTGTTCACCTTCCTCCGGGCCCAGCTTACTGGAAACCCTTGGAAGCTCTTTGAAATGTAAATAGGACTGCGAGGGCCACGTACAGTTCAGCGCGGAGCCCGAGCTGCAGGGTCCACAGCCAGGTGCTGCGTGTGACCTCAGGAGCAGCTGTGTAATCACAAAGAGCCAGCTTAATCCTGCGTTTAGGATAAACACACAAACACGAAAGGTCGAAGGTTAATGTATGCTGTCGTCAGGTTGATGGGTATATTACAGTTCTGTGTCTTAAACCCCATTCTGCTGTTTTTCTTTAAAGCATCACAGGATGCGGGAGCGTGACCCCGTTCGTGTCGAGTTTCAGCGCCCGTTTCAGAACGGTGGCACCTCTGCGGAGTCGCACTCTCAGATCCTGTTTCTCAGGTGGCCACACTCGGCATTTGCTAGGATCATCTAGCTATTTCCTGTCATTAAGTTTAATTTTCACATTTTAAAAAAACTGACTCCCTGAGGAGGCATCTTGCATCTCTGGTTAGCTCTTGCTGCTTCGGTTGTTGACTTTATAGATCGCAGCTGAACTATTGATGGGTCTCCTTTGCGTTTTAGTTTATCCATTGAATCAACATCATGTCAGATGCTAGAAAAGGAACATAGTGCATGCAATGCTCCATGTTTTTCTCCTCTGGAGTTTCGGGATGCACCGTATTTTGGTATTGATTTCATATTTAATAGCTTTTCTCTGTGTGTGGTTTCTCTGGGATGACGGTAAGGATAAGAATCCGCATATATCATAGTTAACGACGGTCCAACAAAGTGTTTCTCACTGCTACAAACCAGGCACAGCAACTGAGATTTTGTGTATAGCAACGTCTTGTTGGAGTCGTTCATTCTAACAAACCCTGCTGGATGAAATGTTCGCAATCAACCAAAATGAACCCAAGCGATTCTCTCTTTATCACCTGGTTCTGCAGCTGCCTGGCACTGAGGGCGTTTTCTTCAAATGTTGCCATCTTTGTGACATTCTTCAGAGCATGCTGCTGTGTGGAGATAAGGAAGTGAGGAGTAAGGAAATGTGTTTATTTGGGGTACTGTTGTAAATCCCGACCAGCAGAGTGATAAAAGACGGACACCTTCCTGCGCCCAGCTCTCATCTTGGCTCGACCAAGGTCGAAGTGCATTAAAGGATCCACCTCTTTGTGTGCCATTTTAAATTTCACATAAATATTAATGTCCAAAGACTTCCGAGTGCATTCAGCAGCAGAGGGAAAGCTGCAGCGACTTGAATCTGTAGGCGATCTGGGATGTTTGCACTCTTCATACCTTTCCTTATCTGCTTCATAAGGGCACCACATCAGATCAGTGGTCCTGATGGGTTTTAAAGGTCAAAGGGCTCTCGCTTCATGTCGGATCAGTGCACTCGGCTGGTGGTGGAAGAAAAAAAATTGTCTTCGCCCAATTCCCTGGATGCTTTTCTCCATTTAGCATTCTGGAAGGGGGATGGTAGGATGGTTTAACATGGGGATAAGAATAGAGACAAGATGCAAAAGAAAAAATAATTTATGTTGTACTTTATAGAATATGGGCGGGTGATGGGAAGCTATATATTCATCGGTTTATAATAAAAGTTTAAACTTGTTTCTTCCATTTTTGTAATAATTAGAACAGATTGAACTCTGTTCATGTGTTAACTGGCCTAAATGCTCACGTATATTTACAATATATTCCTTTTTACAGTTTGAACTGTTTGTTTGCTTGTAAAAATTTAAACAGTCATGGTTTTATAGATATTGCAATAAAGTTGTATTCTCTTCTTGTTCTTGTTGTTCTTGTTGTTGTTGATGTTCTTCTTCTTCTTGAGGTGTCACCATAGAGTCCTTCTCTATCTCATTCTGTCCTCTGTCCTCACTCCATCTACCTCCATGTCCTCTCTAACTGCATCCATATTTCTCCACTTTGTCTTTTTCCTGGCAGCTGCATTTCTAACATCCTTCTACCAGTATACACACTGTCCCTCCTTTGGACATGTCCAAACCGTCTCAGTATGGTCTCTCTAACTTTATCTCCCAGTTGTTCAACCTGTGCTGTACCTCTGAAGATCTCATTCCTAATCTTCTCCATCCTTGTCTCTCCTAAGGAGAACCTCAACATCTTCATTTCTGCCACTTCCAGTTCTTTCTCCTGTCTTTTTGTCCATGTCTCTGTCTCCAGACCATACAACATAGCTGGTCCCACAACTGCCTTGTAAACGTTTCCTTTGACCTTTGCCGACACCTTTTTGTCACAAATCACTCCTGAAGCTTTTTCCATATTTTGTTATTTTTGGGTGTAACTGGGACCTTGAGTACACAATTCCGTTCCACCTCATGTACCACATGTGAAGCGAATAAAAAACCTCGAACCTTATGATTATAACATTGTTGCCTTATCAGCCTGACCCCGTTGTCTGTTAAATTAATTAATAGCAATTAATTATTAAGACTCTTCAACTGGTGGAACAAGAACTGTGTCTGCAGTATTTTCTGACTCTTTCTATGAAGCGTCCGACTCCTCTCTAAATCAGTCGGATCAAGAATGTGCCGAGGAGTGGAAGGAGAGAGGAATGCAAACTTTGGAGCTCCACTCTCCCCTGATGATTCAGTGCCTGATGAAGTTGTCCAAGGAGACAGAAGCACAAATGGGTCTTTTAAACTCTCAGTGCATTTGCGTGTGTTTGCAAAGGTGTGCGTGTCTGGGTGGTTCTCAGCAGGAGGTTGGTCCACGACACCCTCCTAACCGCCACGCCTCTTCTAACACACCCACCACATGCCATGCCAGCTGCAGCTGTTGTCTCTCAATGCTAGAGATGTCGAAAATCCCTCTCCCTCTGCAATTAGAGCTGCGGTTCGCTGAATGGCACACATTGCAGTGTCCTAAAATTGCGTTCGGTCCCCTTTCTGCTCACAAGAACACTGAGTAAATAGAATCTGATGAGTGAGAATGGCGGAGAAAAGTAAAAGTGCATCAGAGTTGACAGATTGTGTATTGTGCAAGTTGCTCCTTGTGATGTGCTGTTGCCCCGGCTGAAGGAACCAAAGGGTATATAAAAGGCCTCATTGATGGGGTGGGTCTTCATGCCTGACTGAAAATGTTCTCTTTCCATCGAGTCAAGTGGTGCATTGTGATCCCGACTAAAGAAATGCAAATATATAGAACAGATGTACTGCTCTGCTTCTTCCCTACTTTGTCAGCAGGAGTCTCACTCTGGTGGGGACTGTGCCGGGTGCACCCTTGGTGCAACACTGAAGTGTTAACAAGGGGAAAGGCATGCCACCCTGCCTTTCAGGCCCCGCTCTCAGTAAAGCTAGATGCTCAGGAGAGATAAATTGAAGCTTTTGTGGCCTTTGCCAGGAGGAGAGCGACACAATGAAGGACACACACAGAGTGCAGTCTTTTTCCAGAGAAAAACAGCTAAAAGCAGCATTTCTGTCCCTCCTCCTCCTTTCTCTCCTTCACTTACTCCACATATTCATTCCTTTCACTCTCACTCTCCGATTCCTTAAATCTCTTCCTGCTCCGTGAGAAACTAACCTTCCTCACACCATGTTTCCATAAACGGACTGAGGGAATGGAAAATAACTCCCTCTCTCCACCCGCGACTACATGTCCCTTTTTCAGGGCTGTACACTCACTCCTCCTAATGATGCTTGGTGTTTTGGACTGTTGTGAGCCCGACACAGTGCATCTAATACACTCTGGTTCCCGCAGTCCTAAAATAGCGTTGCTACTTATCAAGCATTAGCAGGACCCTCCACTAAAACGAGATGGAGGTCAAATTGCTCTGCCGCCTCGCATTCAGAGTACCACTGCACATCTTTTCACCCCGATGACGGGGACATGGGAAGAAACACACCAGGACAGGTTGGTGTGGATATGGTGCTTTCATGAAGGAGAACCAAATAAATATTTTGATTTTAAAACGAACCATAGCTAAATTCTGATGTGAAGCTTTTAGGTCATATTGAGTCTCGTTTTTCAGCTTAAAAATGCTCACATGGGGTCTCGCACAGCTGCATATATGAGCTTGGGCTCAAGTAGATGGAACAGCAACGGAAAACGACTGATTTCCACTTTTTCTGAATTCAATTAAAATCGCACAAAATTTTAACATTTACAAAACAACTTCATTTTTTTCTAACATCTACTCAGGTGAATGTTTGTCGGACTAGTGTGCTTGCTTCAGTGCTGCTAACTCCTCAGTAAAAAATGTATATATCGTCTGTCCTAAACGTTACCTGAAGTCACTGAATTACATCATAATTGGGGATGCACGATATGGGATTTTTGGCCGATATCCAATTTGCCGATATGTTAAAACTTATTTGGCCGATAACTGATACCAATACCGATGTTTTTTTTCCTAGACCTACTTACAGAGACTCCATAACTTGCTCTGCTGTTGAATTAAAATACTATTATTCTGCATGGTCTTTTGTCAGTTTGGCCTGCTACCAAATGCAGATGCCAAAATGGGGTCTGAAAATGATGCAACACTTAAACTCTGATTATGTTTAATGTCAAATTTTCTCATGACAATTACGCTCTCTAACACTATGGCAACACTTGAACATTGCAAAGTTGTACGTTTTCATATCTATCTATCTATCTATATATATATATATATATATATATATATATATATATATATATATATAATATGTATATGTATCTTTATATGGGTGAGTTATTTTGACGGAATGGCCAAAGTCCGATATTTAACTTTATCTCTAATATCGGCTGATACCGATACCATGCCGATAATATTGTGCATCCCTAATCATAATCTAATTTGCATAATTGGCCATGTCCTTGCAATAGAAATGGAGGTTGCCGGAGAAAAGAATAACGCAGTGGAGGAAACGAAACAATTTAAAATAGTTTCTCTGAACATTCCTTGTGTTCCACCTTTCCTCTTTTATCTGGGCTTGGGACCAGCAAAGGTGACCCAAAAGAGACACCCGGCTGTTTTAGTGCATTGATTTGTATTAGACGAAGAAAATTGAACGTTTACACCGCTCTCTGACTGTAAGCCTGGGTGATACCACCTCATGCACGGTTCTTTTGCAGTCTGGACATGGAGGGGGGAACACATCCAGCTCTGACTGCAGCTGGGATGGACGCTTCTCGACAACTGAGGCACCTGAGAGTCCTGCTCGTTGAGAAGAGCCAACAAAAACACCAGCGAATGAGTCTAGATTTGTCACTAGTCTCTTTGTTAACAAAAAGAAACAAAAAATGCTAGAGGAATCTAAATATTTTGAGACGAGCTGGTCTGGGAAGCTCAGTCCTCACCTCCTCCTACAGGTGTGCAGTGGAGAGCATCCTGTGCTCCAGCATCAATGTGTGGCATGGAGGCTGCACAGCTGCAGAAAGAAAAGCTTTGCAGAGAGTGGTGAAGGCTGCACAGAAGATGTTGGAGTCAGTCTCCCCACCATCACAGACTTTTACGCCTCTAGATGCAGGAAGAGGGCCACTTGCATCACGAAGGACCCCACTCACCCAGCACACACACTTTTGGCCTTGCTCCCATCAGGAAGGAGGTTGAGGAGCATTAAGTGTAGAACCACTAGACTGAGGAACAGCTTCTACCCTGAGGCTGTTAGACTCATGAATGTCTAACCAGGATAATCACTGTGATGTCACTTTAATTGGACATTTGACACTTGATCCATCTGCTGACAATTGACTTGTGCAGGTTGCTGTTCACCACACCCCATTTATATTATTGTTGGTGTATATCTATCTTATATCCTTATATACAGTTTATTTTTTTATATATACTTTAAATATATTGCTTTCTTGGGTGTACCTGGGACCTAGAGTACACAGTTTTGTTCCACCTCATGTACCACATGTGATGCGAATGACTATAAAGTCTTCTTGAACCTTAAACCTTGAAATATAGTGACAAAGTTGCTCAGTTATCAACCGTGGCTAGTAGCTATCATTGTTCTGCTGCGTTAGACTGAACCAACGATGATGTGGAGGAGCTGTACTCTGCATTTACTTTATTTTTTTTTTCACCAATAAATAGGAGAACGAAAACCTTGAAAATGTTGAAGCAGCTGCTCCGGTGATCAAACACCTTCGACATTAACATCTCTAATATTTTTGCTCCAGTTTTACCCTTCTCGTTATGCAGGCTCTCTTTCTTTTCTGCTCCTCCTGGTGTATTTACCTTCCACTGCAGTCGTTATTTCTCAGCCCCTCTGTTTGTCTTCTCGTTCCTTCCCTCTCCTGTGTGGCTTTTGGCGTATTGTTGACTTAACTGTCACGTTGTGGCTGTCGGGGCCTTTGCATGTACATTTGCATGGCAGTTGTTGCCTCCATCTGCAGAGCGTCCTGCCAGCACCGGGCCTTCTCTCGTGCGGGTGTCTGCTCTGGGAACAGATGTTTTTGATGCCACTTGTAGAGGAAAAGCTTCGAAAGTGACTCCACGAAGGAGACGCCAGCTGCGTGGCAAACCAGGGCCGCCTGGTTCTGAGAAACTCGACCGGAGCCGTTCTTTTCCCGATCTCTGGAGAACACGACCAGTTTTCACATAATCGGACTGTTCTCTTTGGGAGAACTTCATTAATTACAGAAGGAAGTCGCTCTGTTGGAACGAACACCCCCAGATGGCCACAATAAAATCACTCCGCATGCTGTTGTTTGGTTTTTAGATTGATTTCCATGTTTCACTCTTGTATTTGTAGATTTTCATTTTGAAATGCCTGCAGCATGCCAACAGGTTTACGCATGAAGGGATTGAAATCCTTTTAAACCGCTTGTTTCATCATGTTGTTTTCCTTTTTGTTTTTTGTAGTCAGCTGTGAATCAGACATCTGCCGCCCTGTTTGGTCATCTAACAACGCTGAAATCTTTCCCCAATCTGCTGTTAAACGTGTTTTAATGTGAACTTATCGCTCCCTGAGCCCTCTGTAAACTGATAATGCTGCAGCCTTCAACTGGTTTTAGCTTCCTCCCCTTTCCTTGTGAACTTCTTAAACCATCAGCCTCCTTGACCTTTGGTCACTTACTGCTGTATTGTTCAAAAACCAGTGTGTCATTTTGATAAATAATGTTTTGCTTCATACAAATAGAAGCAATAGCTGGTGAAAACATTGCAAAAGACTTCGAGGGAAATCTTGGCATGCTAAGAAGCTAAACGTGTTTTGCTCAAGTGTTTATTGGTGTGAGCAACGGAAATAAAGAGCCTGTCCACACGGGAACGAGGTTTACTGGATATGCAGAAGCAGGGGCGATTCTAGAATCTGACCTTTAGGGGTGCTTAGCCCCCAGCGCTGACAGTGGATCTTGGCTTGAACAATGCGGTGGCCATTGGCGTCAGAAGCATTTGTAATGCCATTTCCTGCATTCTGGTGTATTTTAAACGGTTGTTAAACATCTACGTTTACCTACATTTGCAAACACTTGATTCAATATCCAACGATGCTCAGTCAGGTTATTTGGACTGTTTCTTTTTTCTAGAGACATTTCATCCTCTATCCAGAGGGCTTCATCAGTCTGAGGAGCTCCAAGTAAACCGTTTCCCCACAAAGCATTAAACTCCTTAAGTGGACCAACCAGTTTGCTGGAGATAAGATGGTTTCTGGGGGCTGTCCTGTCCCCCGTCGACTCCTCCCAGACAGCCACAGCCAAAGTGGTTCAAGGCAACAAAGTTCATGCTCAGTCATCCAGCAAACTGGTTGGTCCACTTGAGTTTACTGCTTTGTGGGGAAACGGTTTACTTGGAGCTCGTGAGACTGATGAAGCCTTCTGGATTGAGGGTGAAACGTCTCTAGAAAAAATAAACTGTCCAGATGACCTGACTGAGCATTATTGGATTTGGTACCTGAATGATTGAGCATGAACTTTGTTGACTTGATTCAATAACTATTTCAGAGAGCAACAAGACATAACCTGACCAACAGCTCTCCTTGTGTGAATACAGCACGCTCCATTTCTCACACATCCTAACAGCCCCCCCTCTACCCCCGGTCGACAGCTGTATTTTGGTGCACAGCACATGCGCTAGCTACAATGCTACAGACATAGCGCTTCGCTTTTGTCACGCATACCTGCGCAGCTCCTGCAGGTAAGTAACGTTTCACTTCAGGACAAATTGAGATCGTCAATTGATCAGTTGCTGATGAGCCTCCTGGACTGATTGACAGGTGGTGTCAAGGATCCAACTCATCAAAAAAAATCAGATTTTACTGGCCCGTTTGTGTCATAATTTACTCCAAATTACATCAATATTTTGGTGAATTTAAGGTTTGAGAACTGTTTTCTTACAAAATCCTAATTATTGTTTCTTGATTTTTCAGGGCTGCGAAGTAGGGGTGCACCGACAAATCGGCTCAGATTTCCTTAATTTTGCGTGATCGGCTGATACATGAGAAACCGATTTTACCAATTTTTTGTTTTTGTAGCTTTAACATCAATTGACTGAACTTAATTTATATTTCAGAGCGCTACCTCATGTTCAGTTAAAACAAGTTTGTGTTGTTTCTAGGATATTGTTCAAGGGTATGTTTTTCAAATAAATAATACTGGAACATTGAAGGTGCATTGTGACCTTATAACACCTGACACTGTCGCTTAGAAAACAAAATCAGAATCGGCAGGTCAGACTTTTTAGAAATCGTGATCGGTGATCGCCAGAAAACGGTAATCGGTGCACCCCTAGTGCTAAGTTAAAATTTAATGGTGCTTGAGCAGCATTTCCGTGTGGACGAGGCCTAATTTTCCTGTGTTTTCAAATTCAGGTCTTTGACATTTGAGACGTGTGAAACGATGCAATATTTATTGTGATCTGTTGCTGTGGCTGTGACTCGCCCACCTCCTCATTTCATGTGAATCATTTAAATGTCTCCAAAAACACCACATTTTCCAGAGATTTGGAAGGAAAAGAAACAAAAATGTACTTTAAGTTGAGCTCGTCTTGGTCTTATCACAGACATTTATCAACTGTTTGTTCAGGCAGGTATTAATTTGGTAACCTGTGCATGTGCGCGTGCACGCAGCAACATGTCTCTGTGAATCCACCGGCTCGCTGCCCGTCTCTTTGCTCCGCTCTCCCTCAACTTTCTATCTTTGTTCAAAAGGGAGGTCTGCTGTCACTCAAGGCTGTCATGCGCGGGCAGAAAAGTTGCCTAGCAACAACAAAAAGATGATGCGAACGAAGCCGGCATTTACTCTGCGCCCCTCCCTCACCTCGTGCGCCACACCTCCCCCACCCATCCTCGTGCGCTCTGCCCCTCTCTTGTTGGGAAAGAAGTGGGAGCGATGGCGAATTTGGACAACAGATTTAGAACAAACGGAGAGGAGGAGACGCCACGGGGAGACGAGGAGGTGACATTCGGAGTTGCTGCTCCGCCCGGTGCCTGCCAGCTGTTGTTCCTGCTTCTCTCTCTGCAGGAGGAGCAAGCCGTTTCCCTCATCACCCCCAGCTCCACGTTGCATAACTAAGACAAACTTGTCTTACCCAAAGCATGTTATCAGCGGGGCTAAAAATATCGGACAGCAAATATGTCACACGCCTCACTATCGCCACACCCTCGTGGAAGAAAATACAACCGCATCAACCAGTGCCCTACATCGTCTGTGGGTTAATGAACGTCTCCTGGTGGAAGCAATCAAGCGAATGCTTTTGTTTGTTCCCAACCACATTGCGCTGCCTCAACTGGTTGCTGTAATTATGTTGGACGGCTCCGTGGCTGCCACACTCCCATGCTGAGTTCACTTGTCTTGTCAGGTTGAGCGCAGATTGACAGTAGCTACCCTCCGGGTTGTTGATTAACAAGGAATAGGGATAGGTCTGCGTTGCCACACAAGGCTGGAGGTTTCAGCTCTGACTTTACTTTGATTAAAGAAAATTAGCCCAAGTGCTTCGCTCAGGGTTTGACACGTTTCCCCACTTTTCTTATCCGATTTAAAAAAATACTCGATATTAATCAATCGTCGCCTTTTTGTTTAACCCTGATTGAACGGTTTGGTGTTTTTTGCTGCTTTCTTGGTTAAAGTTTCTTTAGAAGGCGGTGCTCTCGCAACATAAGCTCCACGTCTCTCTTTAAAACGGTATTTTTAAATAAGTTAATTTGCACACTAAGGCTCGGCTCTAATTTTAGGGTCAGTAAAGTCACAGCAGGAAACTCAGCTGTGAGCAGTTTTGTCTCGTTTTGATTTTTCCAAGTTTTAAAGAGAGCTGTGTTAGGGAGTTTTTGGTCAAAGTTTATGGATGTTTTTAACTACTATAGCTGAGAATGTTAACTCTGCCCATGAACCATGTGTTTGAGTTAGCAGAGAGCTGGGTGAGGCTACAGCGTGCAGCTGTAGTCGCCTCCGAGTCTATAGTCTATAGTGAGCTCAGCTGAACTGATAAGTGTATAAAAACAAGCTTCACACACTGCCCATGCCATGGCAGGTTCTTGTGACTGTCTACTTCCTATAGATCTGTAGAAACTGTCCTGAAAATCTGTCCTTGCAAATCTCCTCCTGTCGTTGAGCGTGGCTTCTTTGGCTCCACAAGCTGATTAAAGGCAACATACATGTTCAAACTAAAAATATGTAAAAATAAAAAGACCACACACAAAACTCTGTACATATATTACAAGAATTATTTATAAATAATTTACACCTCTGCCATCTTGACACGCTGTTTAACTGTAACTTGCTCTTATGATATTTTCTGATGACTTGATGAACTCGGAGAGGCACAATATTTTGACAGACTCCACCAATTGTACACACAGAGATGGATGATGTTGGGCTGTAATGATTATTTTTGGTTTGTGCTGCCATTTCTAAGTGATGCTGGTCATTGCAAAAAGACGAGAGAAAAGCTGAGATTTGGGCTTTCAGTCGGGGGTTTTAGTGCCTTCATGTGTTGTGAAATGCTGAAACTACAGTTGGAAATGTTGGGGAAACATCGGTTTTCACGTGCTGGTGAATTACCCATCCTCAGAGGACAAAGGTAAAGTGTCATGGCTGTTAAAGATGAGTTGGTGAATCACAATTGCAAGAAATGTTCCAATTTTCCGTTGCAGTCTCACTAAATACTGAATGTTTGCGTCCTCCACCTCGCCTCATTTTGTTTATGATTTAGTCTACTGGTGTACACTTAAAATTAATATTAACAGATTTGGACCAGTTCTTGTAAAGTTTATTATCAGCCTGGGTTTTAGACCTGGACATTGCCCTCAGGTGTTTTCTAGAGGAAAGCTCCTGTGAAGGTGTCAAAATACAGCTCCAGTTCCTTTTCACAATGACTCTGACCATTTTTAGAGAAAAGTGTTGGATGAATAAATATCTTATTATTTATCTACTTACCGGTACTGAGGACACAAGCTTTTTAACCGGGCTTTACTTGCAAAGGTAGACTGTCACGAAAAGGCTTTCACACATGTACAAAGTTACATGCTCAGCGCTTCGTCACGAGAATCTGCACTGGACAGTGAGGCGGGAAGTGTTTTTATTAGACCTGTCATAACTAATTTTGCTGGGCGATTAATTGTCTCAGAAATTATTGCGATAAACGATAATATTGTTGTCAAATGTACGAAGAAATGTTGGTTAATTTTGTTTTGTGTGTAGTACCTTTTTTTGATCACCGGATGGTATTATAAGACTGTTTGAACTGAAGGATGGATAGTGAGGGCGCGAACAGCGTGTCTCTTTAAGAAAAATGGGAGGGAGGCCCCTTGACGTGACATGGGCTGTCTCTCTTCAGTTCTCAAAATGGCGGACGCTCGATGCGGTTTGAGCTCTTTAGCATAGCATTTTTCACACAAAGCTTTTAATTAAAAAAAAATCAGTAAACAAGTTCTCATCATCTTTTTGCAGAGAAAAACAACTTTTTGCATGAAGGCACAAGTTTCAACCATGAATTTTGGAGCTTTGATAAGACGGAGGTTTTCTCCCTGAGGTCGGCCTATTAGCTTAGCTTGTAGCTTAGCTTCTCAGTTTAGCTGCTTTTAATGAACCAAAAACATGATTTTGGATAATTAAAACTGATTTTAAAGAAAAGAAAAAGGGAGGGGTCAGTGAGGAGCACTGGAGTTCAACTTTTTGTCATCCAGTGTCTTCAGTAGAAAAAGAGAGACACGAAGAAACGATAAAGCCGATAAATGAAAATGAGGTCGATAATTTTAATTTATCGTGTGATTAATTGATCTATTGTTTATCGCGACAGGTCTAGTTTTTATAATCCTTATCAGACAGAGGCGAGCTCAAGACGACCTTGGCTTCCCAGCTTATGGACTCGGAGACGTCCTTGGAGTTATCAGGTGCACCTGCAGGCTCCTCTGTGAACTCGCACACATTAATTTAACATTAGTCGGACAAACATCCATAAACCTTTACCAAAATTTCCTTGACAAAAAGTTGTTGCATCGAAGTTTTAGAACGTGTATAGAACTCGAGTGACAGGACTGCAAGCCTGCTCGATTAGAATGAGAACCCCATGAAAGCTGCAGGACTTCCCGGTCTTGCTCATGATTATTGTTTGCCAAGTCGTCTGAGCCCGGTGAGGTACCGCCCTTTAAAGGTTCCAACAAAACCCACGCACTGCATATTAAAGACGACTGGCTCGCTTTAACGTTCTGATATTAAGTCAAATAGCTTATGGCTAAAGCCGTACACAAGTGTAAACGTATTCAAATCGGATTACGTTCTACTCTCGCAGCTCAAAACACGACCTGTGCATGTTGGTTTGAATGTGTATCTGTACCCACGGTATGTGAATCACCCATCTGCCCCGGTCCTCCATGTAGAACCGGCCCGGTTTGTGGGATTGTGCGCTCCTCCACGGGCCCTGCTGCACATGTGCGGCCTGATGAATGGTCTGTCTGTTTGCTGCGATGCGGTGACAAGACCTCCTAAGTGTTACCTCCTGGGGCTTCCCGCTCTTCAAATAAAACTCTCTGCCTCCTCTCAACTCCAATCAAAGCCGGGAACCTGCCTGCAGAGGCTGGATCAAAGCCCGCCGAGGCACGAGGACCTGTACTTGCTGCTTTTCATTCAGCCTGATTAAAGTCTGTCATTTCCTGCCATTAACACCTTCCTGCCTCCAACCTGAAGCAGTCAGCAGGAAGTGGCTGGAATGACACCGTTTTAAGTTTTTTTCTTCCCAATTAAGTTGCCTGAAACCCAATTATAGAACATTATGAGGGGGGAAATGTATAATCAAACCATTAGTTGCCTCACAGATGTGCCCTTTATTTAGTTCTTGTCTGTTCAAGGAGCACTGACCTCCTCAGGAGCAGCTTCATGTCGATACATGCACACGTCTGGTTGTGTTTATTGCAAGTTGCATGCAGTTTATTATCGTCAACCAGTCATAATGTTTTTGCCTTTGCCTGTGTTTGTCTGTTACCCAAATACCCGATGAACCGCTGCATAGATTTTAATGAAACCTTTAGAAAAGATTCACTGATTACTCTTTGGAGTCGACCCAATTCATGAACCAATGTTAGCCAACACAACTATGACTACAACGCCACATAAAATGTTTCTATCTCAAAACTCTGGCAAAAAAGACTGTGGGTGATATATGCATTTCTTCAAGGAATGTTGAGTCTTTTTTTTTTATTATACTCTCGTCGAAAGGTGGGAGTTGAGTACAAGGGAGTGTAGGCGGACTTCAAGGACTTGGGGTCCACTGTTCAGGAAAATGGGGAGTGTGGTAAAGAGGTGAAGAAGAGAGTCCAGGCAGGATGGAGTGGATGGAGAAAAGTTTCAGGAGTGATTTGTGACGAAAGGGTGTCGGCAAAGGTCAAAGGAAAAGTTTACAAGACAGTGGTGAGAGTATTTTTAGTTTTATTTTGGCTGGTTTGGGGCTTGTGCACACAATCCGTTTGGTCACAAAATCCAGTGGAACGGGGCTATTCAACTGGCGGCCCGGGGACCAAATCAGACCCACGGGTGAACTCGGTTCGGCGCACCAATGGGTTCCTTTTCTAAATTAAACTAGATTGTAAACCATAAAACAAACTTACTTAATGACAATAATTGCTGGATGTCCAGCCCTTGAGTTCTTGGCTTTTGTAACTGTGCCCCCATCCCCTCCTGAGACTCGTAATAAAATTTCCTTTAGTCTCTTGAGCACAGAATATGGGTGGGAATCTTTCGGCACCTCGTGATTTGGTTTGAGCACAATTCTTCGGGCCGTGATGTGATTATTAAACGATGATCCGTGCATCCAAACACCTGGATCCAGCCGGTTAACTGATATTTATCCAACACACGGTACAGCTGAAATATAAACAGAAATACAACTTGACTAAATGAAATGACTTTGGCTTCTGTCACATAAATAAATACTGATTTGTACATTTTCGTCAAGTAAAAATTGAGGGGAAACTGAAAATTGATTCAGAGTTGTCCATATCTGCTTTTATGATGCATTTAAAAATAGATGTGACCTTCCACCCACTACCCTGATGCACGCTCAATAATCCAGGTGGAAAATTCTAAAAAAGTTAAATCTGGTCCTCTGGACGTTCAAAAAAAAACAAAAACACTAACATTTGTTCATACAAGCAGTTTCCGTCTGTATTTTCCTCCATTTTCTGCAGAAGGTAAAATGTTAGCGCACCGTGTGACGAGATGATGGGGGTTAGTTTGTAAAGAAGGATGAATCCCTTTCATGGGCAGGTCTTTTAACTTCGTATCGCAGGGTGTTCCAGGCGTCCACGGGTGCTGGCTGTTTGTCAGACTCTGCAGCTCACAGGACAGGGTCTGGATGACCGGTCCAAATGTTAGCCGGTGCACGAAGCCTGGACGCTCGTAGATTTGACCTAGGGATCTTTTCCTGGGAACAATGACTAACAACCCCTCCTCTTTTTGTTTTTGTCCTTCCTGTCAGCCTTCAAGCTTTGAATGTCACAGTCACCCCCCCTCTCCCCCCAAACACCAACACTCGGCATTCCCTCCAGCTCAGCCACCTACTTTTTCTTACATATGCTAATGCTGCAGGCTCGTTCAGCTGTTGGTGGCTTTGTGGCAGGAGGAGGGTTGTGAGCATTAAGAGCCAGCTGTATGCATTTCACTAAATTCACTGATGATTGCCAGACCGTTGCTGGACTCCTATTCTTGCAGTTTTCTTCTTGTTTGGGCCAAACTAAGGAGCATAAAGGACATTTGTAGCATTCCTGTTGAATTCAGTGACTTTCTGCTCTGAGACGTTTTGGATGACTGTTTCTCGTGTGCTTTTGGGTGACGTGCTCAACAAGTGGCTGATGGATTTATTGCAGCATCACTGCAGTAGCTTCATTACCTGTACCTGTACAGGTGTTCTTTACATTCAGCCTTCATGGATTTAAAAGATAAAGGACAATAGATCTGGTAAGCCCAGCAGCTGATAACATCAAATACAGCTTTTTGCTAACTGTCTGAATGTTTATGAAGCATTCGCACTATTATACCATATTATTATACCATACCATATTATTATACCATACCATATTATTATACCATATTATTATACCATATTATTATACCATACCATATTATTATACCATACCATATTATTATACCATATTATTATACAATATTATTATACCATACCATACCATATTATTATACCATACCATATTATTATACCATATTATTATACCATATTATTATACCATACCATATTATTATACCATATTATTATACCATACCATATTATTATACCATATTATTATACAATATTATTATACCATACCATACCATACCATATTATTATACCATACCATATTATTATACCATATTATTATA
>NC_056498.1:48491802-48498833 GCF_014905685.2 Nematolebias whitei
AAAAAAAAAAGAAACTGTCCAGATGACCTGACTGAAAAATGTTGGATCATTTAGACGAGTAGTGTTGAACACAAGTAAAAAAGTATAGTAGTGATGTTTTTTATTTCTCTATAAAACACAAATAGTGCCGATCTGAAGTGCATTAAAGTTAAAATGTCTTTAAAACAGCTGAATTAGCACAAACTTGGTGAGAAACATACTTTAAATGGAATTAATGTAAGGAAATCTAAATGAAATGTTGCTTTTTTGTACACTAGTGTACAATTTTTTGCACAATGGTGTGCGTGCACTCACACGTACGCACACACACTATAGTGTGCCCCCCCCCCCCCCCATTACAGATGCTTCTGACGCCCATGCATTAAAACCAGGTCGAATGTGATCCTGTATAAATTTGGTTAAGGCTAAACTAAATTATTTGACACTAATTTTGTTATTTCTTTATTTAGAAGTTATAACTGTAAAACATCTTTGGCAATTGACTTGAAAGCACTCTCTTTTGTTTAATTGTGGTTAACTGACCAAATAAATCACTACTTTCATCCCAAACCTCTTTCCACCTGGTTCCAGGCTGAGTCGTAGCAGTCTGTTTGTTTGAGGCTTACTTTTCAGTCTGCAGTTTTTGTCTGCCTCTCATTAACTTGGCAGTAAGTGACATGCACAGGTGTGGTTACCATGGTGACCATAATGCGCCACTGGCAGGCTTGGGTACTCTCTTTACACTTCTTAAAGATCATGAATCACAATCTAAGTAAAAATGATTTTAAAGGTGATGTTGGAAGTTTGAGCAGTAGTTGGTTTATATTTCTTCAGACATTTTCCACAGTTGGAACAGTCCTTGAAAAGGCAGGGAACACTTCCTTTAACTTTCTCAGTCTCTGCTTTGATGAACCGCCCGGTTCACGTGCTTCATGGGGAAGTTAAAGAAATGAAACTGGCTCACCTCAGACAGTCTGAACAGCAGAGGGATGAATCCGAGTAAAAAAGAGCCCACGAACATCGCCACGGATATAAAAGTAATGGTCAGCCCTTCCTCCATGGCGGCTGTTCCTGGTGTTTTTAGGCTTCTTTGTTGCTGAGTCTCATGTCGATACAATCAGGTCCTGCAGAGAGACTTCCAGCCGGATTTCATTCGTTTACTGGAGGACATGAGGGCAGAGCTCCACGTCTCACCTCCACTCCCTCCTCCTCCCTCTGCTCCTCCTCAGCAGAGCAGCAGCTCCCACTGTCCGACCACGAGAACTGCAACACACCAAAACCCCCACAGCACCAAATCCTCCAAGTTACTCAGAAACTCAGGGGTGGCACCAAAAGGGGGGTAAGTGGGGGCAGCAGTCACCCCTAAAAAAATCTGTGACACCCCCCACTGGATTAACCATGAATTCTTGAGTCTCATGTTTTTGCATGTCCATTCCTTACACATTAACCCATTCATGTCCATTCCTTACACATTAACCCTTTCATGTCCATTCTTTACACATTAACCCATTCATGTCCATTCCTTACACACTAACCCTTTCATGTCCATTCCTTACACACTAACCCATTCATGTCCATCCCTTACACACTAACCCATTCATGTCCATTCCTTACACACTAACCCATTCATGTCCATTCCTTACACATTAACCCATTCATGTCCATTTCTTACACACTAACCCATTCATGTCCATTCCTTACACACTAACCCATTCATGTCCATTTCTTACACACTAACCCTTTCATGTCCATTCCTTACACACTAACCCATTCATGTCCATTCCTTACACACTAACCCATTCATGTCCATTCCTTACACACTAACCCATTCATGTCCATTCCTTACACACTAACCCTTTCATTTCCATTCCTTACACACTAACCCATTCATGTCTATTCCTTACATACTAACCCTTTCATTCCTGGAGTGTCTTGCAGGAGGATTTGAAGCTCTCGACCTTGACCTCTCTTAGTGGCTTCAGACGTCCGTTACGTTCCTGGCGAGAACCAATGCAGACATGTTCCTGTTCTTGGTATTCTACACCGGCTCGTAGTCTAGCTGTCTTTACGCTACGTTTCTTTTTCCTTTTAATTATCATTTAGTTTTCAATTGTAAAAAAAATAAAAAAATAAAAAAAAAACTTAAACTTGTATGAATCATTTGTGAACGTCCATTGTTGTGGTTATCCACCGTTGTCTTCACTCTTTGTTAAAATCCAGGTCTTTCTTGTAAAAGAGTCCTCGTGGCTCAATGGGACTAACCCGATTATATAAAGGTTGAATGAATGTCCATTCCTTAGCTGGATTAGTGTTAAAAAATTATGAATGGATCAGATTATAAATCCATTCTAATACATATATCACCTTATATGTTATGCTATTTATTTTATTTAATGAACTTCTGTTGGAGAAATCCAAGTATCTTCGGTTTCGTTTTCAAGTCATCTCTTTCCAGTTGGTTTTGTAAAACTGCTGTCAAAAGGTCAAAGCGGGGTTTTGTCATCAACCTGTAATGCGGCATATTTTGTTGGTCTGGGTGTCAACCTGAGGTTTTCAGCTCTAACAGGAACCTCAGCAGGACTCTTTACCTCATCACTCAGTTGTCTCTTGGTCTTGATTATAATCTGTCATCGTCATAGAAAACCTTTGACATGTACTTCTCTGCAGCTTCTTCCCAGTCTTGTTCCTGGTGACTCTTTTCGTCACCGGCGTCATGATTCAAGACACAACCCAAGGCTTTTAAAAACAGTATTGTTTGGTCAATGTTCAGTCAAACTATTTAAAATAATTTATAGGAGTACCATCCTTTGTGTGAAGGCCACTTTTTTATTCTATTGAGCCATAATACAAAAGCAATGATTAATTTTCATTGATTTTTAGTATTCAGATTTCAAGTTTTCACAATGACTCGTCTTTTTTTTCCTTCTTTAACAAAAGGGCACCAACAAATCTCTTGTCTGTGTAAACCAGAGCTATTAAACTAAATTGCTTAGTGGGGCACAGTTCCTGAAACCCTAGAGCTCAGGGGCTGAACATCCAGCAGTTATTGACTAAGTTTTACAGTTTAAAAGTTAGTTTTATTTTAAAATGAACCCATTGGTGGGCCGAACTGAGCTGACCTGTGGGCCTGATTTGGCCCGCGGACCACCATTTGAATAGCCCTGGTATATACCAAGTCTCCCAGAAAAATATACCATATTTTTTGGACTATAAGGTGCACTTAAAATCCTTTAATTTTCTCAAAAAAAATTAACAGTGAGCCTTATGTTTTATTTCTGGTTGTGCTTACTGACATCAAACCCATTTTTATGTGGTACACGACGCTCAAAAATCTGTCAAAATGTTTTGGTTTCGCTTAATGTGCCTTATAATCCGGTGCGCCTTCTAGCCCGAAAAATACGGTAAACAATAAAACGTGCTTGTATTGGTATAACAGGAAACAATGTAAAAAATAAAAAAAAAGTCAGAACGACACATTTCAACTGTGTAGTTTTTAAGCATTTTACTACTTTTTCTGAATACAGTAGACACAAAACAACATGTTAGCTTGGTTGTTTACAAAAACAATGTATGCGTTTCCAGTTATTCTGGCTGTCTATACAGAATTAATGAATTAGAATAAAAACTAAAACAAAAAAAAAAAAGATTAAACCAGACTTGGAATTCTCTTCCCCCCCAAAAAAAACTACTTGAAAGCTTCACAACTGCCACGCTGACAAGTGTGCATCCGCTCAAATGAAATGCCAAGACGTTAGACTGGACACCAGTTACTTCTGTTACAGTATAAAAAGTTCAATTCCTAAATCGCACGAGAAACTTTTACGTTTTCCCTAAGCTGTGAAAATACAGCGGTCACATTATGACTTATAGGCCACGCTCATCTAGGAAGAAAAAAACAAACTCGTGGTATAAATTTACATTCAGTGCAGAAAAGCAGAAGCTGTGAGACATCTTTATCAAAGGCTGGACAGGATTTGGTAGTTCGACGGGAAACATTCAAAGATTTACAGACGAGTGAGGCGTTCAGATGGCGTCACCTAATCAAGACTGGAGGAGCATCGGAGACAAACATTTCTCTCTATAAAGTGTGGAGAGCTCCTCGCGTCAATCATACACGCGACAGCAAGTTTAGTACATTATTTCCAGCGATGATTAGTAGTAGCTTTGATTTACTCACCATTTATATTAAGGTTAATGCGGCAGCTCTTATTGTCGTCTTCACCAGGAAGAAAATAAGATAAAAAAAAAAACAAGGTTGGAAATCCTGAGCAAGGCGATGACCGTTTCACATTGCCTTTTTTTTTTTTTTTTTTGTCGATTCTTGTATTTTGGTTAAATTAAAAGAAAAGTTTTAAACAAATGAGGCTCATCGTGAATGGATTCAACTTTAAACCTGCGTGCGTTACAATCGTTTATGGAATAAAGTGCATGCTGCTGATAAGGCAGCAGCGTTAACACTGAAGAAACAAATATTTTAACGACGACGCTTCTAGTTTCTCCATTCTTCATGAAGCGGGGGGGGGGGGGGGGGTGGAAGGATGTGGAACGTCAAGGTGGTCATCCCCTCTAAGTGCTAAACTCTTGTGTGCAGCCAAGACTTACTGTGTTTTTGCAAAAAAAAATACTCAATTTGAGTCAATTATCTGCACTTGGGCATTATTGACGAATGGTAACTTGTAACAAAGCTCAGTGATCACAAGAACCTACAGTGATACCTACATGATAAAGTGTGTAAATACAAGGGGCTGAAAGAGACATGATAGGATCAAAAGATAAAGTTATGAGCAGTCACCTAACGCTTATGACAAAATCGCTGCACGGTGATGTAAACATTAACGAGAGCTGAAACCAAAAAAGATGACCAACTAGTCATACTGTCAAGAAAAAGGCCTTTTTCTCCCTTCTACACAAAAAGATCCACAGACTCTCAACCTCCAGTTCGCAGGGTGACCCCATGCAAGGATTTTCCCCTACTGGGGGGTAAGCATCAGTAGCAGCAGTCCCATAGCAGCAGTCCCAACACAGGCTCAGACTGAAACCAGTACAATAAGACCATTTTATCAGTGGTTTGCCAAACTACCGTTCATCATCTTCCACAGTTTAGGGGTTTATCAAACTATATAGTATTTTAAAAATTCATGCCTACAAATAAATACCAAGTCAAAAAAAAAAAAAAGGCTACTGTACAAATTTAGAGTTTTAGAGCTGTATAGAGTCAAAGGAGCGTTAGTAGCATTTTTTTTAAGGCTTCTAAGAATTTGGAAGAACAATTTTAGACCGTTACATCTGCACAAACGAAGCCGTCTGCCGACGTGAGATCTCCTCTCTATAAGCTGTTAATTCACGAGGAGCATCTAGTGCAGACAGAGACACTGGCAAAGCATTATGGGAAGAAAAACAAAACTCCATCCTTTGAATCTGCATGCTGTGCCGCAGTACCTTAGTGAAACTTGAGCTTACATGTTCATTCATTCAAGTGCAATAAAGTTAAGGAAACTCAAGAGAACTTCTCTCCCGTTTAAAGAAAAGGCAAAAAAAAAAAAAAGTAATTTGTGCATTAGTGTCTTCTTGTGTTGGTCCATATGCAGTGTTTGGGGTGTGTCTCACTGGCAGGCGGAGGTGGCTGCCTTATTGTCAGAGGAGATCCTCACTGCAGGAACGTCGTAGCAGTGGTTTGACGAGACCCAATGAAGACAATGTCCTTAAGGGATGATCCTTTTAATCCATGGGAGACGGTGTGCTTTGCGTTAGTTAGGATCCCTTAGAGGTTGAGATGCTTCGGCGAACTGTTGGTTCAGTTCCACGTTTAATTCACATAAATTCAGTGCACTCATCAAGTTCATCTTGATCTCCTGTCCTGGGCGGGATCAGTTCCGCACCTCGTTATCGATGAGGCTGTCCTCACCAGACTGGAAGTCCCCGTTCAGGCCATTTTGCACGTTAATGATGTCCTCGTCCTGCGAGGACCCCTGGCCATCGTCCTCACCGCTGCCTGATCCACCTTCTTCTGAGTTTGGATCTTGAAGCACTTCAGCAATGTACATTTGCTGTGGGAGAGAAGATAAAATACCATAAAAAGGTCAAGAGAACAAATTTTTTTATGTTTTAGGAAGAAAAAATATGGCGGATATGGTAAAAATAAATGTTTAACATAAACATTAAATACTGCTGCAACTTTTTAAATTTTGTATTACAACATATGAACAAAATATTCTATGCTTAAAATACGTTTTTATTGTGTTTTATTTTATAAAAACACAACTTTCTCTTTGTTACATTTCCACCCAGTTACCTGTGTCTTTTCTGTTTTACTCCTGATAGAATCTATTGAGTTTTTTTCAGCACATGAGGATATTTTGTAAATAAATAAATAAATAGGTTTAGTTTTAAAGATTTAGGCTCTGATGTGGATCCCATTTATGTCCTCGTTTATTTAACAAAACACAAATGTCTTTGTTAAGGGGTAGCAGTACGCATTTTCACTTCTACTGTAATGAAAAGTTCTCCCAGCATTTTATATTTAACATTTGTTTCAAACATCTTTTTTTTTTTTTATCTGATTTACACAAAGTTTAACTTTAGATGGAGTCAATCATTATCCATAGTAATTAGTTTTCAAACAATTTTCCTTGCGTTTTAGTCTTCAGACCAGCACTGTACAGTAGTCCCTCGCTACTTCGGTTCGTTTTTCGCGGACTCTATCGCGTTTTTCAAAATAAGATAGGACATGACACACAACGGCTGATTGATGGATGAGCCGCACGACGATAGGCAAGAATCTTTTTATTTAAAATAATTTAAAATGATTTAGCACATGTGTGCAGCCCACAGCTATGTAGGAGTCTTCTTCCTGCAGCTGATCAGCTGATCTTTGCTCTGCACGGAGATCAGCTGATAGCATGCAGAGCAGACAAGTGGGCGTGGCTGAGAGTGCAGCCGGAGGCAGAGCTGAAATCATATTACGTGCTCTTTTAGAGAGTTTAGAAACATTGTTTAGAATATTGTAAGAGTGTAGGAAGGGTTTAAAACACCTTTATTTTATATATATATAT
>NC_056498.1:48498933-48506829 GCF_014905685.2 Nematolebias whitei
CAAGTCAGCTGTAAATTTGATGGTTGGAGCATAATATGAACATTTATAAGGTTCATGGTTCTTTATTGTCATTTGCATCACATGTGGTATATGAGGTGGAATGAAATTGTATACTCAAGGTCCTAGTTGCACCCAAAAAACAAAAATATAAAGTATCAAAAGAAACCATAAATAAGGATCTAAGATATACACCAAACGAACATTAATACGCTAAAAGATCTAAAATATACGCTAAACAATAATAATGTAAACTAGTATGTTATGTTAAGCAGCAGCCCGAACATGAGTCTGTTGTGAGCAGATGGGTATGAATAGAGCAGCATAAAGGCAAGAGATAAGCAGCACAGATAAGTCACGTATCACTAATAAAGTGTAATTACAGTGATTAACAGCTTCAGGGTAGAAGCTGTTACTCAGGTTCTGCACTTATTGCTCCGCAGCCTCCTTCCTGAGGGGAGCGGGGCAAAACGTGTGTGTGCTGGGTGAGTGGGGTCCTTCATGATGCAGGTGGCCCTCTTCCTGCATCTGGAGGTGTAAATGTCTGTGATGGTGGGGAAACTGACTCCAACAGTCTTCTGTGCAGCCTTCACCACTCTCTGCAGAGCTTCTGCAGCTGTGCAGCCTCCATGCCACACGTTGATGCTGGAGCACAGGATGCTCTCCACTGCACACCTGTAGAAGGAGGTGAGGACTGAGCCTCCCAGACCAGCTCGTCTCTCTGATGAGCTTTCTTGATCAGGCTGGTGGTGTTGTTACCCCAGCTGAGGTTGTTATTCAGGTGCACACCCAAGTACTTGTAGCTGGAGACCACTTACACTGCAGAGCCTCCTATGTTCAAGGTGGGGGGGTAGGTGTATATACTCCGTCTGAAATTCACGACCATCTCCTTCGTCTTCTTCACATCGATGTGAAGGTTGTTCTCCTTGCACCAGCTCTCCTGGTGTTCCACCTCCTGCCTGTGGTTGGACTCGTCATTGTTTGTGATGCATCCAACTGCAAACTTTACAGTCTTATAAGTGATTATATACACAACACTCCACTTTTGTTTTCATGCAATAGAAAGATTTTCTTAAGTAAAACTAATTGTCACAAATTTCTATAATTGACGTTTAAGAAAAAAATGAAATTATCTAATATCAGAAAAACGTTTAGTTGAGTAACCTGCTTTAGATCAACTGCTTGTGAAATATCTCATAACACATTTGTCTTAAAGCCTTGCAGCACCTACTAATAACCTGCTGCGCTCTTATAGAAATGGAGAAAAACTATTTTTGTTTTTTTCCCTTTTATCACAAACTGTTCTTTCAGAATGATTTTATATGCAAACCAACTTGTGTGTTAAGACTGCATATCATCACTTTTTATTACATTTTTTAAGGCAGATGTGTTGTTTTTCATGCACTCCAAGTTATTTTTCATTCCATAATAATTCATGTCCCTTTTATAAATTTAACTCTTCTTTGTGGTAATTAAAATCTGCTCCCTCCTCACTAAGCAGCTTTCTTTCTGCTGGGTTGTTGGTATAAATATGTAAACTCCCGACAACTCACACCAGAAAACAGCTTGTAAATTTACCAGATACCGTTGACAAACTCCAGATCAGATCCCAATTCCACTTTTTAAGTTGCGTCCAACGGCACCTCTGCTATCAGACCTGCTTATCTGTTTGATGCCGCCCACACAGCCATATGGTAGCGCTCTCAGGACAAGTTACATTCAGCCCCTGTTCTGCTCAACACTGTGTAAATCTGCCAAAACCTCACAAGGCTACCCTGGCACTTTAATGTAGAAAAGGATCTCCCTTTCACAGTAACAAATGTCCCTTTACTTTTTTTCTGTTTTTTTCAAATATTCAGCATATTACAGGTTTTTTTTTTTGTTATTGTCCACTTCTAAAGGGCCATAAAATAATGCTTTTGCCTGTGTCAATACATGCGTGTTTCAGTAATACAAATTTTATCTAGTTTAAATAAAAACAGTAGGTGAATAGAAGAAAAAAGTATTTGTATTTCAAGTGCCAAGTGAAGAAGAATGAGCATACTAAATACTTTTTAATGAGCGCTACTTAAAGCACACGAGAAACTAAAAAATACCACATGTGGGTAAAATGCTTAATTATTTGCTTTTTTTTTTGTTGCATGGGAGAATGTGGCCAGCACACTGTCCCATTTATTGGCATTTTTATCTGACTGGGTCATTTGAATCTGAGAGGAAAGTTAATAAGAATGCAAAAGACATAATTGTGCAGATGTAGCACATCTGTCTTAACGCAGTGTGGATGTTTGTTAGAAAAACTCTGGATCGGCAGTGTCTCCTTTATGCTCTATCTGGTCCATGTGGTGTTTATGTACAGTTTATGTTTGTGTTGGTAATAACTGAGCATGCCAAGCAGTTATTCAGACGCACTGCACAACCTGCGCTCATACACGTCAAAACGTCCTAAATGATTTATCCGAATAACTCAAAACATTTCTTCTTTATTTGTGGAAATTGCCGTATTAAATTAGTTTGAGTCGATGCTTTCCCTTCTGCTGCTGCTGGACACCAAAATCTTTACCTTTATTATGTGAAAACTGAATTTGACAAGAACCACACACTGTGTTATGACCTCATCAGTATGAGCCGGACAGAACAGGTTCAGGTTTACAGTATAGATATACACACACCAGGCTGTGTCAGAGGGGGCAGAGTTTCTCCATGACCTACTCTCGGAGTCTGAACGTACACAGAAACCGAACAAAATAAAACATTGGTGGGTTTGACAGTGAAAAAGGAAGTCCTGGTGGGCAGACGAACAAACAGAGGCTGATGCATCGATTAGATGTTCCAGTTTTTCACTTTATTGCATTAAACTGACTTGTTGGTGGTCAACGTGGGCACTGAGAGCACAACAAAGGTGTCAAAGGCCACCCACAGCTTTGAGATTGCTTCATGAGAAAGCTTCCCTTATGTAGAGAAAGGCGGAAAAAGCATCTATCCATTATCAGCGCTTATTCTGAAGTCGGATCACGGAGGTAACAGCTTGAGCAGGGAGGCCCAGATGTCTCTTTTACCAGAAACTTTTTCTAGCTATTTCAGGGAGAATCCAAGGCCAGACCAGCTGAACAACAAAGTTTCTCCAGCATGTCCGGAACACCTCCCTGTCCAGGAGCCATCCTTAAAAGATGCCCAAACCACCTCAGCTGGATCCTCTCGACGTGGAGGAGCAGCGGCTTTGGTCTGAGCCTCTTCCAGATAACTGAACTTCTCACCAAGGGAGAGTCCAGCCCCACTGTGGAGAAAACTCATTTTGACCACTTGTATCTGCAAGATTGTTCTTTTAGTCACTACCCAGATTTTGTTGAGGATAGGAACATAGTAAACAGAGAGCTTCACCTTGCAGCTCAGTTCCCTTTTTACCACAGTGGATCAGAACAGAGTACAGTAGTTCCTCGATTATCTCGGGGGTTACGTTACACACACACACACACACACACACACACACAAACACACACTATAGGTGGAAAACCGTGAAGTAGAAACATTATTTATTTTAGTATGTCTATATATTTTAAGGCTTTATAAATCATTCCCACACTCTTACAATGTTCTAAACTCTGAAACCGACGTACTTTTAACAACATGCTTATATGTACTGTACAGTACTGCAAAATTGTATATGGGTACTCACCAGCTCTGTAGACCAGCAGCCCGGTTCTGGTCCAGCTCTGTTCCAGTTCTGCAGTCCTACCCTGCAGCGACAAAGCCCACCGCCCCATCCAGGTTGATGTGCGTGTGTATAATTGAGCTTCAGGATTATTTGCAACTTTCCTGCCAGTTCGGTGAGCTTCATAGACAGCGTAGATTTGCGTTGCAAATGTTTCCCTCCATTTTGGCTGGAAGCACTGTTGGCTTTTGGGTAACATAGTTCTTATGACTGGTGATACATTGTAGACTTATTGAAAGAGAACTACAAAATGGCGGCACCTGTTCAATTTATTTATTTTTTTGTTAATTTTTTATCTTGTACTGTCCCAATCACATGAAAAGCTGACAATTCTTATAAAACTGCGAAAGAGCGAGTCCACGAAAGTGGAACCGTGAAGTAGCGAGGGACTGCTGTATGTAATACTGCAGAAGCTGCATCGATCCGTTTATTTCACGCCCCGTTCTTGCACATTCAGATTTAAAGGTGCTGATCCTCATCCCAGCTGCTGCTTCACACTCTTCAATAAACTGACACAATATTTCAAACATTTCTGAGAATTTGTTACTTCGCTGACCAAAACTGAAAGAACCAAAATGTCTTTATGAATCTTTACATTTAGCACAATTTAAAGCCCAACATTACATTTAACCTCTTTTATTTGACTTTTTCTGTCACATCAGCCATTCCTCCACATTCACATAGACACATGCCTCATCAGCAGAGGCCATCTTCTGTTCAGAGGTCAGATCATTACCAACGCTGCCATGGATCATATGTATAGCACTTCCTTTCAGCGATCACCTTTGACTTTATCCTCAGCTACTCCACTTTTCAACTTTATTATAAAAAATGAACAAATCCTTCTCCTTCACTCACACTATTTGCTTTAGGGATTAACAGTTCCATCATTATATTATTTGACATTAATTTGACATTTGACATTAATTGGTAAATTTATAAGTAAATTTATAAGTGGACCATGTGGCACTTCAGCACATGTCAGATCGTATTTTATTGTAAAGCTTTGGTGGAAGGGACTTTTCCCTCTGCTCCACTGGTAATAGGGAAAGATTTTCATTATTGCAGTGCCTGTTTTTAGTCAGAGTTGTTAACTTTTATTATTTGTTTGTCAGACCAAACTATTTTTTGTGAAACAACTTTAGAACCCCGCAGCTAGCTCCACTAAAGTTCTTACTGTAACGATGCTCTCTTTAAGAAAAGTCATGTGCCAAAGTACTTAAAGTAAAACATCTTTTTTCATATCAGATAACAGCAGTTCTGCTGCTGCCGGCCAGAGTTGGCAGAAATGACTCAAAGCTTGTAAAAGTCAACTGCTGTCTCTTTCAGTTTGTGGGAACAGTTTTTTTGAAAATGTGAGCTAAAACACGAGATGCCTCCAGCACGCCGTACTCCAATTTTCCAGACGCATGCAGCAGAAAAGCCTGAATAATAAAGTCTGAACTATTTGTTCAGATTTAATGTGAACAATATTTGAGTCTTGTGCAGCATTTCTTGAATTAACATACAAATTGCAGATACGGTGTTAAAAAAAAAATAAATCCAAAACACAGCATTTTCTAGTGAAAAGATTTTATTCTCTGCAATACATTTAGCCTCAAATTCAGCTTTGTGATGTTTTATACAAAAAAAAAATTATTGTACTAATTAATAGTAATTTTTAGTTTGGCACATTTATGCTGGAGCGGCCAACTTAAATTTACCCAAAGAGTGAATCAGTTGTACCTGTACATACAATTACAACTTTCCATTCAGTTCAATTCAATTTATTTATATGGCAACAAATCACAACAGAATTTGTCTCAGGGCACTGAACAGAAACATTCACATACATAAAAGTCAGTTAATTACAATGTTCATCCAATGAGCCAGCAGATTACTTTGAGTCTTCATTTTGTTGCAGTCTCCCATCCTAAGCAAGGACTGAGGCAACAGTGGAAAGGAAAAATTCCCTCATGAGGAAGAAACCCCCAGCAGAACCAGGCTCAGGACAAGCGGCCATCTGCTTCGACCAGCTGGGTTTGAGAGGACAGGAAGTAGAAACAAACATAAAATGGCAGGTCCAGGATAGAGACGAACAGGTTTTTCTTCAGGAGGAAAGACAAAAAATACACAAATAACATATTAAGAATGTATAATTGCAAATACAAACTATTAATTTGATAAATGAGGTCAGTTTGTCCTCCAGTGGTCTAATATAGCAGCATAGGATAAGGAATAGCTCAGGAAACCAAGCTGACTAACACTAGGATTTATCAAAAAGGAAAGTCTTAAAACTGGACAATGTGTCACCCTCACAGACAGAAACTGGAAGTTGTTTCCACAAGAGAGGAGCCTGAGAACTGAAAGATCTTCCTCCCATTCTGCTTTTGGAAACTCTAGGAACCACAAGTAAGCCTGAGAGCGAAGTGCTCCGTTAGGAAAATATGGAACAATATGATCTATAAGCTGGAGCTACGTTGTTGAGGGCTTTGTAGGTTAGAAGTAAGATTTTGAACTCTTCTGAATTTGACAGGGAGCCAATGGAGAGAAGCTAAAACTAATAATCTACTTTCTATACATAAAAATAAGACGTGTTCCGTGAACTATTTTGCTAACAGAAACTGGGCTGGCCCTAACATTTAATGCTTAAGTTATAAACAAAGATCTTGCAGTCTGAGGAGCACTCGCACTTCATGTTGTGAGCGACCCTCAGCTACAACCACACCGCTTGTTGCCATCTTGAATTGGGTTTGCTTCAAAACTTAGTTAGTTCAGAAGTGCATCGAGTTATAGTTTCCTCAACATTTGATCAAACTCCATCCAGTGGTTCATGAAACATTTCACTATCAGTGAGAGATTATTGCAAATAAATAGAAATTTGTTAACAAAGATTACACCACCATCAGTTTGAGCTTGAATTGTTTAAAACTCCATCACTATTGCACCAAACTACAGGTCATTTGTATTATTGACTTGAGTTATAGCCATTTATTTTTCGTTGTTTTGTTCAGGTCACTATAGCAACCGTTTTGAATGGAGTTGACTCCAAAGGTTAAGCAGTTGTAGACGTTTATTTTGTCGATTGCTTTCTGCTGGTTTCATTAAAATTTGACCAATGTTTCATGAGATAATTTGGTAACAGTTGTGCATAATAAAAAATAGAAACATAAAATCCTGTCTTCGCCTTATGGCGGCAGCTGATAAAAAACAAACAGCTTACCAAAATGTTGTCACATTTATTTAGTCACACTATTCTAAAACCTTATAACTCTGTGCATACACTCATATCAATATCTATGGTTTATGATATTACCGTGACTCTACTGGTGATTTTTTTTTTTTGTCTTTATTGTGATACGGTGGAGATTTAATGTTGCCAGACTTTGGGAAGTACAAATTTGAGCTCAGCTGTTTCCCTCGGGGCTTTTGGTGGAAACCATTCCTTCTCAAAGAGCTGTGTCAAGCTCGTCCTTTGATGTATGGATGGAGGCGTTTTGTTCAAAGGGATAACCTTTTCTGGTCACTTCTTTGAAATGATAATTCTCCAGGTTGCTGCGGGTGAAGCTGGAGCCTTTTCAGCAGCGAGGTCACTCAAAGTCAACTGAAGCTTCTGCTCACAGTTTCACCTGAGTGCCAGGCGCCCGTGTCTGGCTGCTGCTGACTGTTCTAATCTCTGCCTTTGGTAAAAGAAGAGGACACATGGGATGTCTCAGCAAGGAGCATATTTTAGGCAGCAGAACATCGGATGAGGAGTTGTGACATGGCCATCAAGATCTAGACATGTCTGTATGTCTGAATGTGTCCACGGCTCTGTTTATAGATGCCACACCTCAAATTCAGTTTTCCTTTTTCAAGCTGCAAGTTTTGCGCATGTAGCACAGATGAGAGGGACACATCTGTGTGTAATTACATCAGTAATAAAAGCTGGATATGGTCCACCTGGCACAGATTGAACCCTCTAACCAATCCAGCGCTTCAGACAACAAAAGAGACGAGTGCTCACTGATTATGGCTTTGATGATGCAGCTCAGAACCTGTGTTTTTTGGATGAAGATTTTTCTGGCCCACAAATAATTTGCTGAAATTATCCAATCCATCTCAGACAATGTTATGTCCTATCAGAGACTGATGATAGACACAACACTCACATTTCACGTTGGAGATGCACAAATCATAAAAACTATATATATATATATATATATATATAT
>NC_056498.1:48506929-48510094 GCF_014905685.2 Nematolebias whitei
GTCACAAACCCACTAATGGGTAAATGCAAAGAGTTGCAGCGAGTCTGTCACCCACTGGCACACATCCTAAAAAAACAAATACAGGTTACTTTAAACAGAACATAACAGCAACAATTTGTAGAGCAGCACTGATGCAGCACCAAATCAGCCAGAGGTGGCTAATAAAACATTTACCTTAAAGGGAAGAATGTCCCACTTGCAATTCAGGGCTTGTTACAATACCTGCTGAGTACTGTGTCAGCTCTCACATCTACAACCGCATACAGTGACATTCCAAACAGCCAACGCCCTGGAGAATCAAACATTTGGCGTGCACACCTGGTGCTTATATATACTAATGTGCCAAGCCACTGAAGGTGGAGGCGGGGAAACAGGGCAAGATGAGTTCAGTGGCCCAGGAATAGTGGGAATTTACAGGCACTTATACATTCATCTAATAACCACCCGGTTACATGTAAATGAAACAAGTTTGTTTCCATGTAAATAAACAATAATCATACTTGGTTTTCTTGTTTGTCCTGACCGTTAAATCTAAATTGTTAGACATGAGTTTGATTAAATATTCCATTTTTTCTTTACAAATTAAATAATTCACATCTTAACACCATAAAATGAAAAAATATTCACCCATTACGTTTCCTTTTAGCGAAATAAACAAAATTGCTTGAATTTAGCAACCTAAATCATCCATTGACAAATAAGTGAGATAATATTAGCCATAATTAGCATTCACAATACAGCATTGTAGCGTACTGTTTAGCACTCATTTCACACTCTTAAAATGAACAGAATACAAATGGGACATTAGATGTCGTATTAAACTGTAATAGCCATAAAAATATCTCAAAATGACTTGAAAATTAGTGCAAGAGTGTTATCATTGTGGTTTTTGCAGCTAATAAGATAGCGCCCGCGATTAGCGCGCTAATTTCTAAGCTAGCCGCTAGCATGGTACTCTCGCCCAAATGTGGCGGCAAACTTGAGCCATTAACTTGGCTAAAATGACTCACCAAGATGCTGTTCAAGTCTGGCACAGTAGGAATCATCACACCACCTCTCTGTTCCGTTTTTCTGATTGAGAAAATCTATATTTTTTAATCCAACTAATATATTTCATTAGCGTTTAACGTCAACAAACTCACCAAGTAGCATTTTTCCCCCTGCTCAGACTGCTAAACCACAGACTCCGTGCACACAGGAATGGGCGGAGCTAATTCGTTAACCAGGAAGTAAATTAAAATAGAGGATTTTTTTTAAACAACAACAAAATAACATGCAAAAAATGGCAATGACAATTTCACATTTAACAAATCTATTTCCGTCGTAATAACTAAACCTCCCTATCAATAAAAAAAATTTTCAAGAATATAACATATTAATATAACTTCGGTATTAATAACATCAGAATATTTGGACAATTGAACAGGAAAAAGAAACAGAAAAAAGAAAAAAACTTAAAGTAATCACATTAAATTAAGATTTTAAAAGCAAAAATTAAGCTAAAACCTAGGGTTTATAACAACTTAAACTCTGATATGATAGAGAAAAGTTTGATAGTATTAATTTTCTTCAAAGATTTACCAAATAATAAAAACTCATTTTTAAACGCTTTTACAATTGGAAAAGCTTTTGTAAAACGACATTTATGAATGTAGAATTTGGCAAACAATATACAAAGAAAGGATTAATGTTATGAAAATTCACATTTTCAAAGTAGATTGTTTGTCATATGCAGGTTAACACAAGGTCAACAGTGCAATGAAATGTTCAGGATGAGAACCGCTAAAAGACTTGCTAAAAGAAGAAGAAAAAATACTAAAGCATTCAAGGGTACAAAATAAAGTACCAAAAAGTGAAAATGAAATATAATATTTACAAGGTCCAAAGTAAATATAGTAAACAACAAAATGGTAGAATATTACAGTGCAAGTAATTTGCATAAATATGTGTTTCACAGATATAAGCTTAACTGCACATGATCTATATATATATATATATATATGCTATGCTATTCGTGCGTAGCGTATTTTTAGTTAATGTTTTATAGTTCATATCCTAGATCTTATTACGGTTTCTCTTTTACATTTTATTGTTGGATGTAACTGAAACCCTGTGTACATAACGACAATAAAGAAACTGACTCTGATATATTGCACATTACTAACATACTAGACAGGTTGTGTGACAGGTTATTGCACAGATAGTGAATAATATTGAGATTAATTAAATTATTATTGTAAGGTAGTGACATACATGAAACAGTCACATACACTTCAGATCTATGGAGAAACCAGTCATTCTGTGAACATGTTCCAACAGATTGATCATTAGCATGTGAAAATGGTCTCTCCATCATAGATTTGAACAAATCTATCTTAAGATACCTTTATAACCTTTTCTGCTATTCTGAATAATATATGCAGTATAATCTTTCCTCTACATAATCATTCTCGATGTGACTATCAGTAAGAAGATAGTGGAGAGGTCATTGAATGTTATGGTAGACACAGTGATTATTTCCTGTAAGAATCCTTGAGAAATGTTTACCTGCAGCAGCTCCCTGTGTGCAGCTGCTGGGTTGGGTTCTAAAACCACCAGGACAAGGCGAAAGGGAGGGGCAGGCTCCTGATGGGTTCAGTTCTGGAAGCCAGAACGGGTCAGAACCTCACAACAGGTAAAGGTATTACTAAGCGTGCACTTGTAAATGCATTGATCTTCTGTGATTGCTTCTCCAAAAAGCCTTGAGATAAATATAAATCTTTCAGCGGATCTCTTTTTTACGACAGTTCCTTTTCGTTAAAACTTCTTTGGGTCAAACTGCCTTTTCTGTAGATTTAAACATGGAATTCTCTACATGCAGATTTAAAACTCATTTCTGACTGTAAACGTTTTAGATCGAGACTGAAAGTTTCTAAAAGAAAACTCACTTTGTAGCCGTGAATAAATGGCAAATTTTAATATTTTGCCGTTTTAATTGGTTTAATACTCTAATGATTGATTCTTCATAAACTGTATTTTAAGCTGTTTATTTTTATGTTACTGAAGGCACATTTAGGGACTGGCTTTGCAAATTCACCCAGGCAATGTAGTGTATGGTATTTAATGCTTTACTCTTGTCCCTTATCTATACATATATATATATATATATATATATATATATATATA
>NC_056498.1:48510194-48515932 GCF_014905685.2 Nematolebias whitei
ACGTCCTTTTCAGGGACACCACCAAGTCATTGGTTCAGGTATGTTGACGACACCTGGGTTAAAATTAAATCTCAGGAAGTCCAACATTTTACTGACCACATCAACTCTGTGGATAAATAAATCAAGTTCACACGAGAAGATGTAAAAAATGGCAGGTTGGCTTTCTTGGACTGTGAGGTCTCAGTCTCTGATAGAGGACATTTGCAAACCGAGGTGTACCGCAAACCCACCCACACAGACCAGTATTTGCAGTTTGACTCCCATCACCCTTTGGAGCACAAGTTAGGAGTCATCAGGACTCTGTATCACAGAGCAGACAGCATCCCCACTAGCTCAGGAGCCAGGCAGAAGGAGAAATCCCACACAAGACAGGCTCTAGAGCAATGTGGATAACTGGGCCTTCCTAAAAGCAGAGAAGAAACCCAAACAGGACTCCAGTCAGCCAACAGGTGAAAAGGAGGAACCCAGACCCAGACCAGTGGTCATTCCATATGTTGAGGGAGTATCAGAGAAACTGAGACGTTTATTTTCTAAACATAACGTCCCAGTGGCTTTTAAACCCCAAAATACATTAAAGACTGGTTCATCCCAAAGATCCAGTCCCCCGGCACAAACAGAGTAATGTTGTGTATTCTGTTCAGTGTCAGGAGGGTGATCAGTCTTACATCGGGGAAACTAAACAGCCACTGGCCAAAAGGATGGCCCAGCACAGAAGATCAACATCATCAGGCCAGGACTCTGCGGTCTACACTCATCTCCAGGCCAGCGGTCACTCTTTCAAGGATGAAGATGTTCACATCCTGGACAGAGAGGAACGATGGTTTGAGAGAGGAGTAAAGGAGGCCATCTTTGTGAAAAGAAATCGTCCATCGTTAAACAGGGGTGGAGGCCTACGTGTTCATCTGTCCCCCTCTTACAATGCTGTGATTGCTGGTATCACTCAGCCCTCTGTGAACAGTAAACAGCCATCAGTGTGCTAATGATCCATTGTTAGGCTGATGGTCCTTCTTGAGCATGTGATCAGTTGGTTTTGGTTGTCAGCAGCAAAACTGGTTGATCCACTCTGTGAAGGTGCTATTTAAGAGACTGAGCTGAAAACAGCACCTCAGACTGAAGAAGTCTCTCGGACGAGAGATGAAACGTTTCTACATTTTTTGTTGTTTTGCTTTGTTTTTTTTTTTTTTTTTTTTTTTTTGAATGTCCAGAGGACCAGATTTAACTTTTTTAGAGTTTCAATGAATGTGTCAAAAAGAGTGGCGGGGGTAAGAAGTCCGAAACATGTTAGACAGATTCAAAGTTACTGTCGTATCATCTGAAAGTGGCTCAATCTGTGGAAAAATCCCTCAAAATTATAGAAACTGCAGTAATGCAGAATCTGTTTGATGTACCCAAAGGCCTGTTGAGACAACTTTCTGAGACCTTTAATGTGAATTCAATGAGACTTGTAGCTCCAAAAAGGTCATTTTTCCACTAAAATCTATTAATCGACTGATCTTTTAAGTCGTTTTTGGCTAATCTTGTCTACGCTGTGCATTATTTACGACTTCGCTGCACATTTTGATGAATAACTTCCATGTTTTAGTTTATTGTTTTTAATCAAAGTGTCCAGAATTGTTGCTTAGGCCCAAATCAAAGAGAAGTGCACCTTTCCAGAGGAGGTCCCCCTCGCCGGTGCGTACAGCAGCCTCATCTAGGGGGAGTGGTGGCGCAGAGGCTAGAGAAGCTGGGCCTGTGATCGGAAAGTCGCAGGTTCAACTCCCGGTACCGTCAACATCAAAATGTGAAACACCCACACCTGCCTCCACCCTCATTCGCTCCAGTCTGGGCCCCTGAGCAAGGCCCCGCCATCTGCTCCCTAAACAGGCGTCTCTTGAAAATGAGTTCTCGTGACTCAATGAGACTACCTGGATAAATAAAGTCTAAATGAAAAAATTAAAAAAATCTTTTAAAACGCACGAAGCGTAATGTGATTAACGGTCCTCTCATCGGGACGAGCGTCTGTGTTGACGCACGACCCAAACAGGGCGACTGATCCCGAACGGTCTCGTTTTCTGGAGCTCAGCGTGGACCCGATGTCTCATGAAAACACAACATTAAACAATCCACTGGACTCTGCCGGGTTTCTGTTTTAAGAGTGTAAACCGTGAAAAAACAAGATTAGTTCAGGAGGAAATTCAGTTTACAGCTGAAGTGATTAGCTTTAAGATGTGATGCTCATCACACGAAGGTTTATGACGATTTGTGGTAAAAGAAAAGGAAACTGGATGTGGTTAGGTTTATTTTCCATCATGATCGTTTGTGTTTAGAATTGTTCAGTTTGTGTCATTTATACCTTGACGTGCATCATGTCTTCACTGTCCAATCAGCTTCCAGCACGGTCCCTGAGGGAACGGGGGCTCAGCGGTTTAATCGTTCTCAGGTGAATGATGGGAGCTGCTACAGAAGTAGAATCAAACATCCATCCATCATCTTTACCGGCCTCTTCCTTTTCGGGTCACGGTGTCGCTGGTGCCTTGGGATGCACGATATTATCGGCATGGTATCGTATCGGCCGATATTAGCGATAAAGTTAAATATCGAACATCAGCCATTCCATCAAAAAATAACTCACCGATATAAAAAACTTTTGTTTTAAGTTAATTTTTCATTTAAGAAACTGTCAAGTATATCTATTAATGAACTACTACTTATGGGCTTTTCACTTGTCGCGTGTGAACAGGTGGAATTTTAAATACTGTTCCAGTGTTGTCATTGTGTTAGAGAGTAAATGTCATGCACAAGTTTGACATTAAAATAATCCAAGTTGAAGCGTTCCATCATTTTCAGACCTCTTTTTGGCATCTGCATGTGGTAGCAGGCCAAACTGACAAAGACCGTGCAGAATAATGTAGTAGTTTAATTCCACAGCGGAGGAAAATATGCGTCTCTGTAAGTAGGTTTAGGAAAAATATCGGGATTGGTATCGGTTATCGGCCAAATAATTTTTTATCATATCGGCATAATGGATATCGAACAAAAATCCAATATCGTGCATCCCTACTGGTGCCCATATCCAGCAGTCACTGTGCAAGAGGCAAGGGACACCCTGGACAGGTCTCCAGTCCATCACAGGGACACGCACAGAGACAAATGAGACAATCACTCACACCTGGAGACAATTCAGAGTTACCAATCAGACTAACATGCATGTTTTTGGGCTGTGGGAGGAAACCGGAGTACCCGGAGAAAACCCACGCATGCACGGAGAGAACATGCAAACTCCACTCAGATCGCCAGCTGGGATTTGAACTGGCGACCTTCTTGCTGCGTGGCAACAGCTCTACCAGCTGCACCACCGTGCCGCCCTAGAATGAAACAGTCATATTTTATAGCCTTTAGTTCACCCCAGAAAAAAGAACATCTCTCTGTTATCGCCCAACGTATTCTGATCAAACACGTTTTGTTGCCGTTGGCTACCGGAGTCCAACAGGAAGAGCTACATCCACAAATGTTCAACTACAAACAACTCTTTGTTGCTTCATTAACCTCCTCATCGATCGTTAGTCTTTATTTTCTGGAAGTCTGCGCTTCGTCTGCCCTCGCTTCAAACCCCGGCCTGGAGTCACAGAAATCCCGCTCTAAATGGGAAACAGAACGGCGAGAACGGCTCGCCTGCTTTTGGACGCAGTGGTGGACATCAAAGGCGTAGCAGAGCCCCCCCCCATCAGAACAGCAGCTACATGCCATTCCAATAAGTGCAGTGCATTTGGATCTGAAGTTCAAACACACTCTGATGAAGGCAGACGGGCCTCTGAGGGACTCGCCACAACATTTACCGCTTCGGCTGAAGAGGACCGCAGGAAAAGGACAAGGAGGCGTGGGCTGTTAGCAAAATATCTTATAAATCACTGGATTAGAATGAATATATATACTGTATATATATATATATACATACAGTATGTCAGTTGATATTACCGGTACTGAGCTACAATTTACATTTTCGCAAGAAATGCACTTTCTCCAGTTCCAGTCTGTCACCAAACCACCACACTGTTGATAACAATAGACTCTTTATTAATCCATGGAGGAATACAAACAAGGAAATGATCCAAACATGTTTTTCTGATGAAAACAAAACTCAACATTCAGAACGAAGGTGACAGAAAACCAAGATTCAAAGCAGCGATCCGAAGAACATTAGTGCAACGTAAGGAGGGCAGCTTGAAGCTTCTCCTCCAGATCTTTGTGCGTCGGCGCGTTACTGCTGCTTCAAAGGTTTCATGACTGAACGAACCGTCGAGCCCGATGCGTAGCATTAACTTACAAAACAAAGTCAGCTTTGAGCTTGAAAAACAATAATCGGCAGTGTTTACAGGAAGAGCTCCGCGTTTTGTTTTCAACCTGCTCGTGGAGATGGAAACAGAAACGCTGTCACGTTCCGAGGATGAAACAAGTGTTGACTCGACCCCGGCTGACGCACACACAGATCATCCTCCGTGGTCTAATCAAATGATAATTGGCAGGTTTGGTTTCTGTTGGCTCGGGGTCCGCATAGTCCCGAGTGCTTACCTGCGCAAGCGCTACGCAGTTCGTGAAACACGAGAACCCCGACAATTAAGCTGTTTAGACTCTGCGATGGTCTCGCCGCAAAACGTGCCGCAGCACCGTTTTTTTTAATTCGTTTACTTGCTGCACGACCCTTCGTTCGCACAAGGCTGTCATTTACCGTGGACGTGAAAGTCAGAGTACAAACAGTTCACCGCGACTGAGAGGAGTGCAAATAATCGTGGATTGGAAAACTAGAAAATTTAACATCTTTGGATAATTAATGTCAAAACTACCTAAAATGTGCAATTTTTTACTTTGAAGGACAAAAACCAAAAACATCAGCAGGTTCCGGTTTTTACAGACGTGGATAAATTTGTTAGGAATCTTTTTGTTAAAGGAAGAAAAACCCCAGAAGGTCTGCGAAATAAACTGAAACTGACAAAAGCAATAAAAACAGGAACTAACAGAAATCAGTGCTTTTTGACTCTGGATCAACTGAATTATTCTGAAAAACAAATCAACGATGCTCAAACGACTGACCACAGGACAGACTGAAACTAATCTGACCACAGAGACACGCTGAACTAAGACGTGTCCTGTCATCAGCACCTCTGGTGTCTTCCGTCTGTAAGCAGCCTTTGTAAAGAGTGACAGGTAGTCACAGGGCTGTTTGGGATGATGCTGTGCAGCACACAGAACATGGACCGCAGGAAGCTGAGGACAGTTGTCTCAGGAGCTTGGAAAGACAATTCTTGAAGACATGTTGAAGGTAAACATGTCTGCTCAGAAGTTTAAGGTCCACAGGACATGAGACAAGACGGGTCCACAAGAGAAAAACACGACAAACTGAAGAGATGGAGAGTCTGAGTCCAGAACAACTTCCAAAGAAAGTAGAGGTGAACTCCAAGGTCAAAGGTCACCAGAGTCAGATTGGACCATCGGCCTCTGCTTGAGACCAAGTGGACTTGATGAAGGACGACTGAGGACAGCAAGTCAGAAAAGCAAGACTGGCGTTTGTCCCAGTGCTTACTGACCTAAAACAAAGATTCTAGGACGTCTTTTGGACAGATGAGAAAAAACTGGAACAGCTGCGGACTGGTGGACTGTCCACACCTGCGGACTGGTGGACTGTCCACACCTGCGGACAGGTGGACTGTCCACACCTGCGGACAGGTGGACAGGAACACCTGCGGACAGGTGGACAGGAACAC
>NC_056498.1:48516032-48516125 GCF_014905685.2 Nematolebias whitei
AACACCTGCGGACAGGTGGACTGGAACACCTGCGGACTGGTGGACAGGAACACCTGCGGACAGGTGGACAGGAACACCTGCGGACAGGTGGAC
>NC_056498.1:48516225-48541942 GCF_014905685.2 Nematolebias whitei
ATATTATTATACCATATTATTATACCATACCATATTATTATACCATACCATATTATTATACCATACCATATTATTATACCATACCATATTATGATCCATTTTTCTTCTGTGCGTTTTTCGGTGCGATTCTCGTCCCGCAGTTTTCATCCATTTCAACAAATCATAAATCAAAACGTTCGGCTCTTTCAGGACAATCCTGCTACGACTTTTGGTATTGGTTCAGCTTTAGCTTTTTGAAATATTTAGCCTTTTCTACCATTTTTCCTCATAAAAAATGAACTGAGCTCATTTTACATCCTTCAAATCTTTAGATCTGTTTGCAAACTTTTACTGCTGCTTTCACATTTTGTTCTTCTTCAGCTTCTTTGTGCAAGTTTAAACTTTTTTTTGCAACTTTCAGCCAATTTCAGTGGTTTTTGCAGCAGTTTTTTATCCTTTCAGATTCTTTCTGCTACATTTTTTGTGCTTCTTCTAACTTCTTTCTGTAAATTTTAGCTTGTTGTGATCCTTTCGGCTTATTCATGCAAGTTTCATTTTTTTCTGCTTTTTCAGCTACTATTTAGCTGTTTTTATGCTAATTTTAACATTTGTAGCCAATTCCACTTTTTTCACTCATATTTAAACTTTTTTCAGCCTAATTCAGCCAAAATCTGCTCTCTCCACTTCTAGTAATTTAAGCTTCTTTCTGCTGTTTTAGCTACTTTTTAGCTGTTTTTGTTAATTTCAGCTTTTTTCAGATAATTTCCACTTTTTTTGTACTAATTTTTGCTTCTTTCACCCTAATAGAGCAAATGTGTTCTTTCTGCTTTCTGCTTCTAATTAAAGCTTGTTCCACCTGTTCAGCTACCTTTTTAGCATTTTTAGTTAGTTTCAGCTGTTTTCACATTAATTGAAGTTTTTGTAGTATTTTCTGCTACTTTCGGCCTAATTGACTTTATGGTCATGTTTAACTTGTTAAAATAACTGAAACTAGTAGAAATAAGCTGAAAGGAGCATAACAGTCTACTATTTAGCTGTTTATGCTAATTTCAGCTTTTTCAGTTAATTCCACATTTTTATTTTTGGTAATTTCAGCTCTTTGGGCATCCTACTGATAGGTTAGGCTTTTTTCCTACTTAAAGTTCTTTTACACTTTTTTTTTTTTTTTTGCTAATTTCAGCTTCTTTAGCTAATTTCAAAATGTCACTGTAATATCTGCTTATTTAAACCTAATTCAACAAATATCTCTTCTTTCTGCTTTCCTCTGCTAATTTAGGCTTGTTCTTTCATTTCATCTACATTTCAGCATTTTTTTTTTTAGCTAATTTCAACTGTTTTTCAGCAAGTTCTTCAGGAATAAGCATTTACACTGCATTTCCAAAGGAAATGCATTTTCTCTAATTATGGTTGGTTTATGAGTCTTAGTTTGCAAAGCAAACAAGCTAACCCTTAAACGTCTAGTTTAAATAGAAGTTTAATTTTAGCCTTTATTTTGTGCCCCTTGAATTTTGAACATGTTTAAAAGAATGGTGACAGATTTTCTCTGTTACAGCGTCTTAAAGCCTTCTCAGTTTATTGTCATTAAAAGCTGAAGCTTCTTTACATCTTATGGTTTATCTCCTTATGATGGAAGACATTTAAGACCGAAGTCACTACCTAGTCTCCAACAGTTGCTGATTCAGGGAGATGCGCGCCTAACTTCCTTAGGTTGGCTAAAGTTTATCCTGTGTCAGCTGCAGGGTTTGCAGCTGCCAGACATCTGTCATCAACACAATAAATGTAAAAAAGAAGCTTTTAAAGGAAACAAGAACTGCTGAATGAAGTGGAAGGACTGAGAGATGCTCCCTGCTCTGATGCATGCTGAGGTCACTGCTGGTCAGGAAGTATTACTGCTGCTCCCCACATGATGTCTCTGTGTGTGTGTGCGCGTCACTTTGTTTATTCCTAACTTTGACAGTGTGACTTCTTTACCTTCTTCCCTCTTTTGCTGCACTGTTTTGAGTGAAAATGTGGCAACGTGGACTCTGCCTGACCTCGGCAGACGTGCAGAAGCTCGGTTCTTACCAGCGCTTTCGATCTGAACGCCTCTCGAGTCTCTTAACAGCTTTCCTTTTGCAAGATGAGAGCGCTTTTCTCACTGTGCTTCTCTCCTCCCTTTTCCTGAGTGAGAGAGAGCGTGCTCGGCCAGAAGGCTGCCGTCGTCGTGAAGGTAGCTGAGAAAGCAGCAGGAGAACGGCAGAGGGAGGGATGTGCGCTGATGGGAATAGTTGCTAGTTGGATCTGGAGGCCTGCTGGGCCACATCAACTCTGCACATCCCTGTCTGCCCCACAGTGTTGACCGGTGTGGCTCGGTCCAGTTCAGGGGGGCACAGATGGTCCTGTTTGGAGCGGGGCCACAGCACCGTGCTCTGTGTTCACGGGCTCCGCTGGAGCAGCCAGGAACAAACATGGCCGCCTTCTGTTGGGAACATTCAGGAGCTTCAGTTTCGGAGAGGCTGTTTGGACGCGTCATTTAAAACTCAGGTTGCAGTTAAATAATTTTAATTAAAGGTGATTAAACAATCCCTAGAACTGTTCTGAAAAAACACCATTTTGTTTGTTATACGCCCGTAGAAAGGCGGACGTGTTATGGTCTGGTCTCCGTCCGTACGTGAACGTTCTCTTGTCCTGCTCAGAACCTCTGATCCGCTCAAGACAGTCTAACAAAACTTTACGCTCTTGTGCATCATCACTAAACGGTGTCAAGGTCACAAATCAAGGTCAAAAGTTATTTTTCATTCAATCTTTATTTATGCATGTTAGTCTCATTGAGTCACGAGGACTCATTTTCGAGAGAGACCTGTTTTAGACAGCCAACATAGTGCAGGCAATAGTTCAACAAAAAGCAATTAAAATCAAATAAAAGAAGTTATAATAACAGTCAAGTCGAGTCAGTTTTTTTTTTCCTCAGGCAGGAAAATTCTGATAGGAATTTTTTTGCCTTCCAATTCCTACGTTTCCAGTTCACCACTTTTACTGTCTGTCCAAACAGGTCTCACTTGTAAATGAGCCTTTGAAGCTCAATGTGATTTATTTGTTTAAATAAAGGTTGAATGAATGAATGAGAAAAGTCAAGTCACATTTATTTATATAGCACATTTAAAACGGTAACTGTTATCAAAGTGCTTAGTCAAATAAAGATGCCGTATAAAACGAGGTAAAATATTAACAAGAACATATTTGCTTTTTCTATTGACATTATCAAATGTTTAAAATCCCTTAAAGAGATCAAAATGGCCAGCTTCAGATCTTATTGCAAGGTGTCCCAGGTTACAGGAGCAGAGTAAGAAAAGGCCTTTTTGCCGAGTTCAGTCCGCACTGCGGGAACGCTGCAGGTCATGTTGGCACGAGAGCGCACGCTGTAACTGCACTGACGACGTGACGTGGTAGGAGATATAAGAAGGCAGCAGACCAAGGCGTGATTGATAGATGAACCAGTGTGAGAGCCTACGTGTAGATGATGATGACCAACCGACCAAGGAATACAGAGTGCAGTGATGGGTATGGTAGTTACAACCAGTTAGGAATCTTAACGCACTGTGATAGACGACATCCAACATCTGCAAGAAGCTGGCAGGAGCATTCATGTAAATAATATCACCATAGTCGATGGCCGGTAGGAAAGTAGCAGCTACAACGTGTTTTCTGTCATTCCGATTTAAGCAACATCTATGTCTGAAAACGAAACCCAGTTTCAATTTCGGTTTCTTTATCAAGCTTTCAACATGTGGCTTAAAAGAGAGTTGTGAATCAATTAAAATTCCCAAGTATTTGTAAGAATCCACTAACTCGATAGGAACACCACAATGCATGGATGAGACAGGAGGAAGAGATGCTGGTACCAGCTTTCTGTTTGAAAACAGCATCCCTTTGGTTTTATCAGCATTTAGCACCAGTTTCAGATGGAATAAGTCTAAGTGAATGATGTCAAATGCAGACTGTAGAAGTTGGAAAACCTTAGCTCGACAATAAACAACTGTATCGTCAGCATAGAGATGCAGGGAGGCGTTAGGAATATTTTGACCTAAATTATTTATATAAATTGTAAAAAGAGTGGGTTCTAAAACTGAGCCTTGTGGCACACCATTAGTGACTGTTAAATAGCTAGACGAAATACCGTTCCGATTAGGGATGCACCGATCCACTTTTTTTATTTTTACTTCTGTACACTACACATTTTACACTAGACCGACATGCATCATGGATCGGAAATCTCTGCAGGTTGGATCGGAAAAATCCGATAACGTAAATTATGCTGGAATCAGACGCCAATACCTTAATGTCCGGTTTGTCAAGATTTTATTAATCAAAGTGGATCATGGGAAGTTGCTCTTTGGTTTATTGCACGTTTTGATTGTTTTTGGATCCAGTGTGGTCACTGTACGCCATGTCAATCGGAGAACAACTGAGCAACATTATATTCACCTAATCAAACACAGAGCTGATGTAGATTCACAGTGAAGCCGCATAGAGAACAGCTGACGGCTTTCAGCGCCCCGTGGAGTTTTATAGGTTACATACAGTATGTGATGTGCCATTATTTTCCATATTAAATCTGTTCAGTGTTTGAGCTCTTCAGAAGATAAACACAACGGTGCAACTCAAATGACTGTGGACCGTACTAATGTCAGTGATATTGTTCAAACATCTGAATGCGCTGCACTTTTTACAGAAGCATCAGCAGATTTGCTGAAGTTCTCTGTTGCTCACTGTGTGACGAGGCTGTATATACAGCACTGGTGGTTGATATTCGGTAGTAAAATAACATTTTGAGGTAAACGGTTGAGCACCAAGTGTGAACAGAGGTGTCACATTTGACCTCTTGCAGGTAAATCACCTGAAACTGTTTTGTAATAAGAGTCCTGAACAGCCTCTGGCACCTGAATGGACCCAGAGAGTGTCATGTAAAACTATCTTGGGCGTGATATTATAGCTATTTATTACATAATGTTAACTGACTCGGCTAAAAGCTTCACTTTCACATGGCTCATCGCAGCTCTGTTAACATGGTGTTCCTTCAGTACTATTAGATCAGAACAGGAACTCTCTGGGACTGTTTCACTCTTAGCCAACATTTTAACATCACTTAAATCTTTTAATTAGGCACATTGTGCACTTAGTGTCCATTAGGGCTCTTGTTTTTTGTCACCACATGAAAAAAATGGCGTGAATGAGTTGTCCCGTCTATTTTAATTCTCAGATCACCCTGAAACAACTAAAGGACAATGGCAGTGTGCTGCCTGGCAGGCGCTGGGCAGGCAGCCAGCTGGCAGGGCCACCAGGAAGGAGACTCCCTTTTTCAGTGGCGCTCAGACGAGACCTGATCATATTCTCTCCTGTGCTGGATACAGCAGGAACCAAGACGCTGAAATGAGCTTCATTCCAAAAGAAAACAGGCTCCCTTCCTCAAAAAGTCAAGTTTTGACACTTTGACTTGCACCTTCTTCGTGTGATTATTTAACTTCATCTGTGCTCTGACTGCTGGTTGACTTGAGGGACTGCTGGTTGTAATTATGGTAATCTTGGCACGCAAAGGTCATCCTATTCAGAGCTAGAATGCTAATTTTATTCTATAGATGGCTGACGTCCTTTGCAGGGTCTTTGAGGGTTAAAATCACTGGAGCTTATTCACAAGCAACTATTTAGCAGTTTTAGCAAACACAGAAACGTCTACAGCCCGGTCAGTTTTACAGACGTTGAGCTAAACTTTGGCGTGGTCATAGCTGCGACTGATCCCCACCATTATCCTTATCTGGCATGGAGGCTGCACAGCTGCAGAAAGAAAAGCTTTGCAGAGAGTGGTGAAGGCTGCACAGAAATCTGTTGGAATCAGCCTCCCCACCATCACAGACATCTACACCTCCAGATGCAGGAAGAGGGCCACCTGCATCATGAAGGACCCCACCCACCCAGCACACACACTTTTTGCCCCACTCCCCTCAGGAAGGAGGTTAAGGAGCATTAAGTGTAGAACCACTAGACGGAGGAACAGCTTCTACCCTGAGGCTGTTAGACTCATGAATCTCTAACTAGAATAATCACTGTGTAAAACCATATCATGTTGCTGCTGATCTGTTTCATGTTGCTGCTGATCTGTTTCATGTTGCTGCTGATCTGTTTCAATGTTGATGTGTTCATGCGTGCACATCTGCTCACAGACTCATGTTCATGTATGTGCTGATGTTCAATGTTTTATGTTATGAGTGCTTAGTGTATATTTAGTTGATGTTTTTCTTAGTTCATATCTTAGATGTTATTACTGTTTTTCTTATACATTTTATTGTTGGATGTAACTGGGACCCTGTGTACATAATTTCGCTCCACCACATGTACCACATGAGGTGCGAATGACAATAATAAAGAAACTCTGACTCTGACTCTGGCACAGGGGTGCCCAGAACATCTACCTGTCGATCGCAAAGGTATTATGGGTAGCTCACAGGACATTAAAAAAATAGACATGAAACGTTCGTTCATTTACATGACAACAGCCTCGTTCCCTCTGAAACCGAAGGTTTCTGAGTCCAGGTCTGAGTGGAGATTTTCAGTGTGAAGTGGCACAAGTTTTTCTGCACTAACAATAGTTATAATAAACGGCAGAGAGCAGAGTGTTTTTGTGCTACTCACCCTTTTTCAGCATGTAGGAGCAAAACCAGGGCTTAATTTATAAACCGATCAATGCCGGAACGCAAGTAGCAGGTGGGCCAGGGGATGGGGGTATCTGATGGGCCTGGGGGTCCAACTCCAGGAAAATTTTGAATAAAGTAGATGTGGTTTCCTGCATTTTGGTGTATATTAACGGGTTGTTAAACATCTACTTTACCTGAATTTGTAAACACTGCTTCTGTCAAAACATCCCCCCCCCACCCACCCACTTACAAGAGGCAGCTCGTATGTGACATTAAGAAGTTGTGTTGTGTTTAAAATTAACGTTTATGTATTTATTTTCATTTTAAATGTCGAATATATATGTATTCGTTCAATGCAGTTACCGGGTCCAAACAAACGGTTGCTGGAACGCACCCTGTCAAAATAAGAGAGTTCCCGGATCCTGTTCCGGCAGGATCCGTCTCAAATTAAGCCCCGAGCAAAACGAATAAAATCCAGGGTCCAAAAAGACGTTTGTGTATTCACCAGTTTGGATGTAACTGTGACCATGCTGATGCTGCATGCGTGATGAATGCAGCTGAGCCCTGCATCAGGGTTGCCAGATAAATTTAAAATGTCTTATTTATCCCGTCCTTTTCTGTGCTCATGTTCAACAAACACAACACACACCTCATCTTAGAATATCTTCACTCAGCACATATGACAGTTTAGGTCAAAATACTATCATTTTAAAGCCACAGTACTATAGTTCATCATTTCTTATCTGGCAACCCGACTGACATGGAAACTACAGTGTTTTCGTGTAAACCCTCTAAATTTTTGTTTATGACCCATTGAAAAAACCACTGTTTCCAAAGGTTGTTCTTGTGTAAACGGGGCCTCGTAGTGTGTAGATCACTTTGACTTGGTCATTTTAAAAGGAGCTCCATGATGAAAAATGTGGGCACCCCTCATCTATGATCTGTGTTTAAAACTTTCTTTATGAACTATTTGAATTCCTTCCAACTCCGTTTCCTCTCAGTACAATTGCACGAGTGCACAATCACAAGTTTCCCACCATTTCTCTCCAGTGGAGCTGTTTCTTTATGTGCAACAGCATGTGGTAGGTATTAGAAGGTTTGAATGTGCGCAGGAAATGAAAAGAATTTCCCATCTTGCACTTCGTGTTGTGTAAATACTGAGGGTTCTTGGAACCAAGTGAAATGCTGTCAGCTTGAGGTTGACCCTTGTGCTTCTCTCAGCTGTGTAGCCAGCACATTCTGGATGGAGCTTGCTCATCTGAGCTCCCTTCATGATAAGATTACAGCTGGAACAGACCACCAGTTCCAACCACAGAGCTCTGCACAAAACAAACGGCTCTCTTTAATTTTATGTACGAGAGCATTACTGCTGAGGTGTGACGTGCGATGCTGGGTCAGCGCCAAAGCTTCAGGAGCACATTTCAGACTCTGCAGCTCAGAAACCAGATCTATGGTCTCTTGTCACGTCAGTCGGTGAAAAGCTGCTCAGTTTAAATCTTATTCTTTTGTCGTGCAAGTCAATTATAACCTGCTGACACAAGACAAAAGGCAGGAAATAATGTTTTTGCTTGTATCTGTGTTTGTATGTTTGTCCAAAACACCAAAATATTCAAACTTTTAAGAAGATAATTACTGGATGTTTGTCCCACAACTATTAGAGTAAACAGTTCAAGATGGCTGCCACTTCTGATTCACCTTATCCAAGAAATGGCTATAGTTCAGTCAATTTTACAGATATCGACCTAAAATTTGGCATGGTAGTAGCAAAGTCTTGGCATGACATCTCACAACATCATGCGAGGTTGTGCATGATGCAATTTTTAAGTTCTGACAGCCATGATGCCTTAATTTCTCAACGGAACATGATTTTAGTCTGAAACTGGCATCAAAGACGTGAGCGAAACTGGTAACTTTACACGTTTTTTTCTGCCGCTGAAGTTTTAAATAGATAAAGAAGCTGTACGCTGTTGGCTCCTTCAGATATTTTTTGTTGGTAGATGTTTTACTCATTGAATCCATGCACCTGGGCACTAACTGGCCATTGGTGGATGTAGACATGACTGTGAGGCCCGAGGGAGCGATGGGACTATGAAGGTTCATGTTTACTCTGCTGACTGACCTCCTTTTTATCTCTTCCACTGATTGTTCCTCTAATGTTGGGTCAACTTCAGTCTGTGTGCATGCAGATGTAAACAAAAAGCCTCTAATTGTGCAACATATACTGTACACAGACCTCTTTATCTGCGTTAACATTTTTCAGCTGCATCCTCTGCAGCTCTCAGTAGTTGCACTGAACTCTGTGTTTCTAGGCTAAGATGAATTACGCTGTGTGAGCTTTAGTAGAAAGGTCGGCTAGTCGGGAGAAACAAAAATGATGGTTTAGTTCGACTAGAAGATTTTAGGTTGGAGGGATTAGTGCCACAATTTGCATATTCAGACTGTCAGAAGAGAGATGAGATGGCAGAGGAGTGACTAAAAACTGAAAACACACGTGGTTCCACGCAGATAAACCAAAAGTTCATATTGTACTTGCAGTCTGCAAACAAAGTGTATACAACGCCATGATTTTAGCTGCTATCTAACTACCGTATTTTTTGCCCTATATGTCGCATTTTTTTTTGCATATCATTTGCATGCCCTGTGACTTATATGCCAAAGCGACATTATTTATAGATTCTTTCCCATATTTATAAGCCAATTTTTGGCTGAGATATGACCGTTTCCATTCATTCTGACATTGAAAATATTGAACACTACCATTTTCAGACGCTAGATGGCACTCAAGTTGTATGGCATGCCGTTGTGTCATGTAATAGGTAAAAGTGACTATTAGTTACACAATCGGCTTGCCATAGCCTCCGTCCATCTTTCCTTCTCGCCTGGAGCAACCGTCGAATCAGCTTCCTTTCGCTACGCCGCCCTGGTGAAATGAAGCTGATTTGACCATTGATGTGCATTTATTAAGTAAAAGTTCAACTGAGACGCACCTTTACTATAATGTCGAGCAAACATATAATTGTCTTTAGGTGATTATTTTGTTAAATTGCGAAGAAATGCACGGCAAGTATTTCCTCTCTACGTGCCCTCTTCCGCAAATCTGCTTTTGAAAATGCAGCTGATTTGACCCGTCAAGGTGCATTTATTAAGGAAAAGTTCAACAGAGACACAACTTTGTTATAATTTTGAACAAACACGTTTTTAAGCATTAATCTTGTTAAATTCTCGTTATGAAGTCCTCCCGTGCACGCTCCCACTGCTGTCATTTGGCAGCCAATCCATTTTCGGCACAACACCGGCCCACATTGTCGGGTTCGGCCCACATTTCCATGTTGTCAGCGGTGACGCATAATAGATGCAACGTATTTATGGATTTTTCCACTTTATTAGACATATTTGGACTGATGCGACTTATAGGCCGGAAAATACAGTAGTTCCCCCAAAGTTCATGTTAAAAAAATCCAGGTTCTTTGCTCTGAGGAAGATCGAAGAACCTGGATTATTGAGCATGAACTTTGATGTTTTGAACCACTTTGGCATGACGGTCTCAGAGGAGTTGACGAGGGAGAGGGCGGGCCCTGGAGGAGAGGGCGGGCCCTGGAGGAGAGGGCGGGGCCAGGAGGCCATCTTAGCACCAGCAAACTGTTTTTTTTTCCACTATGGAGTATGCTGTTTGTGGGATTCAGTTTGTTGGTGGCTCCTCGGATTGAAGACGTCCTTTGGATGAAGGACGAAGCGTCTCAGCAAAAAAAATGAACCGTCCAGATGACCTGACTGAACATTGTTGGAGTCACCCTTTCTATTACATATTTTCTTATCGACACATCAGTTACTGATCATGGTCATCAATCGGATGTGAAAAGCTGCAATCACTTCATTCTGTCCCCTTGCTTGATACCAGTGCAGCACCTTCAAGTCTGATTCGGTTGTCATTTATGGTTTTCTTATAACCTCCTTTAATCAGCTCCTGGTATAGAAACTGTATCTGTGATTTCTAACAGATGCAGTCATTTATTTTAAATTTCACTGGGAGAATTATTATTTGAAATGGCAAATTCTTCCCTCCTGCATGGATGAACAGACCGCCAGTTGCACCCAGAGTTTTTGAGGACATGCCCAGTTAATTTCAGATTGAGAAATCCAACGTTTGGAGTAAGAGGAGAAAAGGAAAGTGTTGAATACATGGAGGGGAGGAGCGGGTGGGTTTGTCTCTTCGGTTCATGCTAACAGCATCTCTGTGTTGAGCTAAAGCTTGTTAAAATGCCTTCTGGTGAATTATTATTCTTAATTCTGCAGCGCATGCTGTCTAGCGTAATCTCACCAAGCATTTAGAATTAAAGTCTTTTTATGTTCATCCTTTAGAACATTTTCAGGAGATGATAAAGGCTGAATGCATTTTGTAATTTTCACATATCAGACGCAATAAAGGCGTCTGGCTGGAGCTCATTTCATTGGTTTCCTTACCTCCTACAGAGGGTGTGACCCTGCCTTCACACCGCTCATTAAAGTGTCAGCATTACTCCCTGCAGGCCGTCCCGCCACATGTGTGTTCCTTTGGTGGTCCAACACAATAAGACAAGGGTGGAGTTGGATGATTGGGTTCCTACCGGCCCGCGTACGCTGGATCGTTGCCGTGCGCAGGAACGGGAGGGTTTTGTCCTTGATGGCAGGGTCTTGGCATCGGAGCTAATTCGTAGGAGATTCTTCCCCCACTGAGAAGCTGGATTGTGAGAGCTGCAGATAAGAGGGAGACGTTGAATGGTGCGTTTTGTTTTCTTTGGTTTAAACTTTCATGGCCTCGGCGAGTGTGAGCCAAGGCGTAGACTCGCACACACACAGTCTTAACACCTCTTTACAAGCATTCTCTCTGGCTCTGGAAGCACTTGGAGAAAATGACACGCCTGGTTTCCCAGGGCCCCGGTAATGAACTCTTTAGGATGAACTTGCTCTAATAATCGCTTTGTGGTTTAGCTGAAGAAAACGCTTTGAGCATAATTTGGCAAAACTCCCGTCCAACGTTTTCTTCCTGCTCCGCCACTTTCGCCTCTCTTCTTAACCTCGCATTCAACTCCGTAGAAACCCAGTTGAGTTGAATGATGGCTCCAGTGAAGCAGAAGCACAAGCGTTTTGTTCATCAGTCCCCAAAATAATGCCTCTGTCTGCTTGTAGACGTAACCTCGTCTTTCTCCTACAGCAAGTGGTATGTATCCACTACGTCTGCCTAAAACACCACGTAGAAACAGCTGCTCACTACAGGGGAGTGAAAGTAAAGCTCATACCCTGACGGTGTGTAGTGCAGACTTGATCACGACGTGGGATTTATTAAGGAACCGATTGTCGGGCAGCGAGGCGCAAGACGTGTGCCTTCAGGTTTGTTGGCTTTCGGCTCAGATTCTTTTCCTTCCTCGCCGTTAATGATGAACTCAGGGTGACGCATCCAAACGTCTGACGGAAAACAACAGAAGGCGGGTAACGAGGAAAACACACGAAAGAGCTTGTGAAGGTATTTCTGTGAATCCACTTCACGTTGTAGCACTCCCTGATTCACTTTATGATGAAGTCCACGAGCTGGAAATCATCTCAGGCTCTATTCTACGTAGAGGAGAGGATGGAAGAGTCGTGATTTGGCCTCCACTCCTAAGGTCGAGGCATCTGGAGGATGAGGCAAAATGACTTCCTAACTGCAGAGAACAGAGGCGCATTAATACGGCTCAATTACACCGGGCTTCATTAAACATAAGTGGCTATAATCACAGGCCTGTGTTCACCTCTGGGCATAAATTAGCCCTGCAGCTCTTGTCAGGGCAAAAATAGATTTGTTTTTGGTGTGAGATGCACTGCCTTCCACATGTTTGAGTTTCAGGATAAATCTCCCGAAACTTCCTACAAGATTTTTTTTTCCTAACAAAACTTGTGTTGCTTTAACATCAAAGTTCATGCTCAATAAACTTTGTGTTGTGTTGCTTTAACTTTTAAACTTCATGGATTTTATTTTAAACTAGAAAGTTCCTGGAGAAACTTTGATGGGGCGGCCATTTAACATGTTTGATTTGACAGTACTATGTGTTGTGGTTCGCTCTCAGCTACCACCATAAAGCTCAACGTGGCAAAAAAAAATAATCAATGAGTTATTTATTTTTTTAAAGTATGGTGGCCATCTTTGATTTTAGATTTGGATTCAATATATGATGGGTAACATTCTCAGCTATAACCACACCAAATTTCAGCTCCATATGTGTAAAAATAGCCATTTAAATTTAAATTTGGTGGCCATCTTGAATATTTTATTTGAATTCAGGATTTATTGGGCATTGCTCTCAACTACCACCACACCAAATTTCAGCTCGGCATCGATTAAAACAGAGGACTTATTTGTTTACAGCTTATCGTCATAGTGACTCAAAATGCCAATAAAAGTAATAGCACACATCACGGTGCCGAGACGGTCGTTTTGTGGGGGTACACATTGCGGTTCAGGCCACATTAAAGTCAAAAGAAGAGTAAGACCCTTTTCAGGTGGATCATAGTTGAATGCCTTTCTTGGCAGTCCCTAAGTTCAAGTTCAAGATTCTTTATTATCCCCAATGGGCAATTTGTTTCACAGTCAGTAGGCACACAAAACATCCATACTGCACAAGACAATAGTTTTGACCGGATTGAAATGTATTCAGATTAAATAATCCGAATGTATTGTTTACATGGGCACAATCCGTTCACGACGAGAGTTTACATGCAGCGAGCTTTTATACTGAACAGAAGTACTGACATGCGCAGAGTGGTAAACTCTCCTTAAGAAAAAAAAAAATCACAGAAGAAGTTCTACTTCCGTGATGAATGTAAACAAATCTGAGCTCCCAAAATGGACCCGCCCCAGGTTTTAATGACGGTGGAGACGTTACTGCACCGATCGATCTACAGGTAATACAGATAATTTTGAGCTTGTTCAAAGTTTCTAGTAGAAATGTGTCGCTCACCAACCAGTTTTGCTTCCCCGACATATTAGCATCTAGCCAGACGGAAATACGTGAGGTAGACATCGGTCGCTCATGCACATTCAGGTCAGTTTTCCATGATTAGAATGGAATGATCAGATTAAGTGTTTACATGCACACCGTTCAGATTATGAATCTGCATAAACCACCCCTCTCATTTGGATTACAAATTCATTCGGATCGAGCTGGATCAGCTCAGAGTAATCCGAATGGGGTGTTTACATTACGCATTTTTATTCTGAATGGCCGTTTAATCAGATTACTTATGTCCATGTAAACATAGCTATTAAGACATTAAAATAACAGAAATTGTCTCTGTTTGTTGAGAAGCCTGATCGCTACAGGGATGAATGAGTTTTTCAGTTTGTGCATCCTACATCTGGGTAGCAGATGCCTGCATCTAGATGGACGACGCCTGAACTCACCACGGAGTGGGTGATCAGAATCTGCCAGTATCAGCCTGGCCCAATAAACATTATGGTGTTAGATATTGTACAGCAGTGAGAAACACTTTTCTAATGCTACCATTTATTCTACCCTTAACTTTTGAGTGTTTGCCTCTTTATTTAAAGTCACCAATGGTAGTGGTTGAGATATTCCACCATGAAGCCCACACACGTCATCAAGTCACCAGTTCTTCTTACATCAACAGAAGTGACATGCTTTCGGGACGGGCAGAATTTTTTAACATTTAAAGTCTGATTTAAAATAATCTAATTTGAAGATTAAATGCTAAGTGTTTTTTTTTGTTTTTTTTTGCTAAACTTGTTTCATACCCAGCTGTTTCCAAACAGTCCTGTTTCTGACATTGTATCTTATTTTGAAAGGATTATAAAGTTGAAACTACGGTCACGGGTGAGCTCAGTGAAACATAATCAATATAAAGATCTCCGGCTAGCAGAATCTGCAGCAATTTTCTGTACCTAAACCCCGTTTCGTTGTAGGATTTTTCAGCTGCAGGACTCGTTCCAACTGTAACTTTTTCAATTCAAACTACAGAACAGGCAGTAGACTCAAATTATAAAGTGGCAGCTGAGATTAACGCTTGTTCCGATGCAGTTTCTGCTTTCAAACACTTTGTTGTGTTTATAGTTTGTGTTTATACGTTTAAAGGATGCGTTGTGAGAGGAATAATTTACTCCAAGTTGGTGTTTTGTTTTTACTGGAGGCTAGGTGGAGGTGAGGGGTGGGAATATTTATAAAAAACAAAATAATTACAGACAAGTCGGAAGTGTTTTTGCTTCAAATACTGAGCACTGATGTGTGTTTGGAGTTTAAATATGCTGCGTAATTGCGTGGAAAAGGAAGAGGTTAAAATAGCTTCAACCCTAAGTGGCACCTTTGATTGCTATGCAACTCTGATTTTTGCAAATGTAATTTTTTCATCATTCAGTGTACTAAAAACCTGTGCAAACTCAGCGTCACCTGCTTATTTGGCACCTAAAATGCAACCTTAGACCCCAGACCTGTCATTACATGGCATGTTTCGCTTCTTGAAGAATCACTGCCTGAAATGGGCCTAGTTTCCAACAAACCAGGTAAACCAAGAAAGACGCATTCTTGACAAGAACACTGTTAAAATACCAATGGCATGCTTAAAGGAATGTCTTAATATTTTCAGGCGTTATTAACACTTGAGTGGTCTTAAAAATACTGTGCACAAACGCCGTTTTCAGCTGGCATCAAGGCACACTTCACAGTCGATGGATTGTGTACTTTATTTTAAAAGAACCATACATTGAAACGCAAGATTTCAAACATTTATTTTTTTTGCTTAGCTTGGTAAGACTCTGGGCACATACCGTAGTTTTCGTTGTATGAGTCACACCTTTTTGCATAAATTAGCATGCCCTGCAACTAATACAGCGAAGCAAAGTATTTGTTTTCTTCCATATTTATAACCCAGTTTTGAGCCGAGATCTGACAATTTCATTCATTCTGACATGGAAAAATATTGAACACTACCATTTTCAACCACTAGAGGGGCCCTCGACTAATATGGCAAGCCAAGAGTCTCATTAACAGGTAAAAGTGGCTATTAATGAGACACTTGGCTTGCCATACCAAGCCACCTTCGACTCGATCCAGAACTCCTGAAGCAAACGTCCAAACAACTGAATTTTTTCCGCGCTGCCCAGGAAAAATGCAGCTGATTTGCCCTTTAAAGTGCATTTATTAAGGTAAAGTTAGACTGAGATACACGTTTGCTATAATTTCAAGCAAACAAATAATTGTTTTTAAGTGTTAATCTTGTTAAATTCTTGTTAAAGTCCTCCCATGCACACTCCTGTGGCCGCCATTTGGCAGCCAATCGATTTTTGCCACAACACCGGCCCACGGTTCCGGGTGGTCAGTGGTGATGCATAATAGATGTGACTTATATGGTGAAGCAACATATTTATGTTTTTTTTCTGCTTTATTAGACATATTTGGACTGATGCAACTTATGCGGCGGTGCAACATGTATGGTAATAAGTTAAAACCCAAGACAAAGATGATTGTTGGTGTTATTAGACTTTTCCTCCATAACTGTGGCAGCTGCACAAGTTGTAAAGTTCCTCATTCGACTGATGATACAGTCATTCTTGTCTGACGTCATATTTTGTGTCCAGCCGTAGCGTGACTGGCTCGCAGTGAAAGAAGAGTATTAATCTCATGGTGGTGGACAGAAGGTGCTCACTTCTCTGACATCGTATTAATTTCTGCAGGGGCTTTAATCAGGCCACAATGTCAAAGGATTATTTTAGGATCTGACAGAAACGCCTCCTCTCTGGATGAACCGGGATGAAAGACAGAGTGTCCAACATCAGAGACAGAAAATGAGTTCATTACTGTAATTAGGCCTCAGTGTGTCTCCCATCCATCTTGTCTTCTCCGTCCCTTGTACACCAGGCCTCGTGTCTTAAACACCCTTAATGGCAGCACATTACTCCAGTTAGCAAAGGCCTGTTGGTAACACAGACCTCCCATCCTCCATCTGTTGCCTCTGATGTGCAGTCACAAAGAACAGAAAACAGCCTCCTCCTTCAGAAGCAGGAACGTTGCTGACCGAGCAGGTTGTGTCACTCTCCATTGGTTGAAGGATCTGGGAGTTGCATGTGAATGAATGAGACGTGCGACAATTGGCTTCATTAATCATTTTTGGTGGGGAAAGTGTCTAATCGAGGAAAGGAAAGGGAAACGCAGACCACCGTGCTCACTGGCCTGTCCTGTCCAGTCTTTGACATAAATTATAGGTCATTTAACCCCGCTTTGACCCCATGCAGCAACAGAAACAATCTGGTCTCCTGTTTCTGTTTGCTGTCTTGAATAAGAATTTACTTCAGCTGGGAAAGGGACTGGAGGTAAAACTCAGATTGTTGACATGCGTTTCTGTTGGGATTTTATTGCGCTTCTCATGCACTTAAACTCCTTTTTTATGAATGACGATGAAAGGCCAACGTAATGCTGATCTTTGTTCCTCTTGTTCTCAGCTGTTTGTTAAAGCATCTGTTGGAGAGTCACCGTTGCCACAACTAGTTGTGCAGATGTCACATTTAGCTCTTTCTTGTCCTAGTTCTGTGTGAAAGGACAATGTGTAGTCAATAGTTGACATTTGGTCAGCAGAATGCTGTGGTCACTTCTGCTCCTCGCCTGACTTGGACTTTAGTTGACCAGAAAAATCAAATGTAAGTTAGAGATGTCAGACTGTACCATTTCAAAACCGTCTGTACAAACACAAGCATTGCCTGCAAGGATGACTTGTCTAGTTCTCACAACTTTGCAGCCACTCATTCCATGTTTCTTATTATTGCGCACTGCTGACAGACTTGTCTACATGTGTGTGTGCTTGTGGGTCTGTCTTTTAGCCAAATATCTCATTAGCTACTGGACACATTTCATAGAAACTTGCATGAAATAATCATTGACTTATACCTCTAGAAATTGATCAACTTTTGGAGTGAACCTGATTCAAGATGGCTTTTGTTCAGTCAGTTCTAAAAATTGTTGTTAGACGCTGAGAGTCCTTCACAACACATACTGTTAATGTGACGTCACCCGGCAGTGATTCATATCCACCTTATTCCTCGCCCTCATGCTGCCATGTGTGAATTGTGAACGCAACTTCCGTTGCGGACCAAAACTGGCATTTGTTTATGTGAGAAGAGTATGAGCTAATGTAGTTTCTCCAATCATTATTGATTTGCTGTATTCATTCATACCCATCTGCTCACCACAGACTCATGTTTGGGCTGCTGCTGTTACGCTGTAATGTTTTGCACTATTGGTGTTTAGCGTATATCTTAGATCTGTTAGCGTACCGTTTGGCGTGTTTAGCGTATATCTTAGATCTGTTAGCGTACCGTTTGGCGTGTTTAGCGTATATCTTGGTGTATATGTCGGCTGCCGATCGGTGCTATTTTTATTTTAGTCAGACAGAAAATAAATTGAACTATTATCAGCAATACCACCTAGTTAAACTAGGAATAAAATTAGGTCACTTATCACAGGGGTGAGCAGTGTTTCACAAAACAGATGGTAGAGGTTTACAATAATTTATTACTAGGAGATGGAAACTATACCGCTTTTCACTGGAACACTCTTTTTGTTTTGGGTCCATGTTCAAAACTCTGTTGTTGTAGCCACTGATTTAGTTTTGTCTGGTTGTTCGTGCAGCCGCGAACACAACAGGTACCTGAACGCAGCACGGCTATTTTAGTAAACTTTATGGTTGTTAAATAAATGTGAACAAAACAAAAACAGTGTTTTATCTGTTAAACTGAATGCAAATTACTTTCAAATAAACTGCAGTCTGTTCTCTGCTACCATGGGTAACCAATGCTAACTGCTACTTCCTGTCTGACAGGAAGTTGTACCCATAATCATTTATACAGCAGAGCCCCCAGAATAAGGTGGATATATTCCTTGAAGGAATGCTAGGCCTTCATTTAGCTACAAGGTGCATTAATCTCGTAGCTCTTCTCTGCATTGTGCAGTCACATCCTTTCTAATCCCCATGTTAAACACAGCATTACTCATTTGTCCTTGTTTGTTTGAATCTTTGCTCATAAACGCGCTCATTCATAACAGCAGAAGACTTTTGATGAATTGCCAAACTTGCGTCTGAGACGTTGCTATTACCATTCTGTCCCTGCTTATGTGGGCCATGCATGCATTAACCTGTATTTTATCCATGCAGGCAGAAGTGAATACTTTATTATTCAAATGTTTCCAGCTTGTCTCGTTCAGTCTCTAGTCTGGCAGCTAATCCTAATGTGGCCCAATTCTCCCCCCCCCCAAAAAAAACAAACAAACAAAAAAAAACAGTTTATCATCCTCCATGACAGTAAACAATGAGAGAAATGTAAACAGTTGTCTGGGAGCTGAACTTATCTAACTAAAAAGCCCATGAACAGAGCCGGGGGGAGCCGAAGACACCAGGCCTGCATTTATCTGCCATGTTCACAAGAATCCTTAGAAAGAGAGTAGCTTTAACTGAGCTTCCTATCATCACTGAAGCAAATACTGGTGCTTTAGTGCCGTGTTGTTTGTGATGTGGAGGGATTACTTAATAACTCATGGGGATTTTCACATAAAATGCAACATTGGATGAGACTAGGCTCACCATCAGCCCCGAAGAACAAGAAAAAAGCATTTAGGTCAGTGTAGAAGACTCCCCGTCTTCTAGTATACTGCAGGGGGGGGGTATGGTGTGATCTGCCATGCAGAAGTCTGTTTAAAGAGATGAATCCACTGTAACATCTGACTTATGTAATCCCAGTGGATCTAAAGTACGATGCACCTAATAGTATAGGATGAAACCAATAATAGCAGCCTCCTTGTTTTCCTTTATTTTGCTTATTTCTTCTTTGAGTTGTGATTTATGATAAGTTTCAGTTTGTACTGACTGATGGGAAAAGGCTCCATGGCCTGTTCTGTGCCTTATTTAACAAGAGCCTGCAAGGTGTGCAGGGAAATAACTTGTGTATAATAATAATGGCTTCCATGTGGCTGTGCAGGGTGTTGTATCTAAAATCTGACGTCGAAATGCCCACGAGGAAACAAAATTGTTTTCAAGGACAATCAACCCCATTTTTCTCCCGTTCTCTCTTCCCTCAGATGTGCAAGTTAATAAATAGAACTGCTGACATCAGCTGTTTTATTGTGTGAACGCTGAGTCAGCAGTCGCACCATTGTTTTTCTGTTATTTATTTATTTTAATTTTTTCGTACATTGCTTGCAGTCTGTTTCTGCATACTTTGTGCTAGTTTAGTCATTCATATATCAGGAACATTCACCTCATTCATGAAACGTGTACTAAGTACTTTGATTTTGTGACGTTTATATTTTTCTAAAAATGTAACTTTATTTACCGATACAAATATTTTCCTCGTGGAAATATGTTGGGGTAACTTTAGTTCCTTCAGTTCTTTTAGAAAACTACTTTTGCTACTTTACGCTACTTTTAGCTAACATTTAAAATTTTTAAGCTAGCTTTTTGTTTCTTTTAGCTTGGTTCTGCAACTTTTTGCTTTGAACTATCTGTAATATGTTGCTAGTTTGAGTTAGTTTTCTGCTGTTTACTGGCTAGTGTTTTGTAACTTGGCTGTTTTTTTTAAGTTTGCTACTTTTAGCAAGCATTTTAATGGTTTGCTTTTAACTAATACTTTGCTACATTCACTTAACATCTGTTGCTTTTTAGCTAGTGCTTTGCTTCCGGTAGCTTGCATTGTACTACTTTTAGCTAGCATTTCTTTTAGCTACTTTTTTGATACTTTTAGCGAACCTTTTGTTACTTGTCGCTATTAAGTAAAGTGACTTTAAGCAAACATTTTGCCCATTTTAGCTTGTTTGCTACTTTTAGCTACCATTCTGCTTTTGTAGCTAGCGTTTTGTTTCTTTTAGCTTGGTTTTGCAACTTTTAGCTTTTATAACTTTTTGCTTTTAACTAATAAATTGCTACTTTGAGTTAGTTTTCTGCTATTTACCTAGTACTTGCTAGCGGTTTATAACTTTTGGCTTTTTTTAAGATTGCTAATTTTAGCAAGCATTTTACAATATTTTGCTTTTAGCTAATACTTTGCTACATTCATTTAGCATTTGCTGCTTTTTAGTTAGTGCTTTATTACTTTTATCTAGCTACTTTGCTTCTTGTAGCTTGCATTTTGCTACGTTTAGTTAGCATTCTATAGCTTTTAGCTATTATTTTGATTCTTTTAGTATACATTTTGTTACTTGTAGCTTTTAAGTCTGACTTTAAGCAAACATTTTGTCCATTTTAGCTTGTGTTTTGCTACTTTCAGGTAGAATTGAAAAACTTTGACAGTATTTTGCTTAATTAGCATGTACCTTGTTTTCAGCTTCTGTAGTAAATTTGAGCAGTCTTTTAGCTGTCAGCTTTTTTTCTTGAGTTTAGTTTGGGAATATATCCATCCACAGTTCATAGGAAGAACATTTGATGAAGTTATAGTAGTGAAGTAGACTAAATGCTCATCAGTCAGTGAATTTCAGCTATTAAGTATTTTCTTTATTTGCCTCATCAAGTCCTATAATAATAATAATAATATTATTGCTGCAAGCATTTGGATCAGATATTGATACATGCAAACATTTAATTGAACATCTGCTTCTTGTAACTTGCTTCACTTCCATCTGTTTATTACAGGCTGAAACACCATCAACAATATATTCTATCTGGTTTTAAACCCATAATGGAAATCTTTTCTTCTAACTGGCTCAATGCCCATATCGATTGATATAGTCTTCATAGTTCATAAACTAAATGACATGGAGGTGTCTACACAATATAAGAGTCGGCAGTGAAGTCGTTTTTACAGCTGAGCTGAATGTTCTCCGCTTGTGGTAGAAAGGATTGCTTATGTGTTGGAATTTTTCTTTGTGCTGAACTGTTTTTGTTTTTGTTTCCAGATGTCTTTCTACGTTGGTGGCATGCTGTAAAAACAAAAAAGTCAACACTCTTCAGCCCCTTGTCCTTGACGCACAAAGGATTTTTCCCAATGTGATGCCACCTGCCCTCTATGAGTTATGATGGCGGCTGCTTCTGTAACTCGAGAAAAAGGATCCTCCTCCACTCTCCAGTGAGCAGGCTGCATGATGTGATGAGGACGCTTCCTGAAAGTCTGCTCCTCAAACAATCTGCCGGCAGGATATGAGTATTTTGAGCCCTGTGACCGATAACAAATCAACCCTTGTGGGAGGTCCAGAAGAATACTCCAGTGCCATGCAGTCAGAGGAGTTATTCAGCAGGAAACTCAAGGCCTTGAATGGAAGTATGGGCCCACCGGCTTCAAGTATGCAGGTGAAATCTGATGGTGCTGGCAAAGCAAATGGTACTCCAGCCATGCCTAAAATGGGTGTCAGGGCCAGGGTGACAGAATGGCCACCGAGGAAAGATGGATGGGATGGACGGCCTTCACCGAACTACCAGAGCGTGATCCCAGTTTTTCAGAATGGACAGCAGGAACATATTGTGGAATTGCTGGAGCCAGGAGAAGAGGTCTGTGTGGAGGTGGACTACAATGACAAATACACACTGAGTGACCTTCTCAGCCATTCCCCGCTGAAGGGTCTTCATCCTATCCGTCAACGCAGCAACAGCGATGTCACCATAAGTGACATTGACTCCGAGGATATAATGGACCAGAACGCTGTCAATCCAAACACAGGCGCTTCTCTGCACCGAGAATATGGCAGCACATCCTCCATCGACCGCCAGGGGCTTACGGGAGATGGTTTCTTCACCATGCTGAGAGGCTACAGAGTGGAGAACTTGGACCATCGTAGCATTCCACCTCTGGGTTTTCCAGAGCTGTTGCGCTGTGATGCATCCTTGTCTCCAAGCTTGCAGACAGCAGCACAAATTGCCAGGGGTGAGATAGTCCACATTCCAGGTTATGACTACATAGACAGTTCTGTATTCTACAGTCGGGAGCAGGAAAAATCATTTATGAGGCGTCTTAAATCGGAGTCAACCGAAACTTCTTTGTTTAGGAAACTAAGGACCATTAAGAGCGAGAGCGATGCCTTGCGGCTCTCCATGGAGGACGACCGGCGACCGCTGAGCTTTCAGAAATGTTTTGCGCACTACGATGTACAGAGTGTGCTTTTCAACATCAGCGAAGCAGTCGCAAGCCGGGCTAACTTGAGCCAGAGAAAGAATACTACCACTGGAGCTTCAGCTGCCTCAGCTGGAATTGGGCCTGGGGTTGGTGGAGTACTGGGAGGTGGTATAGGGCCTGGATCTGTGGTAGATGTTGGAGCAGCAGGTTGTAGCAGTGGAAATACTCCCTTGTTTGAGTCTCCGCTTGGAAGCAGAGAGGACCTGAACCCCAAGGAGAACCTGGATGCAGATGAGGGGGACGGAAAGAGCAACAACTTGGTGCTGAGCTGTTCGCACTTTCGTAATGAGATCGGTGGTGAGGGTGAGAGGAAGATCTCCCTCTCCAGAGCCAACAGTGCCAACTACAGTGGCATATCCGAGAGCTGCTCTTTTGAGTCCTCTCTAAGTTCCCACTGTACGAATGCAGGAGTTTCTGTACTGGAGGTGCCTCGAGAAAGCCAGCCAATCCACAGGGAGAAGGTCAAACGCTACATCATTGAGCACATTGATCTTGGAGCGTACTACTACCACAAGTACTTCTATGGAAAAGGTAAGTGCTAGAGATTAATGTTTTTACTGTGTGGTTGAGAAGATGACAAACTACAAACTAGCATGCAAAAATGTAGAAGTTACAGTAAATATTAGCTGATGGAGCATTCTTTATACCAAAATGTTGGTTTTTGAGAAAAATGGTTTTATGAGCCTGGAAAAAAAAGAACTTTGTTTGGTTAATCATTAGCTTACCATTTTCTTCAAACCCGTTCTACTGCTACTGTACTAACTGTTACATTGGGTCAAAAACGATTAGCCCATCCCTTTTAGCATGACTCCACACAGTTGACTGTTTTCAGTAATTTTCCAAATGGAACAGCATCAAATTAATTTGCTGGTCTAATTAATTTGACACGGCCAGATTACTTAAATGTTCAGAACAATCGCAGGTTTGTGTTGGTTGAAAAAGCATTGGACGTCCAGGATTCATGAGCAGCTATGTCCTCTGAGATCTTTATCTTTGCCCCAACCCACCCCGCAAAGAAACTATGATCGGCCATGTAAGAAGAGAGAGGTGAATGAGGGTGTGTTGCAGCTGTTCCCCACGGGGATCACTGGGGTGCGAGGACTCCTCGTATGAAGCTTTAAGGTCAGCAGAGCTACGCCAGGGTCCCTGCTCTCCTCATTAAAACACCTCTGTGGCTGACTCTGGGAACACCGTGGTGACCCGGACCCATCAGCACAATATGCATATGTGTTGTCCTCGCCGTCTGTGCGTGCTGCTCTCAGCAGATTGAATTACTCATTCTGAAACCCAGAAGAAAACAGCTGCTTCACCTTTCACACTCGTATATCTGATGCTGTGTACGATGTGACCGAATGTACTTTTCATTTGGATCTGTTAAGCGTTCACAGGAACGGGTTGCTTTATTCATTGCTTATCGGAGAACTTGTGTAGCTGTCTAAGCTCTTTGTTTGGGAGAACGTAGACCGTCATCCATTCATAATCCTCTCCTTTTGTGTCAGCTTTAAATATATGTAGGTTTTACTGAAAACGCCTTTTACAAATAATAACACGAGGTGTTTAATTGAATGAACAAGCTTGTCATTGTTGCACTGACACAGTGAGTTTCGTCTTTTATTGTCAGTTTTTATCAACCTAAAATGAACTTTGATCCTATTGACGGGCCGCTCCTTAGAAACTACAGCCTTTCATCCTTGACGTTTCTTGTTTTTACCAAAGACCAAGCCTTGCTATAAAGCTGGTTAGAGTCACATAAAGTTTATATATATACACAAGTATATAAATGCGGGTTGGTGAAACAAAGAGATGCGCAACAATCTTCAGCTGAAATGAAAATCATCAAGTTCAAGAATCTTTATTATCCCCAAGGGGCAAATTGTTTCACAGTCAGTAGGCACACCAAACGCCCATAGACAAGACATTAAGACATTACTAGGGGTGTAACGGTACGCTAAAATCACATTTTGCCTCGGTTCAGTTTCAAGGAGGGCTCGGTTCGGTTAATTTTCTGTACAAAAAAAGGCCAAAATAAAGACTTACAAAACGTTTTTGAAAATGTGCCAAGTAAACAATATGTTTGTATAAAAATAAATAAAAGCGACCCATTTGGATGATATTTTAAATAAACGGCACTCTTTACAATAAATAAACTATACTATCAATAATAAAGATCTTCATAAATACAATAACAGTCAGAACCAGAACAACGAGCAGACTTCACAGATTCTTAGCTGGAGGTGATCTCTGGTGGATTTCCCTGAAGAGGAAGAAGACTCAGCTGCTATCTTTGTCCCAGACTGGAAATAAAATACGAAGAGGTAAAAAAAATAATCAAACAATGAGTTAATAAGATTATAATTTTAAATTAAAAAAGTTAATTAGATAATAATAATAATGAAATAACAAAACCTCTTCTTGAACGGTCATCATTTGTTATGAGGTAGGGCTTTAATCTGGAGTCCAGGGCTTGTTGACGATCAGTTTTAGCTTTTTCGTAAAGTGCTGCTACAACTTTTTGGCTGAAGTGTTGACGTGATGGGATGTGGGCTCAAGAACTTTATGCTTAAAGCCGACGCATCAACAGCATTTGGACGTAGATCCAGAGCTTTAACAACTCCTACAGCTTGTGTTGTTGCTTTGGACTGATCTGAATTACCTGATAAAGGTTGTTTAAATGCTGCTGTTATCGGTCTTTGCACCAACCAAGCTGCTATCTGTAGAAGAGACGTTCACGTTCAGATTATGTCGTTTCAAGAGCGTTAACAAGTTAGACGTGTTGCTGCTGCAGATCCAATCTCCGTGAAACCACGTCGACACACAGCTTTGGATTTACACTTGTCTTTTAACAAGAAAGCCACAACGTTCCCCAACAGGAGACCGCAATGAGAAGCTAATGCTAATGCTACGCGTGCTGCAAGATAATCTTAGGAACTTTATTTCCGCAGCGCATAATCTATAATCTAAT
>NC_056498.1:48542342-48551284 GCF_014905685.2 Nematolebias whitei
AAATCGACCGGCCGATTTATCGGTGCACCTCTAACAATAACAGTATAGAAATCATCATTGTTTGTTGAGAAGCCTGATCTCTACAGGGATTAATTAGATTTTCAGTCTATTCATCCAACATGTGGGCAGCAGACACCTGCGTCCAGATGGAAGCAACCTGAACTCACCATGGAGTGGGTGATCAGGATCTGCCAGAATAAGCCTGGCCTCGTTCACTGACCTCGCCTTGTGTAGGCCAGTGAAAATCATCGTGTAAATCATTTGTAAAGTTTTCTTAAAAGCATCTTTGTGTTGCTTTTTGGGGTCAGGAGAAGAGGAAATTAAACCCAGATAAAGCCCTTTTGACACGATTGTCAAAATAATCCATTTTGTAACCTTTTCTGACTCGTCTGAGTCTGCGGTGAGTGCCGGCGCTGTCGGTCAAAGTGCTGCTGACGCTTGGATGTCTAATGGCCTCTTTACACCGTTTGACCTCTCAGTCCTGCTGACGAGCCACACATTCTTCACTTATTACAGCCTCGTCTCCATGCAATTAATTTTCCATTCATGCAGGTTTTTTTATGTCACAGTCACAAGAATTTGTTTTTTGGCGCTCTGTGTGCGCTTCATGGCATGGAGGCAAAACTCAAACTTGAGCCGAGCTGTCTGTGAATGTCAGCGCTGCAGGCTTCCACTGAGGCTTCCGGTTTGTTGTCTCTTGGATCCAGGTCTATCTCCTCGGCTTTAGCCTGGATTAGAGAATGTTTGCTCAAGACACAGCGTGAAGTGTGTGAAGCTTTGCCCCGTCCATGTTCTAAACATAGACACACGCACCAGGATATATAACAGGACGACCTGCGTAGACGTGAAATTACAATTTACTGTTAAAAACTTTAAAGATTTCTCATGATTCTATCTAATCTTTATTTAGGTTTTCTATATATTACACAATAAAACGTCTGAAGATTGTTGAAGAATGACTGGTTAAAGTTAAAACAAGCAGAAGAGAAGCTAAAATGAGCAGAAAGCTAAATGTGACGATCTGAGCTAAAAACTATAATTTATTTAACGGTCGGTAAAAGATGGATTTCGAAAAGTCATAGCTAAAAGCTAATGTGACAAAGTCTGAGCAAAAGGCTTTAATTTGCTTAACAGTGGGTTAAAGCTGAATTTAAACAAAAAATATATAATAAAACTGTAGATTAAAGCTAAAATTGGAGAATTCCTCAAAGCTAAGTTAAACATAAGTTTTAAAAATAGTTGCTAAAGCTAAATGTAGGAAAAGATGTAAGCTAAATTTAGCAAAGACATAGCTAAAAGTAAAATTAGAAATACAGTAGTTAAAAGCTAAATGTAGCAAAGTCTGAGCTAAAAGTTATAATTAGCGAAACAGTGGCTAAAAGCTAAATTCAAACAAAAAACAACAAAATATATCAAAACTGTAGATTAAAGCTAAAATAAGATAAATCCACTAAGCTAATATTAACAAAACTGTAACAAACGCAAATGTTTTAAAAATCGTTGCTAAAGCTAAATGTAGAAAATATGTAGCTAAGAGCTAAATTTAGCAAAGGCATAGCTAAAACTAAAATTAGAAATATAGTGGGTAAAAGATAAATGTAGCTAAATGTCACAGCTAAAAGCTCATTTTGCAAAACGGCTTAAAGGAAAAGACCAAACTAGATCAGACATGCTTAAGCAGATTTCAAAGAACAATGAGCTCTCGATTTATTTCTTTGAAAAAAACTTTTGGTAAATAGTTTTTAATAAAAAAAAATATACAAAAGTCATGCTACACTATTCCTGATCAAACAAATGTTCTGACAGAAATGGCTAAAATAGCACAAAGTTTGCATGCATACGTAGCTTGATGTTAAAACTCACAAAGGAGACTGTAGACAAGAAAACGGTTTGAATTCTGTCTCAACACTATTGAATCCATCCCTTTTAATAATTAGTGGATTTTATGGTAACAGAGTTAAACCACTTTATTTTGAAAATTAGCTTCTTGATTGGAAGTATCACTGCGTTTATACAAATTTTAAAAAATCATCCTTAATAACGTTGCTAATAAACACGACGACAAGCCGCCTACATTATACTATTATTTTTATGTGTTTTTGAGCTGTTTGGAGACTTTCCTGAATTTCTGGCTGCAGTTAATATTTGTGATGAATTGCCGTGGGTCACCAGAACCACATCAACAAATGTGCAGGCCTGTCGCTGTTCACTCAACCCGTCATTGAACTAATGGATGTTTGGCCCATAATCTCCTGGCCTGACCTGATACTTTATTTAGAATTCATACAAATCTCCTTTTATCAACAGCTCATGCAAAATGCTCGACCAGTTCATCTAAATAATCCAGTCCATCAGCTGTACGTTCTTAATTTTATCTGGGGTCACGGGCGTGCCGAGCCAAGTCTGGCTGGCAGGTTACATCAGGTTATACACGGAACAACTACAGAACAATTTCCAAACTCGGTACTTGAGCTAAGGTTTTAGAAAAACTGGTAAATACTCGTCAATAAGTATTTGGACTCTTAATATTTTATCTTCTCTCCAATCTGGCTTCAGGAACCAACACAGAACAATGACTCCTTCGCTAAAGGTTTTTAATGATGTTGAAGCTTTGGACTCTAAGGATTATTGTGCTGCACTTTACTTAGACCTGTCCAAAGCCTTTGATACTGTAGATCATGACATCTTGTGCCACAAGCTCTCGGATATTGACTTCTCAGATCACACTGTTGGCTGGTTCGGAGGCAATGCGTTCAACATAACGGTACTTTATCTAGCTACCGAACAGTCACTAATGGTGTGCCACAAGGCTCAGTTTTAGGACCCGCTCTTTTTACAATGTATATAAATAATTCAGGTCAACACATTCCTGACATACTTGCATCTCTATGCTGACGATGCAGTTGTTTATCGCCAAGCCAATACAATTGCAAAGGTTTTCCAGTTTCTACAGTCTGCGTTCGACATCATCCAGTCAGATTTGTTCCGTCTCAAACTGGTGCTAAATGCTGATGAAACCAAAGGGATTTTGTTTTCAAACAGAAAGTCAGTGCTAGCAACTGTTCCTCTCTCATCCATGCATGGTGTTCCTACTGAGTTTATAGATTCTTACAAATACTTGAGAATTTTGGTCGGTGCACATCTCTCTTTTAAACCACATATCGAAAAAAGAAACTGAAATTAAAACTGGGTTTCGTTTTCAGAAATAGATCTTGCTTAACTCTGAATGCCAGCAAACGCCTTGTAACTGCTACCTTCCTACCGGCCATTGACTATGGTAACAATATTTACATGTCTGCTCCAGCCGGCTCCTTGCAGATGTTGGATTCTGTCTAACTGGTTGTAACTACCGTACCCATCACTGCACTTTACTCATTGGTCAGCTGGTCATTATTAACTTTACACAGACTCTTGAGTCACACTGGAACGTTTTCATCTTTAAATCACTCCTTGGTCTGCTGCCTTCTTACATCTCCTCCCACATGTCACGTCATCAGTGCAGTTACAGCGTGCGCTCTCAGGCCATCATGACCTGCAACATTCCTTCAGTGCAGACTGAACTCAACAAAAATACATTTTCTTACTCTGCTCCTGTAATGTGGGACAACTTGCAACAAGAAAACCTTATTTCTTTAGGGAATTTAAACATTTGATAATTTCCATAGAAACATCAAAGCAAATCTGTTCTTGTTTTTAGTATTTTACCTCATTTTATATGGCACCTTGATTTAATGCTTTATAACACTACTTTTATTTTAATAGCATTTTACTGTAGTTTACTGTCTGTACTTTATATGTTGTCCAAACAGTTCTCTCTTGTACATGAGTCTTTGTGACTCAATGAGACTAACCTGTATAAATAAAGGTTGAATGCAACATCCTGGTCATACCCTCTGTACGTTACAGAGCCGTTGTAGTGAGGCAGAGAACCATACACACTTGGAACTGTGGCCAGTTTAAAACAAAGTTTTGTGTCTTTGGTCTGTGGGAGAAAACTGGAACACTGCAGTCTCAGAGACGCAGGAAGAAAAGGCACATTTTTCGCAAAAACGCCACATCAACCAGCAGCTTAAAAGCCACAACCCACTTCTTGTGTGACCCACTTCAGCGTTGTGCCACCCACATTTTAAAGTCCTGAGTTATGATCAACAAGAGGGCTAAAATGTTCTAAACCCAAGCTAAAAGAACCTCATGTGGGCCCTGAGGGTAGAAGAACTTTGCCTTGATCTTGAATGCAGCTTGGAAACTTAAAAACTGAAAACAGAAAGAAAGGTCCGTGAAGAACGGTTCAATTCTGCACCCGTCAGGGGTGATAAATGCACTGCTTCAGGAACATGTCATGCTTTGACTTCATGTTCTATTAAAGGTCCAAATTCATCATTAATGCTGAGCTACAGTGAAGGAAACATTGCAGTGTTTTAAAAAGTCTGCAGGCTTGTGTGAAGTATCTGGGTCATAAGTGGGAAAAGTTTTCATGTCCCGGTTTTGTAACAAACCGAAACTTTCTGGTTTTAAAGTAATAATTTTTGATTTTCACAGTAATGATCGTCACAGCTCGGTCCACAGAACTTTTATTATGGTTTAGTGCATTTAATATTTTAAATTAATATTTATAAATAATGATCTGAATGGCCCAAACAGTTCATTTCTATTCCGTTTATTTATCTAGCGCCATTTCACAACAGAAGTCGTCTCAGGCACTGAACAGAAACATTGACGTACATAAAAATCAGTTGACAATACTTATCTAAGGAGAGCTCAGATTGTTTCAAAATAATTGCTTAAAGTAATAGTTTTATTTCAATATTGAGTTCTGAATGACTTTGCTAAAAAAGCTGAAACTGAGTTGTTGAAGCTAAAAGTAAAATATAGCTAAAATGAGCTAAATGGGAGCTAAAGTAGCAAAATGCTAGTTAGAATAAGTAAGGCACAACCTAAAATCTGAAATAAACAAATGCTAGCTAAAAGTGGTAATGGTAACAAATCGCTATCAACTAAAAGTTAGCTAAAAGCTAAAAAAAAAAAAGCTAGACAGAAGCTAAAAGTGGCAAAATGTTGGCAAAAGGTTAGTTAAAATCTCAAAGTGCAAAAGGCTAGTTAGAAGCTAGCCTATAATAATAATAATAATGGCTAATATTTGTTGGCTATAAGCAAAAATGACAAAAGTCTGGCTGAAAGCTAAAAGTAGCAGAATGATAACTAAAAGCTAAAAATAGCGGATAAATCAAAAACAACAATTACTTTGTCAGTTTACCTGAATACAGGAACATCTGGTTGGTGAAACTCAGAGACGGTAGCAGCGGTGTACATACAAGCTAAATGACACAACGCAAGCTAAAAGGAAATGTCAAAGAAACATAATTTTTGAAAATATTTAAGCAATCACAATTTTTTTTATTATATTATGGCATTTGTAATTGTTTTGATGTTGACAACCAGAGAGCAAAGTTGTTTTTTTGTTTTTTTTAGAACAAATCAGATGTGCGTTGAAATGGATGAGCATCATCTGCAGAAATGTTGGAATGGCTGAAATTTAGGCCTAAAAGCATTTGAAACCAACATCCCTCTATACAAAAGTTGCACATAGGGCTGCACGATATGGACCTAAATTAACATTCAATATTTTTAAGATAAATTGCGATATACGATATATATATCAATATTCAAATATCTGCTAAGTTCATGGCACAAACCAATACAGCAGACATGTTCTTGTTTTTAGTATTTTACATCACTTTATAATGTAGCTGTTTTGTTTAGTTTTTTTAATATAATTTTCTTCTGTTTATTTTTTCAATCCTTATGCTTTCTTTTACGATTGTCTATTTTTGTCATCGTTTGTTAAAAACGGGTCTCTCTCTCATAAATGAGTCCCGTGGCTCAATGAGACTAACCTGTATAAATAAAGGTTGAATGAATTGTTTTTTTTCCTTTCCATAAAATAATAACAAAAATATATTTCTGAGTCAAAGCTTTGTTCCAATTATCACACAGGTGCATTTATTAACAAACAGCCTTAACTCTACTAAATGTCTAAAAATAATAAATTAGTTTTGACCCGGTTTTTTTTTTTTATTTGGTCAGGAAAGGAGTCTGAAAACACAGTCGGAGCTGCAGCTTATAACTTATAGCGCTGTTTTAAATGGTGAAGAAGATTTGTAGTTCTCACCTTTGTTGGGACTTATTTTCGGCATCGTTTACCGAAAACATTTTTTGGCTGCTCATCTAAAAATTTAAATCCAAACCATCTCCAAATAACAGCCATTGTTTTTATTTTTATTTTTTGGACAACAGCGCTGCTTCTCCTCTCTATTTAATCGATGGACTGTTTTGTATGCGACACCAATGTATTAAATTCCCCTTCTTCATCCCTGATCTGGCCTTTTCTTTTGTTTTTTTTTTGCCAAGAGGCAGTGCTCTCTTCCTCCTCCGTTGATGCCATGACTGAAATGGTGAAAAATTAAGGAATTTGTCACGAGCAAATTAAAATCAGTCCCAGCGTGGCTGCGGGAGTGTCTGGAGATTTCCTGGTGGTCTGGTCTGATGTGTGGACTGCAGGGCCAGCGCTCCTTTTTATTTTATTTTTTTTTAAGAACTTTTTATTAACATATAAACACAGAACACCGCTGCAGCTGAGGTTGCCAGCTCTTGTTTTTGTTTTTTTTTCTGACTTGTTAATCAATCCAGTAGGCGTGTCAGCAAAGGACCAATCGGCGACCTCAATTTGTTCCGAAAGTAAACGCCCCTTTTCTGTGAAGCTGCTCTGCAGCCGCTCAGGATGGACGCTCAAGCATGAAGCCTGAACCCTCTGCATACGTATGCACGAACGGACGTACGCGGGAGTATACTGGGGGCTTTACTTGTCTTAAACTAGCATGCGTAGGTGAGGTGCTGTGTTTGTAGTCAGAGGGAGAAGGAGGGGCTGAGTGTATATGGAGGCACAGACGGGAGAAAAAGAACTACATGGATTTTCAAGTCTAATACTCAACAGTTGCGATAAAGCCATTTTAACCTTCGTAAATAGAAAATCTTGCGATACATCGAGTATATTTGATATATCCCCCAGCCCTAGTTGTACACGAAACAAGATTCATAGCATCATCTCCTGACAGTCGTGAATAATTAGAAATGTAAATGTCTGTAATAAACCTATAGACTATATAGGAATATGTTCGTTCAAAAATGGTGGAAGACAAAATACTAATACAGTATGATTGAAAATGTAAACATTTTAGGATGTAGAAATGATTTTTGAAGCACATAATTTCTCCATCTTGTTCAATGTTTGATGTGACTGAGGTGGGATTTGAACCCAGGTTGTCTGGTTGGTGGGCAAAGACTCGTTCGTCTAGCTAGCAGTTGTGGTTGTAGTGAGAGAGTGAGCGGGCGAGAGAGAGAATATATAAAAAAAGTTATTTTCAAATGGTAAAATCATTAATCCAAGAATATTATCGACAAGTCAAATGATTAAACGTTTAACTTTTATTTATGAATCTCACATTAATAAGGAAATGTGCTATTAGAAGATGTAAAGTGTGCATTTGGACTCACTCATTTGCATAGGGCTTAAACCTTGATTTTAAACAAGTTATTTCCTGTATTTATAAATACAAATATATTCTCTAGATTTGCACGAGTACTGTAATCACTGGACCATTGTGACCTAATTAATACGTCACTAAAGCCTGCTGCAGTTTAAAGTGCAGTTGTGTGGTGGTCGTGCTTTACCATAATATCAAAGCTGCTGACACATCTCCATTATATCTCCGTTTTAAATCCTATTAAAGATTACTATTTCAAAAACCATACATAGCACTCACACCACAAGTCAAAGACAACATCACTTAAATGAGCTTCACATCTAGAAATTATAATGGATTGTAGTTTCATTGCAAAAATCTACAGAAGATTAATAATAATAATAATAATAATGAAGGGAAACAGAATCACAATACATTTTCAATGCACACTAATAATGTGAATGCATGAATCAGCGAGCATACGCCCTCATTAAATGATTACCTACACTTTGAAACAATTGTCTTTTAGTACATTTATTTAAGCAAATAATGCAACTTTCTGAAATTCATCTTTTTCCTGTTTTACCTCCAGAGCACCAAAACTATTTTGGCGTGGATGAAAATCTGGGTCCCGTGGCGGTGAGCATCCGCAGGGAGAAGCTGGACGAGGGGAAAGAGAAAGAGGGAATGCAGTACAACTATCGGATCACCTTCAGAACCAGTCAGGTAACTCTCCAACCAACCCTTTGAACACACTGATGTGAGCGAGCAGCAGACGTAAACACAGAACCGAACTCGTGTTGTTACATGTCCAAGAAAGCGTGACGAAACTCTGCTGTTGTGACAACTCAGTGGTAGCTACAACCTTTGCTACGAGTGGCTCTCAACGGATACTTTCGACCAAGTAGAGCAAAAATATTTCATACTTTGACATATTGTCTTTGGTATTTTAAGGTCATTCTTCTTAGTGCTCAGTCAGGCGGTAGAAGAAAATTTGCTCCGAGCTCCCCGACGTGTCCAGCCGCTCTGGGTCAGTCATGCAAACACAAAAACTATCAGAGTCGGTGTGATCGTCTTACACGCACACACTGGGTACGTCCTTATGTGCACTCACAACGTGATTAATCCAAAAACTGAGTTGCTTTGCCTGAGCGTCCGTGGTGGACTGGGAGCTCTCCTTGATTGATGCTGGTTGGTCTCATTCACTGAATAATTCAGGTGCAACAGATGCGTCGGGCAGGAAATGTCACCGATATCCAGCACCGTTCTCCCTTTGAAGCACCCCTCCCATGATGAAACATCTGGGTCACGGCGGCCATGGAAGTGGCATACAGACAGTGTTTTTAATGTCCCCAACCACTGTTGGGTCTATTTGTGTTAATTCCTGTCATTTAGCCTCAATGCCCTCTCTGGTCTCTCCCC
>NC_056498.1:48551384-48553874 GCF_014905685.2 Nematolebias whitei
TGTTTTTCAGACATCCTCTCTGTCAGATGGCCATTGACTGCTGACGCTCATGTCCAAAGGCTGTGTGGACGCAAATGGGATTTATGGATGTAAACATGGGCTGACGGAGTGCATGCTTTGAAACACTTGATTTTCTTTTTCTGGCACATTAATGGGTTCAGTCATGGTATATCACTTAACATACTCTGTTCAGTTAGCATGTGTGAATTATTTAAAGTTTCAGTTCCTAATGTGGTCCAGATGGAACAATTGGCTTGACTAATGAGACGCTGTGCTGAAGAGCTAACCAAGGAATGGATATCGCCCGCCGCCTTTCATGCAAGAGCTTTAAACGAAGATTATCTTATCGTGAGAAAGAACTAATTTAGTCAAAACTTTCAAATAGGTTTTGCGTGAACTCGTGCAATATTGCCAGACCTTGCGCTCAGATCGTGTGTTGATGATGACTCTCAGCTACAACCTCATCAGGTTGTAGCTCAATATTTGTACATTTTTGGGGAGTGGTGGCACAGACGTTGTGTGGTCGGAAGGTTGCCGGTTTGATTTCCTGGACCCACAACATTGAAATGCGGCTAAGAAAGGTGAAGCACCCACACCTGCCTCAACCTTCGTTTGTCCCACCCTGGGTCCTTGAGCAAGGCCCTTAACCCCCACCAACTGCTCCCCCGAGCACCCTAGTGTCACGTTCCGGTGGTTTGACGTCGAACCCAACTGCAGGCAGACCACAGAAATGCTGATAATTATAATAATAAATAATTTATTAATAAAAGCAAAAGGCTGACTGGGCAGCTGGGAACACGGACAATCGCCAAGTCTTTGTGCGAGTTATTTAGCTGTGGTGACCTGTGAAGAAGGGAGCAGCCGAAAGAAGAGAAAAGAAATTGTAAATTTTTGGCTAATGTCAATATACTGTTGTGGCCATTTTGAATTGGATTGATTCTAAAAGTTATCGGAATCGGCCTTTATTGTCATTGCACAGAAGCACAACAAAATTTAATTTCAGTACAGCCGTCCAGAGAAACAACAAGACAACTAAACAACATAAGGCATGGGTAGACGGGTTCCTGAGGCTGCAGCCTCATGGGAGGCGCTGCCCTTTTCATTAGATAAGGATGAGAAACACGAGGAAAGAGGGGCTGAATAAAAATCATACCTCACACTGTGTCCCTAACAGGTCACAGTGTGAGGTTGCAAAAAACCCTCAGCACAAAAGAACAACATGACACTACTGGTGGATATTTAGCTATGAATGCACTTTCTGATAGTTTTGTTAAAACTTTTCTGGTCATCATCACAGACAACATTACACACACACACACACACATGGGCAAACACATTATTGTTTTTTTGTCTGGCAAAAAGTGGCAGGAGATAACCTAGTGTAAAAGTAGGCTTGTGTATGTCACACACTACATTTATCTGAAATAAAATATTTTGGTTTTATCAGTTAACCGCGCTTCGTGGAGCCATTCTGGAGGATGCCATTCCATCCACAGCGAGACACGGAATGGCTCGTGGGCTGCCGCTGAAGGAGGTGCTGGAATACGTCATCCCCGAGCTGAACATCCAGTGTCTGAGGCTGGCCATCAACTCTCCCAAAGTCCCAGAGCAGCTCCTCAAAGTGGACGAACAAGGGGTGAGTACACGTGTCCTGTTGTGGTCGGGCTCTTGGTCTTCGATAAATATTTAGACATTTTGGAAGAGTTGACTCATGTGCTAATCTCTTTCCGTCCTGACAATGACTCAGTGTGGAGCTCTGCACTACAACAAAGACCAATCATCCCTAAACTTTGATAGTGTTGGTAATAGGGTTGGGTGGTTGGACCAGTATGTTTCCATTATAGATCGAATCATCTACATGTTATGATACACTTTGATCCAGCTCATCCATATCCAGCAACACCATCCCAAACTTTCGTTCAGGTCTTCCACACATGCTGTGGTTTTGTCTGTAATTTGTTTAACTTAGCTTCAAAAATAATTGAATCATAATCAAAATGACAGGATACAGTTAAAAAGAAACCTATGCCAAGAGAAATGCAGATTTGTTCTAAAAAATGTCACAGGAGTCTCTGCCTACTGGAACAACTAAGCAAAATGGCTTCTGCTTCATATTCAGCTTAAGCATGAGCTCCCAGACAAATTAAATATTACACTTGTTTTATTTATACAATCAGTGAAATGCTGTGGCAGTTTCCTCTTGTTCCCTGCGGAGCTCACGCCTGTCATTTCAGGCACCGCGTGTGAAGAGGCTTGATGCAGTTTCTTAGGCTGCTTGCTTTGTTCAATGTAATTTTTCACCACTGCAAAAAGGAAAACGACGCAAGTTAAGATTCCTTACTGAACTGGATGGTTGGATGATACAGTAGATGGATACAGTAACTGGATAGATGGATATAGATACAGTAGATAGAGTAGATGATGATACAGTAGCTGATAGATTCAGTAGATGATAGATTCAGTAGATACAGTGGATGATAGATTCAGTAG
>NC_056498.1:48553974-48556965 GCF_014905685.2 Nematolebias whitei
GGCTTTAATCAGGCCACAATGTCAAAGGATTATTTTAGGATCTGACAGAAACGCCTCCTCTCTGGATGAACCGGGATGAAAGACAGAGTGTCCAACATCAGAGACAGAAAATGAGTTCATTACTGTAATTAGGCCTCAGTGTGTCTCCCATCCATCTTGTCTTCTCCGTCCCTTGTACACCAGGCCTCGTGTCTTAAACACCCTTAATGGCAGCACATTACTCCAGTTAGCAAAGGCCTGTTGGTAACACAGACCTCCCATCCTCCATCTGTTGCCTCTGATGTGCAGTCACAAAGAACAGAAAACAGCCTCCTCCTTCAGAAGCAGGAACGTTGCTGACCGAGCAGGTTGTGTCACTCTCCATTGGTTGAAGGATCTGGGAGTTGCATGTGAATGAATGAGACGTGCGACAATTGGCTTCATTAATCATTTTTGGTGGGGAAAGTGTCTAATCGAGGAAAGGAAAGGGAAACGCAGACCACCGTGCTCACTGGCCTGTCCTGTCCAGTCTTTGACATAAATTATAGGTCATTTAACCCCGCTTTGACCCCATGCAGCAACAGAAACAATCTGGTCTCCTGTTTCTGTTTGCTGTCTTGAATAAGAATTTACTTCAGCTGGGAAAGGGACTGGAGGTAAAACTCAGATTGTTGACATGCGTTTCTGTTGGGATTTTATTGCGCTTCTCATGCACTTAAACTCCTTTTTTATGAATGACGATGAAAGGCCAACGTAATGCTGATCTTTGTTCCTCTTGTTCTCAGCTGTTTGTTAAAGCATCTGTTGGAGAGTCACCGTTGCCACAACTAGTTGTGCAGATGTCACATTTAGCTCTTTCTTGTCCTAGTTCTGTGTGAAAGGACAATGTGTAGTCAATAGTTGACATTTGGTCAGCAGAATGCTGTGGTCACTTCTGCTCCTCGCCTGACTTGGACTTTAGTTGACCAGAAAAATCAAATGTAAGTTAGAGATGTCAGACTGTACCATTTCAAAACCGTCTGTACAAACACAAGCATTGCCTGCAAGGATGACTTGTCTAGTTCTCACAACTTTGCAGCCACTCATTCCATGTTTCTTATTATTGCGCACTGCTGACAGACTTGTCTACATGTGTGTGTGCTTGTGGGTCTGTCTTTTAGCCAAATATCTCATTAGCTACTGGACACATTTCATAGAAACTTGCATGAAATAATCATTGACTTATACCTCTAGAAATTGATCAACTTTTGGAGTGAACCTGATTCAAGATGGCTTTTGTTCAGTCAGTTCTAAAAATTGTTGTTAGACGCTGAGAGTCCTTCACAACACATACTGTTAATGTGACGTCACCCGGCAGTGATTCATATCCACCTTATTCCTCGCCCTCATGCTGCCATGTGTGAATTGTGAACGCAACTTCCGGTGCGGACCAAAACTGGCGTTTGTTTATGTGAGAAGAGTATGAGCTAATGTAGTTTCTCCAATCATTATGGATTTGCTGTATTCATTCATACCTATCTGCTCACCACAGACTCATGTTTGGGCTGCTGCTGTTACGCCGTAATGTTTTGCACTATTGGTGTTTAGCGTATATCTTAGATCTGTTAGCGTACCGTTTGGCGTGTTTAGCGTATATCTTGGTGTATATGTCGGCTGCCGAGCGGTGCTATTTTTATTTTAGTCAGACAGAAAATAAATTAAACTATTATCAGCAATACCACCTAGTTAAACTAGGAATAAAATTAGGTCACTTATCACAGGGGTGAGCAGTGTTTCACAAAACAGATGGTAGAGGTTTACAATAATTTATTACAACTGGAAAACGCTGCAGCAGCAGTCTACATGTTATAAACCAGCCAAATTCTGTCTAATAAAAGTATAAAAAGGGCATCATGGTCAGTAGCTGTCTGAGGGGAAAAGAAACAGAGTCTTAGCTGAAAGGGGCATGGTCATCTCACCCTCAAACGGCACTCCCAGGCGGTCCCGAGTCTTGACCCTCAGTCATCTCTCAGCACTTTATCCAGAGTCCATCGTCCCTCCATGGCCTCGACCTCACCCAGCACTCGTTCCTTCTTGAGTCCAGCATCCCATGGCAACCTTGACCTCCAGCGATCTCTGCAATGCTTGGTCCTCCGCCCTCGACACCGGACCCGGACCACTGCACCCTCCAACCGGGCACGATCCACCGTGCCGACCTGCTTAGCTGTTTTCTTGTGTTCGTCCTTACCCCTGCTAGTCTCTGCTCTTTATCATCGTGCCTTCAGTTTCTGCCAACCTGCTGCTCTGCTGACCAGCTTGTCCCCGGCTGTTGCCCCTCGGCGATGGTTGCACACCCAGCCATTGCGATCCCCAGCCGCCACCCCTTCAGCTCTTCGGCCGTTACTGCGCGTGTCTGCTGTTGCGCATCTGGTTGCATCTCTGCTGTTTCTTTGCGTGCTTCTGCTTATTGTTCTGCTCTTTATTTCCCCATTCCTGGCTTCCATGTCATTACAGCTGATGGGGAACACCTGCACAAGCTGTCAGTGTCTCTGGCTGCGTGATGGGTGGCTGCCTCAAAAAAAATGAACAGATGATCAGCAAGTTTAAACATGCAAATAAAAAAAACAAAGCCACAGTTACTACATATATCTTCTCAGGGTATAAGCTGTTCCTCAGTTCAGTGCTTTTACACTTAATGCTCCTCAACCTCCTTCCTGAGGGGAGTGGGGCAAAAAGTGTGTGTGCTGGGTGAGTGCGGTCCTTCATGATGCAGGTGGCCCTCTTCCTGCATCTAGAGGTGTAGATGTCTGTGATGGTGGGGAGGCTGACTCCGACAGTCTTCTGTGCAGCCTTCACCACTCTCTGCAAAGCTTTTCTTTCTGCAGCTGTGCAGCCTCCATGCCACACGTTGATGCTGGAGCACAGGATGCTCTCCACTGCACACCTGTAGAAGGAGGTGAGGAATGAGCTTCCCAGACCAGCTCGTCTCAGCCGTCTGAGGAAGTAGAGTCTCTGATGAGCTTTCTTGATCAG
>NC_056498.1:48557065-48566167 GCF_014905685.2 Nematolebias whitei
TAGATACAGTAGATGATAGATACAGTAGATGATAGATACAGTAGATGGATACAGTAGATGATGGATACAGTAGAGGATAGATTCAGTAGATAGATACAGTAGATGATGGATACAGTAGAGGATAGATTCAGTAGATGATAGATTCAGTAGATGATAGATTCAGTAGATAGATACAGTAGATGATAGATACAGTAGAGGATAGATTCAGTAGATGATAGATTCAGTAGATAGATACAGTAGATGATGGATACAGTAGATGATGGATACAGTAGATGATAGATACAGTAGAGGATAGATTCAGTAGATGATAGATACAGTAGATGATAGATACAGTAGATGATAGATACAGTAGAGGATAGATACAGTAGATGATATAGTAGATGGATAGATCCCTCTCTCCCTCCCAGGTGGGAACACAACAAGACTAAGAATGTTCTTTCACACCTGGGATTTGAAGCTCCTCCTTAAACCAGACCAACTAGTAGTAGCCACTTTCATGAACATCTGTATTTTTTTTCTTACTGGTTTAATCATTACTGCTGCGCTCGCCCTGCCAAGCACCTCTTTAATAACTGCTATTCTAACCAAACTGGACTCAGACGGCTCCTCTGATGTGTTTTTGTGAGGAAGCCAACTTGCACAGCAAGCACTGAATATCTAGTGATTATTCTTTTTCAAAGCTCGAGTACATGATTTTCTTCAATCTCGTGTAGAAAGACTAATTTGTTGCACATGTGTGTATACTCACAATTGCTCAGAAGATTATTTGTTCTTGTGTATTAATGGGGTTTATTTATATGGTGCTGTTTCATCTCAGGGCATCGTACAAAACCTTCACGTACATTAGAAAATGTAAATTACCGTAATTTTCAGACTATAAGCCACTATTTTTTTCACACGCTTTGAACACTGCGACCACACACCTCTGTGGTCCACACTGCTTTTTTTTTGTATTTGTAATGTAATTTTTTTATTCATTATTAATTAAAAAAAAAAATTATCAGCCATTTTATAGGCACTGTTCTGACATCCAACTCCACCCAGAAAGATCCCAGACTGGGATTTGAACCATCAACCTTCTCGTTCCGCTCAATATAATTTAACAAAACTTCACATATGCGTCATCACTAGACAGAGTGTCGCATAAGTTTTCATCACTCCAATTCCAAGATCAAGGTTACAAATCCAGGTCAAAGTTTATACGAGGTCATTGCTTGTATAAAAGTTTGTCGACGAGCGTATAGTGTGCTGTACGTGGTACTCTTCAGGGGTTTGATGCAACAGCCACATTACTGGTAATGGTTTACCAGTCTGCTTCTTATAAATCTCTGCTGCGTCTGGACAGAACAGAAGTATTCAACTCCAACATCATATTTCTCTGCCTGACTATCTTGTCTAATGTCCCAACAGAATCAATGACAAGCCTCCTTTCTGTTGTACAATGGGGAGCAAAGAAAGCTGGGCAGTGTGATGACTAGAAATAGATGTTTGTAAAATGGTTTAATGGTGCTTGAGCATCGGGGCATGGTTTGGGGAGCTGTTTTTGCCACATCAGTACAATGCAGCGTATACAGATGTCACATTGAGGTTGCATGTTGCGTTGGGAGACTGCTGCATCCCTCAGGTGCTTCTGAGAGCTCTCCAGGGGCCACATTGCCCTCATTTCTATGTCCGCTCATGAAGTATCGAGTGTTTGTGTGTGTCTTTCTTTTTTTAACTTTCTCTAGGGAGGTTGTGCAGTCGGCTCAGTCCAAGATGTGTCTAAAACATAAAATAGAAAGGTCAAAATGTGTTTCTGTCACTGCTGAACGATCAAGAAAACACCAAAGGATGGACTAAATATATTTTAATTCTAAGACTTATCCATTCTTTTTGAAAGTTGATGCTGCCTGGGAAAAGACACATTAAATATTTCTTAAACAAAGATGTTATGTTGCCAGTGTTTGCTCTTTCAAGCAGCAACAAATTTGCACCAAAGGGCAGCAGGAATGTCCTTGCCGCTGGCCAGTTTGTTAAGAGGAGCAGGAGGTCAAGTAAATCCATATAATTACAGGAAAAAAAGACATCATTGCGCATCATGCCAATTCCACTGGGCTGGAAGTTATAATAGCTTTCCATCATCGCAGGAGCTTTGCTACAGAGCAGACAGCCCGACAAAGGCGTCACCATGACAACGGTGTCGAGGGCACACTAAGAACTGATAACCTGTAACGGGGAAAAGGACGGTTCCAATTTGTTTTGGTTTATAGACCTTTCATTGCCTGTCACATTGAGGAGATACCTTTTCCTTCTTACAGATTGACATTTTACTCCCGCCATCCAAATCTAAATTTTGAGCTATAGGAACCTAACCTAAGGAGCCATCTTTATTTCCCACAATCAAAAAGCAAAAGGTGGGCAATAATGTTTCTGCTAGCATCGGAGTGTGTTTGTCTGTTACCCAAATATTTTATGAACCACTGGTTGGGCTTTTATTAAACTGTCAGGACATAATAAGTGGATGTACCACTGCTACTATTTTACTTTTGGAGCCAACCCAATTCAAGATGGCTGCCACAGCCAGTAGACTTAAAAGAACACAAAAATAGCTGTAATTCTGACAATTTTGCTGATAATGCGCTAAAATTTGACGTCTTAGTAGCTAAGAGTTATTTTAACCATGTGATCTCACAATGTGATAAGACCACTGTTGGTTAAAAATATTCTCTGTTCATCTTACTCTCTATGTGTATTTTGCATGTTCTTCTCGTGCTTGCATGGGTTTTTCCAGGTACTCCGTTTTCCTCCCACAGACCAAAAACATGCATGTTAGGCTGCCTTCAAGCCCAAACCTCCCTTGCAAAAGAGATCTATGATCTCAATGGGATTTGCCTGGTTAAATAAATGTTAATGAATAAATAAATGTACATAAGTTCTACGTGCATGGAGTCACGAGAATCTGCCACGGGCAGCGTGTGAGAATTGTTTTATAACCTTATCAGTTCTCAGCTCAGAGACAGACACTGGTGACCTCGGCCACCCAGCTGGATCAAACCAGTTCCTCATTCAGCTCTCTGTAATAGAGAAAAGAACTCTGGTTACTCAAACACATGGTTCATGGGCAGTTATTCTCAGCCATAGTAGTTAAAAAAAATTCATAAACATTGACTAAAAAAAACTCCTGACAACCGCACATACGATTATTTTCAAGGTTTGACCTAATTGATTACAGCTGTTAACTTCTCAATAATTTCTCAACGTCAGATTACTTTAGTCGGAAGCTTTGACATGAAAGGCCGAGGCCACTCCTTTTAGCCTTTTAAAAGTTTGTTTAATGGTGCATTCACACCAGCCCTGTTTAGTCCGCTTTAATCAAACTCCATTTGCCTAGAAATTCCGGTTCGTTTGGGGAGGTGTGAATGCGCAATCAAACTCTGATGTGGACCATAAAAGCGAACTCTGGTCTACCTAAAAACCTAGGTCTCGGTTCGGTTGAAGTGAACTCGAGCACGGTTCCAATGCATTCTGAATGCAAGTGTACCAGAGACCGCTCCAAAAGCAGGAAGTGGACTACAGCGCAAGGCATTATGGGCAAATACAACCAAAACAAACGCGCATTTCTCATACCTCATACGGAGCCGTCTCATCCGCCTTGTGTGAAAAACATCTCCGTGGTCTTCTGCCTCATCCTCCACTCATGCCGAGTCCATTGTTGAAAAATGTTTGTTTGGCACATGAGCCACAAACCAAAGAGAAATCCTAAACTGCTAAAATTTGACGGCACTCCATTTTTGTTATTTCCAGAAGTTGCGCTCATTGTCTTCTTCAGAGGTTTTTGTGTCGTTTCCTTCAGTAGTTCTTGGTGCAGCGCCACCACAGGCGAGGGGGGGAACAGGTTGGCTCGATTGACTCGGTGCAGTGTGAATGTGAACCGCACCAGCTGAAAATGTAAACAAATGTTCCGAATATTGGTCCCCAATCGAACCGAGTCTACCGGACTATCAGGTGTGACAACCTAAATAAGTATTATTTATGTGCTACTTTCGTGGTTTCTTTCTATTTCTTTACTACAAATTAGACGTAGGTGCTAGAAAATAAAAACATTTTGCTCAAGAAAGAAGTATTACCGTCAAATAGCTGTAATTTGATGCAGTTTTCTGCTGTAAACCCGTGTTTTTATTTTATTTTTTTCTGTATATCTCTAATCCCCTCCCTTGTTGCTCCACTGCTGCTCTTTAAATAGCAGCTAATAGCTTGGCTTGATTTATACTCTGTTTGCTACTCCTGAGAAAACAGAGCCTGACTTTACAGAAAGGGTATTTTGGGCCTCCTGGAAGGGTTGTGAAGCTGTGACATGATGGAAAGTAGGCCTTCTCATGCTTTGAGAGAATAATGTGCAACATGTATGAGGGGTGTGGGGAAACGTCTCAGTGACCCGAGGCGATGCTCACCGGGTGTCTCCGTGTGCTCCTTGTTGCAGCTGAGCTTCCAGCACAAAGTGGGGGTGCTCTACTGTAAGGCGGGCCAAAGCACGGAGGAGGAAATGTACAACAACGAAAGTGGCGGACCGGCGCTCGAGGAGTTCTTGGATCTGCTCGGTCAGAGGGTGCGGCTCAAAGGCTTCACCAAATACCGAGCTCAGCTGGACAACAAAAGTAAGTACCTAAACATCGTCGGAGGGGAAGCTCACGCACCTCTAATCCTGCTGGATGCAGCTCTTCTCTGCTTAACTCAGCCTTTACGGATCTGTAATGTGTTTTTAAGCCTATGCCTTGTTAATCTACATTTGTTTAATTAATCCGCCAGACTATTTGACATAACGATCCTCCGTAACGAGGCCACGACCTCATGCAGCTTTCTGCTCTCTTCCAGCCGACTCTACAGGAACACACTCCCTTTATACCACCTACAAGGACTACGAGCTGATGTTTCATGTGTCCACCATGCTCCCCTACACACCCAACAACCGGCAGCAGGTGAACTGTGTGCTTCATAACACCGCATCCCCACAGCAGCAGACCATTATGTTGGCCCCTGTGTGTAGTGAACCGCTGTCTAATGGATGTAAGAAGTCCCTGAGCAGCTCCCTTTTATGATGCATCAAATACTGACTCCCCATAGTCTTTCCTAGTGTTTTTTTTTGTCTTGGCAATAACCTATCAGTTGAAAACATGAGCATTGCCATGGTGACGGTGGCTCATGGCAGGATTTTAATCAGTGTGTCTCCATGGGACGGGCCTGCCACAGTATTAGATGAGCCTGTGTGTCTGAGTAGTTTCAACATATCAATAACTGCACTCTGTGTTGAGAAGTTCTTTGTTAATCTGCAGTAAAAGCTGCAAGTGCAGCTTTGTAGAGGCGCTGGCTTAGTGTAGACGGAAGAACTGCATTTTCTTTCAAAATCTAGTGAGTGCTGCAGGACTTTGCTGACATTTGCTGATAAATCTGAAGCTGAGTCAACAAGAAAAACAAAAAGCTTAAAAGAAATCTATATTAAAGTTAGCACAAGGATAGCTAAAATAAGGAAAGTTTAATAAAAAAAACTGGCTTAAAATTTAAAAGTGGCAAAAAGGTTCTAAAGTTAAAAGGATGGATAAAAACAAGTAGCTAAAAGTTAGCTAGAAGCTAAAACAAGCAAAATATGAAAATATTCTAATAAATATGAATGCCTTTTTGGACAGTTGACATAAAAAAAAAGTATTGCAAAAATAAAAAATATTCCGCTGAGATATTCTCATCTGCAGCAACAGGAAGTGATGACAAAGGGGAGCGCCTGCATGTGAACGGAGCTTTGCAGAAAATAATCTGATGCTTCTTTATTTTAGGTCACTTTCAGAAAGAGAAGAAGAAGAGTCGGAGATCAAATCTAGTTTCAATAAACAAAAACCAAGAAGTTCTGCGTTTTAAAGAATTCCCCCTTTGATGTCACTTCCTGTTTCGCTTTGGCTGCACCAAGTTCAAAAGAAAATATGTCAATTGTGTGACCAAATTGTTAAATTAATTTGTATTATGCCAAATTTATTAAATATTAAGATGTTTTCCTCCACTTTTAGCATTTGTAGAAATGCATGTCACAGGAACTTTAAGTTAAAAGTAGAAAAAAGGCTAATAAAAATGGTGAAAGCCTAGCTAAATGCTAAAAGTGGCAAAAAGGTAGTTCAACGCTATAATTAGCATGAGAATATGATAATAGACAAAGTATGCTGAAGCAGTTTTTAAAGAGAAATAAGAGCTCTTAATGCATTTTTGTGGGTGAGTTTTAAATAAAGTTTAATATTTTGAAAAGTATAAACGCTACAAATATCTTAGTCCACTGTTCTTAATCAAGACAGACATTGGTTTTGGTTGAACATAAAAAGTATTTGGAAGTTGTTTGCAAAAAGTTTACAATAGAAACCGAACGCTCACTGGGCGCCTACACGATGAGATGTAATGGTGGTGATGGTGAAGTTTGCTCATTCTGTGAGCTTCACCTCAAACAGGTGATTGGCTGCAGAAGGGTCTTTCTGTTTTCTTTTCCAGTTGTAGAGTGGGCTAGTGAGTGAGTTTTAATTTAATCCCTGGTGGTAATCTTCCAGCAAGCTCCGCTCATCCCTTCATCCTTTCCAATTCACCCCTGTACCCTTTAATCCTGCTTGTTTTGGACTCTTTTTGACCCTCACTGGCAACCTTATTCCAGACAGAATGAGGTTAAGTATCGGTGTAATCCAACAATACAAGAAGTGTAAAAAATGTTTGAGGAAAAAAACCCACCCAATCCACAAAAAGTCATTATTTAGGTTTGGTGGTGATGCTTCTTCCACCCCAAGGTAATTTGTACATCTCAGTTTCCAATTAAGGCTTAACGATTCTGCAAATTAATGAAAGAGCAAACCAACAGAAAGTATAAATTTTTTTTTTCTTCATTAGATTTAGTTTTCACTGTTAGGCATGCAATGTAGATTATTTTAAAGCGATTCTTTTTCCTCTACATAATAAATTAAACGATGGCGTTTACAACATTTTTATGACTGAGAGAGACATTTATTTGTCATTCGGATCTCGTGGTGGAGCGAGATTATGTACACAGGGTCCCAGTTACATCCAACAATAAAATGTAAAAGAAAAACAGTAATAAGATCTAAGATATAAACTAAGAATAATGTTAACACTAAGCACTAATAGCATAAAAACATTACGTAGAACAGCGGCACGAACATGAGTCTTTGTGAGCAGAAACCAACCTTAACCATAGGATTTATTATTATTATTATGGGACCGTTGGAATCTTCTGTAGCTCACAGTTCAAGAATCTAAGCTTTGACTTAAATATTCTGCTCAGCAGCTGTTTTGTTTTAGGCTTACTTTTCAGTCCGTTTCTGCCTGCCTTGTTAATTTGGCAGTCGGGGTGCAAGAGACACAGGTGTGTGGTTGCCATGGTGACCATAATGAGCCATCGTTTTTAACACCGGCACTGGTCGTACATCAAAATGTAGGCATTATTATTAATTTTTTTGTCATCTTGAGTTGTTGCAAAGGTGTTTGAATTTTGGGCAGGAACTACACTTTCCAGTGTGCACATTTAATTTAAACGCTAAATAAAGAGCACACGCTACTTTATCCTTTTTCTTACACTTTAATGTTGAATTATAGATTATCACGTCTCCATCTAATCTACTTGGCTGCTGTGATCTTGTTCAGATGTTTATCACATATTATGACCCTTTACTTGTTATATGATGCATTTCTGTGTTTTTTTTATATTTTTTTATTTAGTTATTGCGAAAGAGGCACATTGGCAATGACATCGTCACCATAGTATTCCAGGAGCCCGGGGCCCTTCCTTTCACCCCAAAAAACATTCGCTCTCATTTCCAGCATGTGTTTGTCATCGTCAAAGTCCACAACCCGTGCACTGATAACGTCTGCTACAGGTAAGCGGAACAAAACGGCTTTTTTTCCTCTAAGGCTCTTTCAAATTATAGTTCTCTGTTCTGTAAAGAAAAAAGATAAGAGTTGAACCCTGTAATAAGGAGGAAACTAAAAGTGCTAATGACGATAAAGGCGAGCACGTTTGTCGGTTTGATGGGCTTTGCGTAGATGTCTTCACGCCAAAATGGACTTTTAGAGGTTCTAATTTGAAAGAGGGATAATAATAGCTCTTCGGTGTTCCTGCAGTGGTTTCTGTCATGACTTTATAGTAATGTGCACAAATCACGGGGCACTTTTGATCCGTTCTCTGAAGATGCAGTTATTATCTTCACCGACACCTTGAAATTAGAACTTGGAACTTTGTCAGATTTTATTTATTTATTTATTTATTTTTTTAAGTTAAGGTAACACTCGTTGATTTCCTCCTTTGAAAAATAATTTTCTTGAATGCCATTTGATTCAGTTCAGTTCAGTTTGTTTATAAAGTGCCGAGTCACAACAGAAGTCGTCTCAGGGCACCGAACAGAAACATCCACATACATTAAAAGTAGAGATGCACCGATCCACTTATTTCACTTCCGATCCGATACCGATATCTACGTTATGTGTCGGTCTATACCGATCCGATGCCGATCGGATACAAAAAAAAAAACTGTGCTGAATTAACAAAAATGGCTAAATCATGTCACCTGGACCCGTTTCTGAAACAGGTCCAGATGACATGATTTAGCCATTTTTGTTGTCTACCTGGATGTTTGAGCTTACAAACCCAGTGCTGAATTAACTTAAAACATTTGTTTTGTTAAACGCAGACATGAATGCACAAAACTCTGCACCATAGCAGCACATTTAAACACACCAAGAGCTTCTCAAGCTTGGTAACTTTGTAGTAGACTCTCATCCTAAGCAAGCACAGAGGCAACAGTGGAAAGGAAAAACTCCGTTTTAACAGGAAGAAACCTTTAGCAGAACCAGACTCGGGACCAGCAGCCTTCTGCTTCGACCGGCTGAGTTTGAGAGGACAGGAAGGAGGAATAGATACACAATGGCAGATCCAGGAAGGAGGACATCACGTTTTTCTCTAAGAGGAAATACAAAAAAAGACAAAAAATAAAACCAATCAGAATTCACACGTTAAGAAAGAATAATTACAAATACAAACTACTTATTTGTATGTATTTGTAAGTATTCATTTGATAAGTGAGGTCAATT
>NC_056498.1:48566267-48575398 GCF_014905685.2 Nematolebias whitei
TAGATACAGTAGATGATAGATACAGTAGATGATAGATACAGTAGATGGATACAGTAGATGATGGATACAGTAGAGGATAGATTCAGTAGATAGATACAGTAGATGATGGATACAGTAGAGGATAGATTCAGTAGATGATAGATTCAGTAGATGATAGATTCAGTAGATAGATACAGTAGATGATAGATACAGTAGAGGATAGATTCAGTAGATGATAGATTCAGTAGATAGATACAGTAGATGATGGATACAGTAGATGATGGATACAGTAGATGATAGATACAGTAGAGGATAGATTCAGTAGATGATAGATACAGTAGATGATAGATACAGTAGATGATAGATACAGTAGAGGATAGATACAGTAGATGATATAGTAGATGGATAGATCCCTCTCTCCCTCCCAGGTGGGAACACAACAAGACTAAGAATGTTCTTTCACACCTGGGATTTGAAGCTCCTCCTTAAACCAGACCAACTAGTAGTAGCCACTTTCATGAACATCTGTATTTTTTTTCTTACTGGTTTAATCATTACTGCTGCGCTCGCCCTGCCAAGCACCTCTTTAATAACTGCTATTCTAACCAAACTGGACTCAGACGGCTCCTCTGATGTGTTTTTGTGAGGAAGCCAACTTGCACAGCAAGCACTGAATATCTAGTGATTATTCTTTTTCAAAGCTCGAGTACATGATTTTCTTCAATCTCGTGTAGAAAGACTAATTTGTTGCACATGTGTGTATACTCACAATTGCTCAGAAGATTATTTGTTCTTGTGTATTAATGGGGTTTATTTATATGGTGCTGTTTCATCTCAGGGCATCGTACAAAACCTTCACGTACATTAGAAAATGTAAATTACCGTAATTTTCAGACTATAAGCCACTATTTTTTTCACACGCTTTGAACACTGCGACCACACACCTCTGTGGTCCACACTGCTTTTTTTTTGTATTTGTAATGTAATTTTTTTTATTCATTATTAATTAAAAAAAAAAATTATCAGCCATCTTATAGGCACTGTTCTGACATCCAACTCCACCCAGAAAGATCCCAGACTGGGATTTGAACCATCAACCTTCTCGTTCCGCTCAATATAATTTAACAAAACTTCACATATGCGTCATCACTAGACAGAGTGTCGCATAAGTTTTCATCACTCCAATTCCAAGATCAAGGTTACAAATCCAGGTCAAAGTTTATACGAGGTCATTGCTTGTATAATAGTTTGTCGACGAGCGTATAGTGTGCTGTACGTGGTACTCTTCAGGGGTTTGATGCAACAGCCACATTACTGGTAATGGTTTACCAGTCTGCTTCTTATAAATCTCTGCTGCGTCTGGACAGAACAGAAGTATTCAACTCCAACATCATATTTCTCTGCCTGACTATCTTGTCTAATGTCCCAACAGAATCAATGACAAGCCTCCTTTCTGTTGTACAATGGGGAGCAAAAAAAGCTGGGCAGTGTGATGACTAGAAATAGATGTTTGTAAAATGGTTTAATGGTGCTTGAGCATCGGGGCATGGTTTGGGGAGCTGTTTTTGCCACATCAGTACAATGCAGCGTATACAGATGTCACATTGAGGTTGCATGTTGCGTTGGGAGACTGCTGCATCCCTCAGGTGCTTCTGAGAGCTCTCCAGGGGCCACATTGCCCTCATTTCTATGTCCGCTCATGAAGTATCGAGTGTTTGTGTGTGTCTTTCTTTTTTTAACTTTCTCTAGGGAGGTTGTGCAGTCGGCTCAGTCCAAGATGAGTCTAAAACATAAAATAGAAAGGTCAAAATGTGTTTCTGTCACTGCTGAACGATCAAGAAAACACCAAAGGATGGACTAAATATATTTTAGTTCTAAGACTTATCCATTCTTTTTGAAAGTTGATGCTGCCTGGGAAAAGACACATTAAATATTTCTTAAACAAAGAGCCTCAGTGTTAATCTGTTATGTTGCCAGTGTTTGCTCTTTCAAGCAGCAACAAATTTGCACCAAAGGGCAGCAGGAATGTCCTTGCCGCTGGCCAGTTTGTTAAGAGGAGCAGGAGGTCAAGTAAATCCATATAATTACAGGAAAAAAAGACATCATTGCGCATCATGCCAATTCCACTGGGCTGGAAGTTATAATAGCTTTCCATCATCGCAGGAGCTTTGCTACAGAGCAGACAGCCCGACAAAGGCGTCACCATGACAACGGTGTTGAGGGCACACTAAGAACTGATAACCTGTAACGGGGAAAAGGACGGTTCCAATTTGTTTTGGTTTATAGACCTTTCATTGCCTGTCACATTGAGGAGATACCTTTTCCTTCTTACAGATTGACATTTTACTCCCGCCATCCAAATCTAAATTTTGAGCTATAGGAACCTAACCTAAGGAGCCATCTTTATTTCCCACAATCAAAAAGCAAAAGGTGGGCAATAATGTTTCTGCTAGCATCGGAGTGTGTTTGTCTGTTACCCAAATATTTTATGAACCACTGGTTGGGCTTTTATTAAACTGTCAGGACATAATAAGTGGATGTACCACTGCTACTATTTTACTTTTGGAGCCAACCCAATTCAAGATGGCTGCCACAGCCAGTAGACTTAAAAGAACACAAAAATAGCTGTAATTCTGACAATTTTGCTGATAATGCGCTAAAATTTGACGTCTTAGTAGCTAAGAGTTATTTTAACCATGTGATCTCACAATGTGATAAGACCACTGTTGGTTAAAAATATTCTCTGTTCATCTTATTCTCTGTGTGTATTTTGCATGTTCTTCTCGTGCTTGCATGGGTTTTTCCAGGTACTCCGTTTTCCTCCCACAGACCAAAAACATGCATGTTAGGCTGCCTTCAAGCCCAAACCTCCCTTGCAAAAGAGATCTATGATCTCAATGGGATTTGCCTGGTTAAATAAATGTTAATGAATAAATAAATGTACATAAGTTCTACGTGCATGGAGTCACGAGAATCTGCCACGGGCAGCGTGTGAGAATTGTTTTATAACCTTATCAGTTCTCAGCTCAGAGACAGACACTGGTGACCTCGGCCACCCAGCTGGATCAAACCAGTTCCTCATTCAGCTCTCTGTAATAGAGAAAAGAACTCTGGTTACTCAAACACATGGTTCATGGGCAGTTATTCTCAGCCATAGTAGTTAAAAAAAATTCATAAACATTGACTAAAAAAAACTCCTGACAACCGCACATACGATTATTTTCAAGGTTTGACCTAATTGATTACAGCTGTTAACTTCTCAATAATTTCTCAACGTCAGATTACTTTAGTCGGAAGCTTTGACATGAAAGGCCGAGGCCACTCCTTTTAGCCTTTTAAAAGTTTGTTTAATGGTGCATTCACACCAGCCCTGTTTAGTCCGCTTTAATCAAACTCCATTTGCCTAGAAATTCCGGTTCGTTTGGGGAGGTGTGAATGCGCAATCAAACTCTGATGTGGACCATAAAAGCGAACTCTGGTCTACCTAAAAACCTAGGTCTCGGTTCGGTTGAAGTGAACTCGAGCACGGTTCCAATGCATTCTGAATGCAAGTGTACCAGAGACCGCTCCAAAAGCAGGAAGTGGACTACAGCGCAAGGCATTATGGGCAAATACAACCAAAACAAACGCGCATTTCTCATACCTCATACGGAGCCATCTCATCCGCCTTGTGTGAAAAACATCTCCGTGGTCTTCTGCCTCATCCTCCACTCATGCCGAGTCCATTGTTGAAAAATGTTTGTTTGGCACATGAGCCACAAACCAAAGAGAAATCCTAAACTGCTAAAATTTGACGGCACTCCATTTTTGTTATTTCCAGAAGTTGCGCTCATTGTCTTCTTCAGAGGTTTTTGTGTCGTTTCCTTCAGTAGTTCTTGGTGCAGCGCCACCACAGGCGAGGGGGGGGAACAGGTTGGCTCGATTGACTCGGTGCAGTGTGAATGTGAACCGCACCAGCTGAAAATGTAAACAAATGTTCCGAATATTGGTCCCCAATCGAACCGAGTCTACCGGACTATCAGGTGTGACAACCTAAATAAGTATTATTTATGTGCTACTTTTGTGGTTTCTTTCTATTTCTTTACTACAAATTAGACGTAGGTGCTAGAAAATAAAAACATTTTGCTCAAGAAAGAAGTATTACCGTCAAATAGCTGTAATTTGATGCAGTTTTCTGCTGTAAACCCGTGTTTTTATTTTATTTTTTTCTGTATATCTCTAATCCCCTCCCTTGTTGCTCCACTGCTGCTCTTTAAATAGCAGCTAATAGCTTGGCTTGATTTATACTCTGTTTGCTACTCCTGAGAAAACAGAGCCTGACTTTACAGAAAGGGTATTTTGGGCCTCCTGGAAGGGTTGTGAAGCTGTGACATGATGGAAAGTAGGCCTTCTCATGCTTTGAGAGAATAATGTGCAACATGTATGAGGGGTGTGGGGAAACGTCTCAGTGACCCGAGGCGATGCTCACCGGGTGTCTCCGTGTGCTCCTTGTTGCAGCTGAGCTTCCAGCACAAAGTGGGGGTGCTCTACTGTAAGGCGGGCCAAAGCACGGAGGAGGAAATGTACAACAACGAAAGTGGCGGACCGGCGCTCGAGGAGTTCTTGGATCTGCTCGGTCAGAGGGTGCGGCTCAAAGGCTTCACCAAATACCGAGCTCAGCTGGACAACAAAAGTAAGTACCTAAACATCGTCGGAGGGGAAGCTCACGCACCTCTAATCCTGCTGGATGCAGCTCTTCTCTGCTTAACTCAGCCTTTACGGATCTGTAATGTGTTTTTAAGCCTATGCCTTGTTAATCTACATTTGTTTAATTAATCCGCCAGACTATTTGACATAACGATCCTCCGTAACGAGGCCACGACCTCATGCAGCTTTCTGCTCTCTTCCAGCCGACTCTACAGGAACACACTCCCTTTATACCACCTACAAGGACTACGAGCTGATGTTTCATGTGTCCACCATGCTCCCCTACACACCCAACAACCGGCAGCAGGTGAACTGTGTGCTTCATAACACCGCATCCCCACAGCAGCAGACCATTATGTTGGCCCCTGTGTGTAGTGAACCGCTGTCTAATGGATGTAAGAAGTCCCTGAGCAGCTCCCTTTTATGATGCATCAAATACTGACTCCCCATAGTCTTTCCTAGTCTTTTTTTTTGTCTTGGCAATAACCTATCAGTTGAAAACATGAGCATTGCCATGGTGACGGTGGCTCATGGCAGGATTTTAATCAGTGTGTCTCCATGGGACGGGCCTGCCACAGTATTAGATGAGCCTGTGTGTCTGAGTAGTTTCAACATATCAATAACTGCACTCTGTGTTGAGAAGTTCTTTGTTAATCTGCAGTAAAAGCTGCAAGTGCAGCTTTGTAGAGGCGCTGGCTTAGTGTAGACGGAAGAACTGCATTTTCTTTCAAAATCTAGTGAGTGCTGCAGGACTTTGCTGACATTTGCTGATAAATCTGAAGCTGAGTCAACAAGAAAAACAAAAAGCTTAAAATAAATCTATATTAAAGTTAGCACAAGGATAGCTAAAATAAGGAAAGTTTAATAAAAAAAACTGGCTTAAAATTTAAAAGTGGCAAAAAGGTTCTAAAGTTAAAAGGATGGATAAAAACAAGTAGCTAAAAGTTAGCTAGAAGCTAAAACAGACAAAATATGAAAATATTCTAATAAATATGAATGCCTTTTTGGACAGTTGACATTAAAAAAAAAAGTATTGCAAAAATAAAAAATATTCCGCTGAGATATTCTCATCTGCAGTAACAGGAAGTGATGACAAAGGGAGCGCCTGCATGTGAACGGAGCTTTGCAGAGAATAATCTGATGCTTCTTTATTTTAGGTCACTTTCAGAAAGAGAAGAAGAAGAGTCGGAGATCAAATCTAATTTCAATAAACAAAAACCAAGAAGTTCTGCGTTTTAAAGAATTCCCCCTTGATGTCACTTCCTGTTTCGCTTTGGCTGCACCAAGTTCAAAAGAAAATATGTCAATTGTGTGACCAAATTGTTAAATTAATTTGTATTATGCCAAATTTATTAAATATTAAGATGTTTTCCTCCACTTTTAGGATTTGTAGAAATGCATGTCGCAGGAACTTTAAGTTAAAAGTAGAAAAAAGGCTAATAAAAATGGTGAAAGCCTAGCTAAATGCTAAAAGTGGCAAAAAGGTAGTTCAACGCTATAATTAGCATGAGAATATGATAATAGACAAAGTATGCTGAAGCAGTTTTTAAAGAGAAATAAGAGCTCTTATTGTATTTTTGTGGGTGAGTTTTAAATAAAGTTAAACATTTTGAAAAGTATAAACGCTACAAATATCTTAGTCCACTGTTCTTAATCAAGACAGACATTGGTTTTGGTTGAACATAAAAAGTATTTGGAAGTTGTTTGCAAAAAGTTTACAATAGAAACCGAACGCTCACTGGGCGCCTACACGATGAGATGTAATGGTGGTGATGGTGAAGTTTGCTCATTCCGTGAGCTTCACCTCAAACAGGTGATTGGCTGCAGAAGGGTCTTTCTGTTTTCTTTTCCAGTTGTAGAGTGGGCTAGTGAGTGAGTTTTAATTTAATCCCTGGTGGTAATCTTCCAGCAAGCTCCGCTCATCCCTTCATCCTTTCCAATTCACCCCTGTACCCTTTAATCCTGCTTGTTTTGGACTCTTTTTGACCCTCACTGGCAACCTTATTCCAGACAGAATGAGGTTAAGTATCGGTGTAATCCAACAATACAAGAAGTGTAAAAAATGTTTGAGGAAAAAAACCCACCCAATCCACAAAAAGTCATTATTTAGGTTTGGTGGTGATGCTTCTTCCACCCCAAGGTAATTTGTACGTCTCAGTTTCCAATTAAGGCTTAACGATTCTGCAAATTAATGAAAGAGCAAACCAACAGAAAGTAGAGATTTTTTTTCTTCTTCATTAGATTTAGTTTTCACTGTTAGGCATGCAATGTAGATGATTTTAAAGCGATTCTTTTTCCTCTACATAATAAATTAAACGATGGCATTTACAACATTTTTATGACTGAGAGAGACATTTATTTGTCATTCGGATCTCGTGGTGAAGCGAGATTATGTACACAGGGTCCCAGTTACATCCAACAATAAAATGTAAAAGAAAAACAGTAATAAGATCTAAGATATAAACTAAGAATAATGTTAACACTAAGCACTAATAGTATAAAAACATTACGTCGAACAGCGGCACGAACATGAGTCTTTGTGAGCAGAAACCAACCTTAAATATAGGATTTATTATTATTATTGTGGGACCGTTGGAATCTTCTGTAGCTCACAGTTCAAGAATCTAAGCTTTGACTTAAATATTCTGCTCAGCAGCTGTTTTGTTTTAGGCTTACTTTTCAGTCCGTTTCTGCCTGCCTTGTTAATTTGGCAGTCGGGGCGCAAGAGACACAGGTGTGTGGTTGCCATGGTGACCATAATGAGCCATCGTTTTTAACACCGGCACTGGTCGTACATCAAAATGTAGGCATTATTATTAATTTTTTTTGTCATCTTGAGTTGTTGCAAAGGTGTTTGAATTTTGGGCAGGAACTACACTTTCCAGTGTGCACATTTAATTTAAACGCTAAATAAAGAGCACACGCTACTTTATCCTTTTTCTTACACTTTAATGTTAAATTATAGATTATCACGTCTCCATCTAATCTACTTGGCTGCTATGACCTTGTTCAGATGTTTATCACATATTATGACCTTTTACTTGTTACATGATGCATTTCTGTGTTTTTTTTATATTTTTTATGTTTTTTTATTTAGTTATTGCGAAAGAGGCACATTGGCAATGACATCGTCACCATAGTATTCCAGGAGCCCGGGGCCCTTCCTTTCACCCCAAAAAACATTCGCTCTCATTTCCAGCATGTGTTTGTCATCGTCAAAGTCCACAACCCGTGCACTGATAACGTCTGCTACAGGTAAGCGGAACAAAACGGCTTTTTTTCCTCTAAGGCTCTTTCAAATTATAGTTCTCTGTTCTGTAAAGAAAAAAGATAAGAGTTGAACCCTGTAATAAGGAGGAAACTAAAAGTGCTAATGACGATAAAGGCGAGCACGTTTTGTCGGTTTGATGGGCTTTGCGTAGATGTCTTCACGCCAAAATGGACTTTTAGAGGTTCTAATTTGAAAGAGGGATAATAATAGCTCTTCGGTGTTCCTGCAGTGGTTTCTGTCATGACTTTATAGTAATGTGCACAAATCACGGGGCACTTTTGATCCGTTCTCTGAAGATGCAGTTATTATCTTCACCGACACCTTGAAATTAGAACTTGGAACTTTGTCAGATTTTATTTATTTATTTATTTATTTTTTTAAGTTAAGGTAACACTCGTTGATTTCCTCCTTTGAAAAATAATTTTCTTGAATGCCATTTGATTCAGTTCAGTTCAGTTTGTTTATAAAGTGCCGAGTCACAACAGAAGTCGTCTCAGGGCACCGAACAGAAACATCCACATACATTAAAAGTAGAGATGCACCGATCCACTTATTTCACTTCCGATCCGATACCGATATCTACGTTATGTGTCGGTCTATACCGATCCGATGCCGATCGGATACAAAAAAAAAAACTGTGCTGAATTAACAAAAATGGCTAAATCATGTCACCTGGACCCGTTTCTGAAACAGGTCCAGATGACATGATTTAGCCATTTTTGTTGTCTACCTGGATGTTTGAGCTTACAAACCCAGTGCTGAATTAACTTAAAACATTTGTTTTGTTAAACGCAGACATGAATGTACAAAACTCTGCACCATAGCAGCACATTTAAACACACCAAGAGCTTCTCAAGCTTGGTAACTTTGTAGTAGACTCTCATCCTAAGCAAGCACAGAGGCAACAGTGGAAAGGAAAAACTCAGTTTTAACAGGAAGAAACCTTTAGCAGAACCAGACTCAGGACCAGCAGCCTTCTGCTTCGACCGGCTGAGTTTGAGAGGACAGGAAGGAGGAATAGATACACAATGGCAGATCCAGGATGGAGGACGTCACATTTTTCTCTAGGAGGAAATACAAAAAAAGACAAAAAATAAAACCAAGCAGAATTCACACATTAAGAAAGAATAATTACAAATGCAAACTATTTATTTGTATGTATTTGTAAGTATTCATTTGATAAGTGAGGTCAATT
>NC_056498.1:48575498-48586529 GCF_014905685.2 Nematolebias whitei
ACAAAACTCTGCACCATAGCAGCACATTTAAACACACCAAGAGCTTCTCAAGCTTGGTAACTTTGTAGTAGACTCTCATCCTAAGCAAGCACAGAGGCAACAGTGGAAAGGAAAAACTCCGTTTTAACAGGAAGAAACCTTTAGCAGAACCAGACTCGGGACCAGCAGCCTTCTGCTTCGACCGGCTGAGTTTGAGAGGACAGGAAGGAGGAATAGATACACAATGGCAGATCCAGGAAGGAGGACATCACGTTTTTCTCTAAGAGGAAATACAAAAAAAGACAAAAAATAAAACCAATCAGAATTCACACGTTAAGAAAGAATAATTACAAATACAAACTACTTATTTGTATGTATTTGTAAGTATTCATTTGATAAGTGAGGTCAATTTGTCCTCCAGCAGTCTAAGGTTATTGCAGCATAGGATAAGGAATAGGTCAGGAAACCAAGCTGACTAACTATAGACCAGGGCTATTCAACAAAAACTGCTCAGGGGGCCACAGTTTCTGAGAGCAAACAGCGCGGGGGCCGGACATCCGATTAAACGGCAATTAAAATCATTATGTAAATAAACCAAAGTTTACAATGATCCGTTACCTTTTAAATGTGTTTATTTTATTGCCTTGAATCATAAATGCAATGAACAGAACCCAAAAAACCTTTTTTTTTATGAAGTGGGCTGGATTGAAGTCACCCGCGGGCCGCCAGTTGAATAGCCCTGCTATAGGATTTATCAAAAAGGAAAGTCTTAAGCCCAGTTTTAAAACTGGACAATGTGTCAGAAACACAAACTGGAAGTTGGTTCCACAAGAGAGGAGCCTGAGAACTGAAAGATCTTCCTCCCATTCTGCTTTTGGAAACTCTAGGAACCACAAGTAAGCCTGCAGTCTGAGAGCGAAGTGCTCTGGTAGGAAAATATGGAACAATCTGTATTTTTATAAAATACCTAAAGATCAAAAACATGCATGTTAGGCCGCCTTCAGGCCCAGGCCTCCCTTGCAAAAGAGATCTGTGATCTCAATTGGGATTTGCCTGGTTAAATAAAGGGTAATAATAAAATGGAGCTAGGTTGTTGATGGCTTTGTAGGTTACAAGTTAAGATTTTGAATTCCATTCTGGATTTGACAGGGAGCCAATGGAGAGAAGCTAAAACTGGAGAGATATGATCTCTCCCAGTAACTCCAGTTAAGACCGTGGCAGCAGCATTTTGGATCAACTGAAGACTTTTTAAAGACGTATTTGGACACCCAGATAACAAACCATTGCAATAGTCCAGTCTAGACGTGACAAGTGCATGGACCAGTTTTTCTGCATCATTTTTAGATGTTTCTAATTTTAGTGATGTTACGCAGGTGGAAGAAGGAGGTTTTTAATGTGGGGGATAAAAGACATATCCTGATCAAAAATAACACCAAGATTTTTAACGTTAGAGCTGGAGGACAGATTACTGCCATCCAGATTCAAGCGTTGAATGTGTGGAGTGTTGCAGCTCTTCCTGTCACTGTGTTGTTGTTGTTTTATTTTTTGTTTTGTTTTGTTTTTTAGCGTGGCTTTATCCAGATCGAAGGACGTCCCTCCATTTGGACCCCCTATTCCCAAGTCTGTAACCTTCCCAAAGTCTGCAGTTTTCAGGGACTTCCTGCTCGCCAAGGTCATCAACGGCGAGAACGCTGCTCACAAGTCGGAGAAGTTCAGAGCCATGGCGACTCGTACGCGGCAGGAGTACCTGAAGGACCTCGCCGAGAACTTTGTGAGCACGGCTACCATAGACTCGACCGTTAAGTTCAGCTTCATTACGCTCGGAGCCAAGAAGAAGGAGAAGGTGAAGCCCCGGAAGGACGCCCACCTGTTAAGTGTGGGGGCCATCACCTGGAGCGTCTGCGCCCGAGACTTCAGTCAGTCCATGGATGTAGACTGCTTGCTCGGCATATCCAACGAGTTCATTGTGCTCATCGAAGAGGAGTCCAAAAACGTGGTGTTCAACTGCTCGTGTCGCGATGTCATCGGCTGGACCTCGGGGATTATGAGCATTAAGGTCTTTTACGAGCGTGGGGAGTGCGTCATGCTGTCTGCTCATGACAACTGCGGAGAAGACATCCGAGAGATGGTGCAAAGACTGGAGGTAATGCCCTTAAAGACTCCACTTCAATAATCTCTGATATCTGAGGTCTTAATGACGGCAGGATTAGACTCTGGAGGTAAACGATCTAATCCTTTCGTTTTAATCTCAAACGGTGCTAAACAACCATTTTACAGAACATAAAACTGACATTAGTCGGCTTTAACACGGTGCAACGCTCTCACTGAGAGGGAAAATCATTTTGCATTTGCTCTCAGTGGGGGTAATTGTGAGTTTCATTTTGGTTTGACATCAGGTTTATTTGCAGCATAATGAGCAGATTATAGGAAAAACAATTAAACCGTTTGCTGCGTGTGTGCCGAACAGCTGTGATGGATTGAGCAGGGCGCAGTCCAGGTTGTTCTACTGTTCAAACAGAACGCACCTTCAACCAGCCGATGTCACCCATCACCGAGGGATTTAAATAGTAAATGTTTGTAGTTTTCCAGATGAGTGTTTTTCTGGACAGGAGTTGAACAGAGAAGGGAAGTAAACGTTAATGTTTTTGGTGCAAGATATTCAATAATGGAGGAGTTGCGCTGTGGAGAAGAAGAGGAGTGGAGCAGAGTGACAGATCCTGGCAAGTGGAGGGGGCAATTTTGAGGAACCTACACTAAGAAACTAGAACGCACGGTTTCCTCCAATGACTGGCATGGTCAGTGTACATCTTTATAAGGTGGTGGCCATCTTGGGTTTTGATGTAGCAACCCAAATTCCAAGGGGACCTTTTTTATTTTTGTGCACCTAGATGCAGCCATACATCAAACTTTTTCCAGTTGTGCAACACAAGGGTTACATACACTAATATATGGTGGCGGCCGTCTTGGATTTGGATGCAACAACCCATTTTTTTAAAGGAACCTTTCTTATTCCTAGATATAGCCACGCACCAAAATGGAAGTTGATCTTATTTTTTAAGTTATCGTGCTCACAACATGCACAAATGGACTCACAAATGAATGGTTGGGCAGATGGATGGACAGTATTTTCAATACCCCGTCTTCGCTCCACAAACACTGGAACAAGTTGAATTAAATCAGATAGAGATGCACGATATTATCGGTATCGGCCGATATTGGCGTTAAAATTCAATATCGGACATCGGCCATTCCATTAAAATAAGTCGCCGATATAAAAGGCGCTGTTTCTGCCTGCAGCAGCAGCACAACGCGACGACGTCACGTGCGCCTACCCGATCTCACGGCGGAGAGGAAAATTCAAAATGTCGGCGGTGTGGAAGTTTTATTTTTCGTTGGTGAGGATGTCGGATTCCAAAGATTCACGAACTACGTTGAGCCTCACTACATAGTCCGCATTCGGAGATATTTTTCCGACGTAACGTTACCGAGTTACAATCCGTCATTTCCAACGTCATTGAGAAGCTAACAGCCGATAGCACGACTTGTTGGGTGAGTTTTACCACAGACATTTGGACGTCATGTTAGCCCGTTAGCATGATTAGTCTTACGGAACAATGGATAGACAAAAACTTTGATCTTAAAAAGTCTGTCCTTCATGCACAGGAGTGCAGAGGATCCCACACTGCAGCTATAGGAACCTGGAACAAGCCTCCACAGGTGAGACAGCATCGCAGGTGACTAACGCTAATAAATAACATTTAACACTTTTCATTTAATATAATTTAAAGTGCTATATGACTGTTACTGAATATATATGTCACCAGCTCTTACGGCTGTTGCACAATTATTGTAGCAAATAAGCCTAAATAAGAGAGAGGGGCTATGTTCTGACAAGGGAACGTATATAAAATATCTGTATCGGTTATCGGCTGAATAAGTTTTAACATATCGTATATCGGCCAAAAATCCAATATCGTGCATCCCTAAAATCTGAGAATCACAACTGCTGCAACAATGATATAAAAGCCCTTCTGTTCCTTCTATTCCTTAAAGGAATGCATATCACCCGCCGCCTTATATGATGAGAAATGACAGATCAGTTTTTGTCGTTCTATGAAAATAATGTTATATACAATCTAATGCTACATCGCAGGATTTTGCAAGACGTGTGTGCTTTGAGTATGTGTTGTCCCAGCTATAATTACATCAAATTATAGCTCGGTTTTTTTGTAAAATTGATGGAGTTACAGCTGTTTTTTGTGAGTGCCAAGGTCATTGAATGCACACACACACACACACACGGCAGGTGATAATTAAAGCACAAACTAGACGATGTAAACACTCCTTCAAAGCACATATCTGTCATCTATACGTTTACGTCTGTATAATCTAATCCTGGTTTGGCTTTGTTCGTGGAAGTGTTTTGAAAATGACGAGTACTTGTATTTAGTTTGGTTCTGTGCTCAGCGTTGCTATGGAAACACAGCAGTTGGCATGACGGTTGTATGGCCTCCTGCCAGACATGAACTGGGTGGCACCATGAGAGAGTTTTAGACCCGTTCATTTTCCAGTAGCGTGTGAAGGACGTTGGCCCCTTTTTATTTATTTTTTATTCGGTCTTTAAAAGCTTTCTTGTGGAAGTTTGGTCACACTGTTTTGTGGATACAATGATACAAATGACTTCTTTAACAGAAATGTGAAAAAGCTGTTTGCCCTTGGAACGACCCCATCAATCTCTGGCTTTGTGGAAAAGCCTTCGCCTTAGGTTGAAGTGGTTTTACTGGTGGTCTCCCTGCGGTAAAACTGGGCTTTTCCTAAATTTGACCACAAACCTTGTTGCTTTAGCCTGATCAGAAATATTATAGCTTGGTTAAACTTTTGATTTTCCGACAAGTCGTGTGTCGCAGTTCTGACAAACTTCCTTTGTTTTGGTTGTTGGACATTTGCAATGCATGCTGGGAGTACTGGTTGTTGATTGTATGGCTTGTAAACGGAATTGTCGCGCTTCAGGGAGGATTATATGATCCCTGATGATGATTTTTTTTATGACTCGAGTTTCTCAGAATTCACAAAGGTGTGTTCAGGAGGATAAACTACGATGAGGTGTTGTTGCATTGTCATCAATTAAAGCTGCTGCGGCCGCCGCCTCCGCCAGCGGTTCATTAAGTGAAACTAGAGAAATTGCATTTGCTGTAAAAATGCAGTGTGAATGTTTATTGCTTAAGAGAGCTGAAACTAACTAAAAACATGCTGAAATGTAAGAACATACCTAACTTAGCAGAAGAAAGAAGAAAGAACACATATTTGCTGAATTAGGTTTAAATAAGCAGAAATGAGCACAAAAAATAGGAAATTAACTAAAAAAAAAAGCTGAAAAGGTACAACAAGCTTAAATTAGCACATGAAAGCAGAATGAGTGTGTTTGCTTAAAGAAGCAGAAATAAGCATTAAAAAGTGAAAATTATCAGAAAAAAGCTGAAATTGGCAGCAACAAAAAAAAACAGCTGAAAGCTAAAAAGGCAGAAAAAAGCTGAAATTATAAGGAAGTGGAAAGGGCACATTTTTGCTGAATTCGGCTGAAAAAAGTTTAAATGAGTGCACCAAATGTAGAATTAACTGAAAAAGCCTAAATTAGCATTAAAACAGCTGTATAGCAGCTGAAATTGTAAAAAAAAAAAAAAAAAAAAAAGTTGAAACTTGCAGAAATCATCTGAAAGGAGCATAACAAGCTGAAAGTAACAGAAGTGTGAAGAAGTACAAAAATGTTGTAGTTAGTAGAAATAATCTGAAAGGAGCACAAAACAGCTGAAAGTAGTTAAAAAATATTTACATTTGCAGCAGGAAGCTGAAAGAAGCTGAAGCAGAACAAAATGTGAAAGGAGCAGTAAAATGTTGTAAACAGAGCTAAAGATTTGAAGGAGGTAAAATGAGCTCAAATAATTTTATATGAGAAACAGGAAGGCAGAAAAGGCTAAATATTTCAAAAAGCTAAAGTTGCACCAATGCCAAAAGTCATAGCAGGACTGTCCTGAAAGAGCCGAACGTTTTGATTTATGATTAGTTGAACTGGCTTAAACTGCGGGACGAGAATCGTGCCAAAAAACGTACAGAAGAAAAAATTGATCACAATAGTGTGAATGCTTCATAAACATTCACAAAATGAAAAATTATCAACGATGTGATTCTGGAGCATTTGAACCAGAGAACATCTGGGTGCAGGTGTAGGGTGAGACCGTTTAAAGAGGACGCCAACCCAGTTTTTAAGGGGAGGAGTGGAAATGGATACATTTCTAGGTCTGGCAGACTAAGAATAGCCCACGTTTGGCCTAATATCCACTCCACGTGAGAATCCCCCACCAAGTCGTCTTATCCCCATTTGTCCAGCTTTTCCGTGCCCGTCTTTGACTCCACGTTGTGATCAGCTCCACAGAGTTCTGCTTCCTGAGCACAAACTGAGCCGTCTCTGCTTATGTTTCGGTTTCGTTTTGCTTTTCTCATTCAGCCCCATGACCCGTTTACTGAACCTCTAAGCTGACAACCTATTGTCTTTTTAATAACAACGTGCTTCATAATTCATTTTTATTATTTGTGCTTCTCTGAACTTCTCATAGTCCCTCGTCGGTGCTGATCAGCAGCCTTGAAATGTTTTTATTTTTTTATTTTTTATCAAACCCCAACCAACAGAACAGTTCATTTCCTGCCAAATACCTGAGCAAGAGTCTTATTGTTTATAAAATTATTGTTTTTTTCTGTTAATCCCCCTTTTGCAATAAATCCACAGCTCAATAAAGTGTTTAAAGATTCTATGTAAAATAAAAAGAGGAAATCAACAAAAACTTGAAGTATTTTCCATAATTATTTTGAAAGGACGCAGATGCCTTTCAGTTTCTGCTCAGCTCATCATAGGAAAGGACAGAGTTGTATAAATTAGCATTTGTTAATAGCCAAAAAAACGTTTTTTTCACTTTCAATGCTAAACTCCCCCATGTTTTCCCCAATGTTGTGTTTTTGCATTCTCAGTAAAAGCTTAAAACAAAGGCAGGGGAGCAGCAGTCTGATGAGTTGACGATGAAGACTTTGTCCCAAACGGGTCTGTCAATGTCCCAAAGTTTGACTGGAATCAAGTTTCACAGAGAGGATTTACGGGCTGCCGGACCTGTGATGTAATGCGAAGTGGACCCGCTGTAACGCAGAGGACACTCTGCGTGAGACGCAGCTAAAAGCTTTGTGGAAACGTCGCGCTCTCTGGTGTTTCCGAGCCGGGTGGCCACATGTTCAGCTTTTATTCGACAAGTTCTGTTGGCGTGAGGACCAAACAAGCTGATTGTTGTCCTTTGTTTGCTTTGCTGCACTGAATGGGCAACATGTTCTGTGTTTTGTGCTGAGAAAGCAAAAACCGCCCAATGATTCGACAACAAGAGGAACTTTAGCTCGTGTTTTCCAAGAGATTTATTTTTCATGTCTTGTTCTGTGTTGCTTGTTCTATTATTGCTCTTTCTCAAAATTAACTATAGAAACTGCATTTCCTGCAATAATACAGCGTGAATGCTTATTGCTGAAGAATTTGCTGAAAAACAGCTGAAATTGGCAAAAAAATGCTGAAATGTAGCTGAAATGGAACAGCAAGCCTAAATTAGCAGCAGAAAGTGGAAAGAACACATATTTGCAGAATTGGGTATAAAAATGAGCAGAAATGAGCACAAACAAAAGGAAATTAACTAAGAAAGGTGAAATTAGCAGGAAAAAAGCTGAAAGGAGCATAAGCTAAAATTAGCAGAAAGAAGTTGATTATGCTGACAGTAGCAGAAATTACCACACAAATTTGAATCTAACTGAAAACAGCTGAAATTAGTTAAAAATGCTAAAACAAAAAAGGTAGAACAAGCTTAAAATAGCAGATGAAAGGAACGTGTTTGCTAAAAGAAGCTGAAATAAGCATAAAAACAGCAGAAAAGTAGATTAAAAAAAACAGAAAGAAGCTGAAATTATAAGAAGGAAGTGGAGAGAGCACATTTTTGCTGAACACCAAAGTTAATCTCAATAATCCAGGTACAAATCCTGGATGGATTTGGCGTTCTGAACCACTTGGGCGTGGCTGCCTCAGAGGAGTTGACGAGGGAGAGGTCGGGCCCCAGAGGCCATTTTAGCAGCAAACTGGTTTTTTCCACTATGGTTGGGGGAAAATCAGTTCTGTGTTGTGTTGACTGATGAAGCCTTCTGGATCGAAGGTGAAACGTTTTAGCACAAAAAAAAAAGAAACCGTCCAGATGACCTGACTGAAAAATGTTGGAATGTATACCTGGATTATCGAGCATGGACTGTTGTTTCCATTATGGGAGTGTGCTGCTTGTGGGTTTGTTGGTGGCTCTCAAGTTGAAGAAGTCCTTTGGATGAAGGACGAAATGTCTCGGCAAATAAAAGAAACCGTCCAGATGACCTGACTGAAAAATGTTGGATTGTATACCTGGATTATCGAGCATGGACTGTTGTTTCCACTATGGGAGTGTGCTGCTTGTGGGTTTGTTGGTGGCTCTCAGGTTGAAGAAGTCCTTTGGATGAAGGACGAAATGTCTCGGCAAATAAAAAAAAACGTCCAGATGACCTGACTGAAAAATGTTGGATTGTATACCTGGATTATCGAGCATGGACTGTTGTTTCCACTATGGGAGTGTGCTGCTTGTGGGTTTGTTGGTGGCTCTCAGGTTGAAGAAGTCCTTTGGATGAAGGACGAAACGTCTCGGCAAAAAAAAGAAACAGTTCACATGACCTGACTGAACATTGTTAGATTTTTACCTGGATTATTGAGCATGAAGTTTGGAGCAGGTAATATACTTATTGTTCATAAAACCCCAGTTAACAAACTGTTTTAATAAATACAAGGAAAGACAAAATAAGCAGCCCGGGGGAATGATCGGCCCGTCCACATGGATTTGTCTCTTTTATTTGTGACGACCAGCAGAACGACGAGACTTTGTTGTTTCTGTAATGTGTTTTTACAGATTACCGTGTCTGTCAGAACCGTCTGTGGCTCAGAGCCAACATTACTTGGCAACATGTTTCTGTCTGCTAATGTTCACTTCTCTTTGACGGCTTTAAATTTATAGTCGTTAATTTAAAAAAGGCCTTTATTTGGTTTGGCATGAGAACACTTTTGTCAGGAGTGTTTCCTCACACACACACGTGCTCACACCGTTTCATGTTATTAGTAAAAAGTTTTATTTTGTGTTTATGTAATCTCTAATTAGTTTGCGCTCGTTTCCGGGTGCGTACTTTTTGTTAAAGGAGGAGGAAACGCTGAGCTAACTCGTTGTTTGTTTTGAGCTCAGTTGTGTGACTGTGGATCACTGTTGTCCAGTTTTTGTGCAGCGGGGTTGGTTTTCTGTCGCAGCGAGGACTCTCGGCGTGTTTGGCTGCAGCCAGCTGCCACTCTGAAGCAAATGGAAGCAGTCACCCACAGCTGAACCAAAACTAATCTGACGGCTGATTACAGCTCATTGGACTTAGCGTTACCTTTTTTCCCCTCAAATGTCGGCAAGCTGCAGAAAAATGTCCACTCTTACACTTTAGCTGTTTAAACTAAACCCTTGACTTTAACCAAAGCACAGACTCTTTTTCTTGCTTTGAGTATGAACTGAAATGCATGAGCTTTTCTGTAGCAGAATGTAGTTTCCCTGAACTTCCTGTGAACCTGAGCTGCATTAAAGCTGAAGCCAGCCTCTGAGCAAAGACAGCTTGGTTTACATGACTGAGCAAGAAATGACTAATTCCACCCAGCCAGGCCACACACTTGGACAAGCCGTCTATCAAAAATGTATGGCTTGAAGATCAAGTCTTGAGCAATGGTCTCTAAAACTACATAAACAGAGATGGAGCAACGTGTTTTTTATGTTCGCTGAACAGATTATGTTAGTTAACACACAGTTTATGAATATGTTTGTGTATAAATGTCTGTTCTCCAGAGCCGAACGTGAACTCAGACATTGTCTCAGGGGTCAGTTGGTCTCATCCGTGCAGCATCCAAAGAGATGCTGTGGTTCCTTCACTGACAGCTGTATGCCCGTGTTAGATTTTAAGAGTGTTCATGTTCTTTGTCCCGCGTCGTGGCGTGAAGAAGGGCACTGGAAAAACCCTCCGTCCGTCTTGTGAGGTCGATAACTTGAAAAATAAGTTATGTACCAACTTCCATTTTGGGGCGTGGCTGCATCTAGGCACAAGAAATGCCACTATCAAAAGTTGGATTGCCACAGAAAAATCCAAGATGGCCCCCCATCTCATATATATATACATATATACACACACAGTGATTCCCCTACCATTATACAAGCAGGGCACCCCTCCCTGTCGACAGAACAGAGCGCCCTGCCTACCAAACTGCCAGCACTCACGTAGGGCTAAGCTAGCAGCATGTAATACAGATGCGCTAGCTAAAAGGCTACAGGGTTAGCGCTCTGTTTCCCTCACTCTGAGCTGCCTACAATATATATATATATATATATATATATATATAAACTAGTCACCCCAATCATCTGAGAAAACTATACTTTCCAGTTTTTATATTCTGCAGCATGACAGCTCAGTGGTTAGCACTGTTGCCTCACAGCAAGAAGGTCCTGGGTTCAATCCCCGGTTGGACCTGGGGTCTTTCTGTGTGGCGTTTGCATGTTCTTCTCGTGCTGGCGTGGCTTTCCAGTTTCCTCCCACAGACCAAAAACATACATGCAAGGCTGATTCAGGTCCAGGCCTCCCCTGCAAAAGAGATCTGAGATCCCAATGGAATTTGCCTGGTTAAATAAAGGTTAATAATAAATAAATAAATATTGCAGAAAAATATAAGGATTGGAGGAGCCAAATCCCCCTCGTTGGCCACTCCCTGCCTCCACCCTTGCACCTGCTAGTGGATGAAATTGCTCCTTCGCTCCTCAGGATCCATCATTCTTTGTATCCTGATGCATGCTCAATAATCCAGGTAGAAAAATCTAAAAAAGTTAAATCAGTCTTACATCGGGGAAACTAAACAGCCACTGGCCAAAAGGATGGACCAGCACAGAAGAT
>NC_056498.1:48586629-48595460 GCF_014905685.2 Nematolebias whitei
CTAATTTTAATTTGAAAAGATTCTTTGAGTAGAGCCAAACAAACATGGTTATTTCTATTTTATTTGTTTCTTTGTTGGGTTTTTGTGCTTATATACAATAATCCATGCATGTTTTTCAAGAAAGGCTATAACGATCTTTATCATCACCTGCTGTCGAACATATTTGATCAACTTTTAGAGTTTACCACAGCTAATTAGCATTAGCCAAAACAAAATGTCTCCAACTTGTATGATATGATATTGAGCTAAAGTTTGCTGTTGCAGTAGCTGAGATTCATCCTTAACATGTACTTTAAGTTCTACACATTAAAGATGTTTCATAATTAGTTGGAGCCGACCCTGTCTGTCTGTTAGCAAATCGTCTCATGAACAGATGAATTTTAAGGAAATGTGCTGGATATACTGTATATTTACTAGGCCTGTCACGATAATAAATTTTGCTGGGCGATTAATTTTCAGAAATTATTGTGATAAACAATAATATTGTTTGAAATTTAACAATAATTAGTAATTATTGTCAAATTTAAGAAGAAATGTTTAATTTATTTTGAGTGTAGTGCATTTTTTAATCACTAGATGGCAGTATAAGACTGTTTGAACTGAAGGATGGATAGTGAGGGAGCGAGCAGCATGTCTCTTTAAGAAAAATGGAGGGAGGCCCCTTGACATGACATGGGCTGTCTCTTGTTCCTGTATTTCGGTTCTCAAAATGGCAGACTCGGTGTGTTTTGAGTTCTTTAGCATAGCATTTGTCACACAAAACGTTTAATTAAAAAAAAAATCAGTAAACAAGTTCTCAGCTTCTTTTTGCAGAGAAAAAACAACTTTTTACATGATGGCACAGGTTTCAACCGTGAATTTTGGAGCTGGAGATTTTTTTCCCCAAGGTCGGCCTTTTAGCTTAGCTCGTAGCTTAGCTTCTCAGCTTAGCTGCTTATAATGATCCAAAAACATGTTTCTGAACGGTTAAAATGGATTTTAAAGAGAAAAGAGAATCGGAGGGGTCGGTGAAGAGCACCGGAGTTGAGCCTTTTGTCATCCAGTGTCTTCAGTAGAAAGAGAGAGACACGAAGAAATGATAAAGCCGATAAATGAAAATGAGGTTGATAATTTTCATTTATCGTGCGATTAATTGATTTATTGTTTATCGCGACAGGCCTACCATCTACAACTGAATACCTTGTAAAAGTCAATCCAACCTGAGATGGCCGCCAAAGCTCATCAACTGTATCAAACACAAAAATGTCTACAATGCAAACAATTTTGTGCAGATGTTAAAGCTTCTATCTTGGTTCCGATTCCAGATCGCCACCAGAGGTTGTGAGACGACAGAGATGACGCTGCGCCGGAACAGCCTCGGACAGCTTGGCTTCCACGTCAACTTTGAGGGCATCGTGGCCGACGTGGAGCCCTTCGGCTTTGCCTGGAAGGCGGGGCTGAGACAGGGCAGCCGGCTGGTGGAGATCTGCAAGGTGGCTGTGGCCACTCTCACCCACGAGCAGATGATCGACCTGCTGCGGACATCTGCCACCGTCAAAGTGGTCATCATCCAGCCTTACGAAGACGGCACTCCTCGACGGTAAAGTCCCACAAGCTCTTAGGCTTCGACTGCAACACGAAACGGTCTTGGAATTGTGTTTTTGGTGAAATGGAAACGTACGCTGCTCACAAACCCGTGTCATAGAGGATGAGTTTATTTTACCTCTTTATATCTGCCTGTTGAAAGCCAAGCGTCCTATTATTATAATCTTTGTTCTCTTGTCCCGCTCATAACTTCTGATTCGCTAAAGATAATTTAACAAAACTTCATGCACATATGCATCATTACTAGACAGAGTGTCATATATAATTTTAATCACACCAGCTCCAAGGTCAAGGTCACAAACTAAGGTCAAAAGTTATACGAGCTCTTTGCTTGTCATTGTTATAGATTGCTGTATAATAGTTTGTCATCGGCGTATAATGTGTCATATGCTGTACTATTTTTAAACACTGGGGAAAGTAAGCTGGACATTCTCTCTCATTTTAAAGATCATAAGCTTCAAAAAGTGCTTACAGTACATACTGTACTGCTTGTTGTTGCTGTTCTTATCATTTTTCTGGAAGAAAGGTGTCTGTGAGCACAAGCAGAGCGGTGGAGACCCCAACAGTCAGCATTTCTCACTAATGATAAAAAGATGAACCTTTTGATTAATGGCTCAAGACTTGCTGCTGTTTGACGGCTCACATTTGTAAATTGCTTTTTTCTAACCTAGAATAATGTCCTTTTCAACAATTAGTATGTGAGTTTTGTTTGCCTTTTTTAAGGGGTGCACTCCCACGGGAGAGGGAGTCTGTTGCTCCCATACAGAAAAGAGAGAGGCGAGTATTTCAGGCAGGCTTTTGTGACGAGAGGTTTTGAAGGTTTGTGTAAAACGCTTGTTCTGAGAAGCACATCTGCTTGTTTTGTCTGCGAGAGACAGACTGAGCTGTGAAATTGCATCCGCCGCTCTTTCACACTCAGATTTTCGACATCTTTGTTTTGCGTCTGCTTCAGGCTGACAGATTTGTGTACTAGAAAATGCCGGTTCCGCTTTGCAACGGACTAAAAGAAACCCCTTTGAAGAATAGCCTAACAGTGTGCAGAAACAATATAATATATGTTAATGCTGAATGTCTTTGTTAATCCACTTAAACGGTTCTTCAAAGGTAAATTAATGATTTTTTTTTAATTTTTAGATTACATTACTGGAAAGAAGATGTATGAAACTTTAGATTTTAATAAATACGTTACTGGAAGTCTTTCTAGAGCTTCTGAATGAGTTGCATGTCAAAGACTTGACTGTAAGCAACCATTTACTCATCCTTCTACTTTACTTTCCCGCCTGGCAACACAGACATAACATATTTGCTCTCCCAGATGGTGGGCTAACATGCCTCGTCTGGAACTCTAACAGGAAAGCATCTCTGGCAGAACCGCCGTCTAATCCTCTTACCACAGTCGGCAATGATACACGATGATACAATCATGATTTCAGTTCAGGAAAGCAGGAAGCAAGCAAAACAAACATCATCCCGACCAGTTCTGTGTCACTAAATGCCCGTCCAGCTCCATGGACGCTGTGGTTACAGAGCAGAGGATTTGGTAAGAGAGGCTGTTGACATGTTGTCTGAGCCAGGAAGAGATTTCTGTTTTGGTTTGACTCGGATGATTGTGAAGCGTGTTGGACTCCCCTGAAGAAATAAATTTAAAGATAGGTTTCCTCTGAAATTATGTACAGACAAAAGTGGCTTTTATATTTATACATTATTCAAGGGACTGCCAATAACGTTAGACTTGGTTAAGTCAGGGATATTTACTGTTTTCTAATGTTGATTAATAAACCTTTGAAAAATAAAGTACGAACCATAGACATTATGTTTGTAACTAGAGAAACTGCATTTTCTGATATGCAAAATGCTGAAAAAGCAGCAGTTACTAAAAACTAAAAGTAGCAACCTAAAATTTCCAAAAAGTAGCAAAAGGGTATTTAAAGTTGCTAAAGGCTAACATCATTACAATACTCATTCTTTTTATACTTTATATTTTTGCTATTTTTGGGTCCAACTGGGACTTTGCGTTCATAATTTCATTCCACCTGATGTACCACATGTGATGCGAATGACAATAAACTTGAACTTGAAAATATAAAAGTAGTTGGCATCAATTAACACAACGCTAGCTAAAAGCTAAAGTTAAAGCTAAAAGGGGAACAAAATGCTAAAAGTAGCACATTGCTCACTTAAAGTATATAAAGCTATATGGTAAAATTAGCAAAAGACTAGCTTTAAGCTTAAGTTGCAGAAGGGTAGCTAAATATAGCAAAAGGTTCAATACAATACAGAAGTATCTAGCTTCAATTAACAAAACACTAGCTAAAAGCTAAAGTTGCAAAAGGGGAACAAAACACTAAATGGCAAATGGCTAGCTTAAAGTATTGAGGGCTATACAGTAAAATTAGCAAAAGGACAGCTAAAAGCTAAAGTAGCAGAAGGGTAGCTATAATTAGCAAAAGCCTAACTGAAAGTATAGAGGCTAGCTATAACAAAATTAGCAAAAGGATAGCTAAAGGTTACAGTATCAGAAAGATAGCAAAAATTGAAAAATGCTAGCTAAAAGCAAAATATACATATATAAAAGCTTAAAGTAGCTATTTAAAACTAACAAAAGGCTTACTTAAAGCTAAAGTAGCAGAAGGGTAGCTAAAAGTAGCTAAAGGCTAACTAAAAGCATAAAGAGGCTAGCTATAACAAAATTAGCAAAATGATAGCTAAAAGGTACAGTAGCAAAAAGAAAACTAAACATAGACAAATGCTAGCTAAAAGCGGAAAAAATATCAAGTTTTAAGTAGCTAGTTAAAACTATCAAAAGGTTTACTTAAAGCTAAAGTAGCCCAATATATCTAATGGCTAAAAGTAGCAAAATGTTAGTTAAAAGTGAAAAGTAACAAAATGTTATCTACTAGATCTATATTTATTTCTAAGGACAAAGTATTTGTAAATAAAATTAAATGAAAAATGGTACAAAAGTTACAAAAACTAAAAGTCATTGTGCCCATCTAAATAAGCTGAACATTTTGGTGCACTATATAAAAGGCAAAAATAGCACAAGGCATGTTTGAAACTGAAAACTGGAGATAATAAAACCGGTGTGAATACTGAGTCAGCATTAGGTAATGCATCCTGATTCTAGATGCATCAGTGATTGTTTTATCATCGTATTTCAGCCACCTCAATCATAATCGATATGTGAGGGAATATATGTATCCCTAAAGAGTCCCACCACTATAAAAGGAGACCCTCTTTTTGTTTTGGGGTCAACCCTCGACAACCACAATGCTCCGGCCAAAGTCTCTGAATTTTCTCCCAAGGCTCCCAACAAACCGAGAGGTGAGGGGTCAGATGAAGAATCTTGAGTGGCTTCGGTTGTTTTTTTGGTTCTTCGTCTTTGAGTTGCCAAAGGGTTGCAGTCAACAATAAGGGCTCCAGTTTCTCCACGATTATGTCAATGGAAAGGAATTCAGCTGGGAAGGCCCCAGTCAGTGCGTCCCATGAGACCACAGAGATGTGGGGGTTCAGTTAGGCAACAATGAACAGGAGTCTCATGACCTCCAGAGAAAGTCTCCTGGCTCCACGCTGCAGCCATGACAGAAAAGCATGTTTTTATTAGCACCAATATAAGTTCAGGACTGTGCTTCCTCTCAAAATACTCGTCAGACCTGTAGTCCCTGACTTCTACTGTAGACTCATGCTGTCATCTGTTTAGGGGTAAAATAAACTCCATACATCACTGTTTATGTACTAAACAGCTTCACCTGACCCGGCTTAAACTAGAGGAGCTATGGTTTTAAAATTAGCCTAACCTTGTGTTGTTTCGGTTTACACTGAGTGCAGGATGTGGCTTTAACAAAGGGCAATACCGAAGCGTTTTCCATCGTCACTCCGAAAAGATTTAAACAAGTTCAGCATGTTATCCTTGGATCAACTTAACGAGAAAAAGATGAAGAAGATTAGCTCTTTGAAAGAGGAATGTGATGTACAGAACATGGCAGTGATTGCATGTTCTGCTCTGTGGTCACGAGAGATGTGAGGCTAAACAGAACGATCTGGATAACACGGGGTATTATTACGAGACGAGCACTAGACACAGACGGGACTGTCAGCGTTCCAGAATGGTTTTTCAGCATAATATTGCCTGCTGCTGAAGGTGGAAGTGTGAAAGGGTCTGTGTGTGCATGCATTTGTTTCTTTGTCTGTTAGAAAAATATCTCTAGAACCAGTGGATGGATGTTTTTGAAACTTTCAGGCTGATTACCTTTTGGGGTCAACTCGTTTCAGGATAGCCGCCACAATTAAGCAAAGTAAGCAAAAACAGAAATGGCTGGAACTCAGTTAATTTTACATATATTGAACTAAAGTTTGGTACGGTTGCAGCTGAGAGTCCTCCTCAACACATAGTCCAAGCACTAACTGATTGCACAAGATCTGTGTTTTAAAACGTTGCTAAAAGTTAAGACTATCTCATGAACACATGGACGTATTGTAACGACACTTTAAGACGGTAACCACTGGATATTCAAGACGCATGAAACAACTGAACCTTTTCCACTGGGCATGACTTTGTCATTTGATGAATATCAGAAGGCATGATAGAGTTCCAGACACCGAAGTTCTAACATGTGCAAACCTCCCATCAATGTGTACAATCTTGCAACGATTCCAGGTTCGCTGGGCAGGTCACGTTCACTGCATGCCAGATACAAGACTCCCTAAACAACTGTTGTATTGGGGAACTGGCGTAAGGCAAAAGGTCTGCTGGAGGTCAGCGTAAGACTACAAGGACAGTCTGAAAGCATCTTTGAAGAAATTTTCCATCAACACAGACACGTGGGAAACCCTAGCGCAGGAATGAGAAGAGTGCAGCTACGTACAAGGGCACAGAAGTTTCTGAGACAACAGGAATTGTGGAGTCTAGGAAGAGATGCTAAGTCTCCAAAACGATGGCAGCAACTACCTTAACTGAAGCCACCGACCACACGTGTTGGATATGTGGGAGGTTCTTCCGTACCCAAATTAGGCTGAGTCACCAACTACCAACTACAAAACCCTGAATGTCACTGGTCAACTTGCAATGCAATGGACGAACATCTGAGCAACAAATCAATACGCTGTGTAATAAACCCAATTCAAGATGGCCACTATAGCTAGTTACCATTACGTAATACAAAAATGACTAACTCAGTTAATTTTATGGCTATCTACCACATGAGATTGTGCATAACCTCATTTACAAGTTGTTCTCAACCGTTTTTGTATCGCATACCAGTTTAATACAACACAACATTCCCAAAATCTTGTGTAAAAAAGAGGTTTTCCAGCAACGTTAGATTTTTACGTCATTTTGTTAAGATTAGCCTGTAGGTTTGGTAGTATGTGGAAAAATAACGGTAGATTAGTCAAACATAGGAGGGAGACACGGATAGAAATAAAGAAATACGCTGTGCGGACCAGTGTACAGTATAATAAAAATAGTTATATCAACATTTTTAGTAAATTTTCCTATTGTTTCGTTGTGGCCCGGTACCAGTCAATCCGTGACCTGGTACTCATCTTTCGCCCGGTGACTGAGGACCCCTGATTTTTCAAAATACCGTACCTCTAACTCCAGCCTCGTCATTAGGTGACTTTGGGTCAAAACTCTGGCATGAATAATGGAGGATGATATACATTCCTTCAAAAAAATGCCTGATCTTCAATGAATTTTAGCTTCTGATCCTACATATTTATTTTTAAAATGATGGATGTTCTGAAGGCTGGTCATGGTCGACCTGCGCCGGTGCCCCGCTGACAACTAGTCCTGCTTGTGACGTTCAAAGGGCTGATTGTGACCTTTATTCTGAAGTGTCATCAGACTTGTCATTGCGGATTTTCCTTTGGACTGAAATTAAGCCGGATTTCTCATTTCCCATGCCAACACCCAGCTAAAGACGGCAGCGCTAAACCAAAACCCAGAGAACCTGCAGCACAAATTGCTCTGCTTAATCCCCTTTTTATGGGAGATTTTTTGTTGTTGTTGTTGCAGATCAGTTTGCAAAGAAAATCTTGTTCATTTTTCTCTGTTGCTTAATTTTGGCGACTACATTTTTCTTGCACCCCGTATTAAACAACCTTTTTATAAGTAGTCTAGCACTGCTGGTCTCAGTCCAGACCCGTGTGACTCCATGCTGTGTCACAGACTCGCTGACTGTGAGAATAAATTAACTTGTTTCTCACTCATTCACCTCTCACTGGAGTGACAGCTCTAAGGTCCCAGGTCCTGTTGTCACATCGTTCTGCTGTCTTTTCTTAAGACTCAAAAGCAGAAAGAGACTTTTGTCAACTGCCAGCTAAATGAGAATCATTCTTTTGTTTTGTTTTATGATTTTGCTTGTGTCTGTTAGCAAAATATCTCGTGAGTCAGAGGCTGAATTTCAATGACACTTAGGAAATTGTTTTTTGAACATTGAGAACAATTTAACAATTTAATCGCCCTATACAAAGAGAGATGTAACTCTGTCAGGTTTACACAAACTGAGCTAAATTTTGTGTGGTAGTAGCTGAGAGTCAGGAGATCTCCCGACACTGCATGACATTGTTCATGGCGCCACTTACAAGGTTTGACCAAAAGGGCTGTAACTCCATTCTATCTCAACATGAGATGATTTTATTTTAATGTTTTGGCATCAAGTACGTTTAATTTTACCCATTGAGGAGCAAAGATAGGGGATTGGAAGTACCTTCCGTTAGTTTGTGTTGTGAGGATGATACTTGAAAAAATACCTGAGGTACCAACTTCCATTTTCATGTGTGGCTGCATCGAAGCGTAAAGAAGATAACTAAGAAAAATTGGTTTGTCAAGTCAAAGTCCAAGATGGTCACCACCTGTGAGTGAGTGAGTGAGTGAGTGTGAGTACAAGTACAAGTACTACGGAAGTACATACGCAAGTATCCACTTGTATGTAGGTATGTTAAGTTTGTAAGTACATATGTAAGTACGTACGTGTAAGTACGTACGTGAAGTAGGCAAGTACGTACGTGAAGTATGCAAGTATGTACGTTAAGTATGCACCTTAAGTATGTATGTACATAAGTATGTAAATAATACCTAAGTACATAAGTAAGGTATTATTTACGTACTTATGTACTTAGGTATTATTTACGAAGTACATAAGTACGTAAATAATATGCAAGTACATAAGTAAGTACGTAAATAATATGCAAGTACATAAATAAGTACGTAAATAATATGCAAGTACATAAATAAGTACGTAAAT
>NC_056498.1:48595470-48600384 GCF_014905685.2 Nematolebias whitei
ACGTAAATAATACGCACGTACATAAGTATGTACGTAAATAATACGCAAGTACTTAAGTACGTAAATAATATGCAAGTACATAAGGACGTAAATGATACGTAAGTAAGTATGTAAGTAATACATAAGTAAGTACTTAAGTATGTAAGTCAGTCAGTCATTCAGTAAGTAAACCAGCCACCCCATCATTTCAGGAAATTATGCTTACTAGTTTTTATAATGCTTTAAATTAAAATGTTCTCAGATTATGGTGGCCGAAGATTATTCTGTGGAGGCCGAGGCCAACTCTGGCCAGTGTTGTATAATGTTGTTTCCTCACTTCGCCAGTATCTGGCTCTCTTGGACAAGCAAACAAAAACCTTCCTCTGCCCTTTTACACATTGTAACTCCCACTTGAAAATCTTCTGTCTCAAACATTAAGGTTTACTTGCCGTACCGGCTCAATTCCAGTCCAGAAAAACTCTAATTTCGAAAACTATAACCATTCACTATTCAAATCCTTCAGATCCTTCACATTGGCAGACCTCTTGTTTATGCATGAAACAGTCTGTGTCTACATAAAAGCAGTATTCACCAAAAAGGAATATACTGAGTTGACTGAGTAGATGTTTGTGTACAGAGTGACTCAATAGGTAGAACCATTATCCCATTACTTTCATTTTTTAACTCACTCTTTGTTCAGGATGTCAACGAGCATCAAATCCTGCAGACTGCTGGTCAATTGTTTTAAACCAGGGCTGCTAATCCACTCATTACCGTGATTAACTGAGAGTGTGAGCGTGTGTGTGGTCAAACTTGGCCGCCACACGTCATTACTCTTAGGAAAAGGCTAAGCCTAGGTAACAGCTTGTCAACAGCAACGGTCTTAGCCACCGTCTCTTGCTGTGCTTTCTGCACCAGAACGACAAAGAAGTGACAGCATGAGTTTCTCTCCTGAGCCTCTCCATAGACGCCGCTACAGCCTTAGCTGGAAGCAGCAGCAGAGGTTATACTGATCCGATGTGAGCAGAGCGTTTGTAATGTATACAAGGACTCTCACTCTCTGTGTATAAACCATGGGAATGAGTGTTTGGTCACTCAGTGCTGACCTGGAGGCTAGTGGTGCCGGAGATGGTGTTAGATTTACACAGTCTTAAGAGAAGCAAGAGACTAGGGACGAGTAATGTCCTCTGGATTCTAACAGGAGCTAATGCTGGACTAAATTACACCACAGATTTCAGCATTAGCTTGTAGACCAGGTGAGTGCAATCAATCAGAATCAGAATAAACTTTATTGGCATTGCACCAAGATATACCGCGAATATGTATGTACAGTCGTCCGAAAGATGGGCGGAGTGCACGAAGCTGCTGCTATAAATAGCGCGGCCTTCTTATTCTTATTCAGAATAATAATGGAAAAATCTTGCAAGTCCTCCACAGCCTTTCATGTCACAGTTTCAGACTAAAGGCACAAACTATTTCAAGCTGAAACTCAAATGCCCTGTGTGATTTCTGAACGGGCTGAGGTGGCACAGGGGGTTAATACCGCCCTACCACTGATGTGCCTTTGTGCTACCAAGGGAAACGGTAGCGACCAATGGTCAATTGGTGAAGAGCTAAGCTGGCTTGTGGCTCAATAATGTAATGAACTGATGACATATGTGACCACCCAGCTATATGTTTTAAAGCCTAAGCGAAAATAAAAAGATTCTTTACCAATGAGAAAATCTTTGAAGATGCAGAAACTTAACAGTCTTGTAAACACGATTGTTAAATCCTGTTTGTTTGTTTTTTTTTTGTTTTCAGTTGAGTCCAAACCTAACCTCGAGACAGTAATACATGCGTTCATAACATCCAGGCTCGATTACCGTAATGTTCTTCTTTATAGAATCAGTCAGACCTCCATTGCACGATTACAACCGGTCCAAAATGCTGCACCCAGATTTTTAACTGGTACAGGCAAAAGAGAGCACATTACACCAGTTTTGACCTCCCTGCACTGGCTCCTAGGTCCCTTTCGAATTCAGTTCAAAATCCTTCTATACGTTTTTAAATCTCTGAACAGTTCTGCCCCCTCTTATCTCGCTGATCTGCTGCAGCCATATGTCCTACAGCGCTCTCTGAGGTCATCAGACCAGATTGGCTCATAGGTGACTGAACCTTCTCTGTTGCAGGTCCAAGACTGTGGAATGAGTTACCACTGCATGTCAGGCAGGCTCCCTCTCTCACTGTTTTTAAGTTTTGCTTAAAAAACCACTTTTATTTCCTGACACCGTGCCATTTGTTTTTAACTTGTCTGTGTTCTACAATGTCAGTCATTTAGTTTTTATCTTTTTCCATTTGAATCTATGTATTTATCCTGTGTCCTTTGTTTGTTTCGGCTGTACAGCACTTTGGTTGGCCTTGCTGCTGTTTTAAGTGCTCTATAAATAAAGTGGTATGGTATTGTAAAGCGCTTTGAGTATTTTGACTAGATGGAAAGGCGGCGTATAAGTGCATTCCATTTACCATTTACAACACGTATGTTTTTAGTTTTCAAAAAGAGGCTCATGTGAAAGAAGATCGCAAAACTGAGTTATTTCTTCATATTTTGAAAACTGTCTGAGGAAGATGTTATGATACGGTCTTATGTGAGAGACACAACGTCAAAGGAAGCAGAGGAAGAGCTTCCAGTTGCTTCGTAGAGCACCCACATCTCCGGTGGGAGGTCAGCTGTAAACAGCCAGGCCACTCATGGCCCAGTTTGATGAAAGGGTCCCTCTGAGAGGATTTATTCAGCCCCCTTCAACACAGATTTTGCAATCAGACCATCCTCCTCGAGCACGGCTGTGTAGGTTTTTCTACCACAGCAAAGTATACAGAGCCTTCCATCCTCCAGTGGATCCTGGAAATTAGACTTGGGAGGGGAAGGGCAGCATAATCACTTGGGCCACGCTTGAGATGCTGTTGGAGAGCCAGCAGAACGTCCAGGCTGTTTAACCCCGGCCCACCACCCAGTGAAACCCACCTTCCTTTCAGACATACTCGCAACGCCTCTGCCCTGAAGATTAATGCTGCATGAAATGGCATCACAGGCCTCGTCTTCTGAGATCTCTTCAGTGTTAGCAGTAATGGTATGGACCTTGAGGGACAAAAAGCCTTTCGCGTGGCGTGTCTCAGGGGAAACCCATATCTGTTGGCTTGAGGATTTTCAGCTCTTATTAAAATCTTCTATATGCCCCGCCCATCTCTGTATATCTGATGTGCCTGTAAGTCCTTTGTGTGCAAAGCCAAATGTTAATATAAACACAATCTTTAGTCTGCATGTGTAGATTTAGATTTATGCAGCCTGTTATTGACTCTATACAGATTTTACATTTTTATATACTGTCACAGGTATTCTGGGATAATCCAGGACTAGTCAACTAAATTGCTCAGGGGACACGGTTACTGAAAGCCAAGAGCTCAGGGGCCGGACATCCTGCAGTTATTCTCATTAAGTAAGGTTGTTTTGCGATTTAAAATAAAAGTTTTATTTAAAAACAAACCCATTGGCGGGCCGAACTGAGCTCACCCGTGGGCCTGATTTTGCCCCCGAGCCGCCACTTGAATAGTCCTGGTATAATCTGTAAACTTTCTCTTGTCCAACCCATAACTTCTGATGCGCTCAAGGCAATTTACCAAAACCTCATATGTTTATGCATGATCTCTAGACGGAATGTTGCGTACACTTTTCATCACCCCAGCTTCAAGGTTAAGGTCACAAATCAAGGTCAAACATACAAGATGTTTTCTTGTCCGGGCCGTTGCTATAGATTGTTGTGTAACTGTTTGTCGATGTGTAAAATATGCTATATGTGGTACTCTTGTTTCATTAACTGCCTTTTTAGTGGAGGGTAAACATCAAAACCCTTTGATCTAAAAGTTAGTCTCATTATAAATTTTGGTTCTTTAGATAAAGAACCTGGCATTTTCCTCAGGTTAAGAGTAAAATGAGAATTTGAAATTGGTAATACTTGATGAATTAAAAAAAAAAAAACCTTTTTGACCTTTGACCTTTGTGTCTCCTTCTCAGAGGCTGCTCCGAGCTTCACCGGATACCAATGGTGGAGTATAAAGTGGACAGTGAGGGTACGCCCTGCGAGTACAAGACGCCCTTCAGGAGAAACACGACCTGGCATCGGGTGCCCACAGCTGCCGGAGCGCCTCTGTCCCGAGGCTCGCCCACTCAGGGCCCCGACCGCCTGCAGTGTCAGCAGATCCTCCAGCAGCACCAGGCAGCCATCCCACGAAGCACCTCCTTTGACAGAAAGCTGCCAGATGGCTCCAGGTAAATCAATCCTGAGTCAGCATTTATACCATTTCTTTCTTCTTTCTTTTTTTTAACTTCCCTGCATTTTTTTTACAATCTGTTTTGAATCAAATCAGATTTATTTCTATAGCACATTTAAAAACAGCTGTCACTGGCCAGTGCTGCACACAAAACGATACCGTATTTTCCAGCACATCAGTCAATAAAAGCATCATGAAGAGGGAAAAAACATATATAAATTGCTTTTTATAAAAACAGATGTTTAACAAATGTTAGGACTCTTTTCTTTGCTAACAAAATATATATTTATGTCGTTAAACAACTCGTCAGGTGCTTCTCTTGTGAGCGCGTTCCCCTGGACCCCCACCCTCCCAGCTCGCTCGCTCGCTCTTGCGCTCTTTGCGGCTTCTCTGCCGTTGCTGCACCGAGACCAAGTCCAGGTCCAGCTAAACGTTGAGCAGGAGCCGAGAGCTGCAGGATCATGTTTCAAACTGCGCTTCAAAAAGCTGTGCACTGCAAAACGTGCTCATTGTAGCCATTAAGCCTGACTTCCTCATTTTGATTTAAAAAAATCAGCACAAAATGTTTTAATCGTTTTTGTTTTGTACAAACTGGATTCCAAAAAAGTTGGGACACTAAACAAATTG
>NC_056498.1:48600484-48605783 GCF_014905685.2 Nematolebias whitei
AAAATGAAAGCATTAAAATGATGCAAACAAGGTCAGCTGTTATGCTGTATTAAAAATCTGGTGACGGCAGACTGATTTAAGATGTGTGGGCTTCATTTAGCCACCTTTTGTTGCTGCTTTTAACTTTTAGCCATCTTTTTGCAGCATTTAGCTTCTAGCTACCGTTTTAAGCCCAGGTTTTGTCAGTAGAGACATCCGGCGTAAAACTTTTACAAAATCGACCGTAGGAATTTGCTCACTGACGATCTCCGCAGGAGAAAGCGTTTAGCTTTTTGCTACATTTAGCTTTTTTTGTTACTTTTCAGTTTTAGCTAGCCACTTGCTATTTTTAGCTACTACTTTTAGTGATTTGCTCCTTTTAGCTTTAAGTTCTCCTTGTTTTAGCTTGAACAACTCTGTTTCGGCTTCTTCAGCCAACTTCAGCATCATCCAGCGCTCGGCGTTCTCACAGAAAATGTTATTTCTCTAATTCTTCATTAGTTTCTCAGCTGCCCTTCTGTTCTTATATTTTTTAAGTCGTAGTGCTGAATACAAAACAAATATTAACCACACAGCAGATGACCAACTTCTTCTGTTAAACGTGATCTTTTCAAATCTGGTGTGTCGGTAAATCTTCACACGCTTGAATTTCCGTGCGGCTGCTTCCGTCTTTCATCCCGCCGTCAGTAAACACTTGGATCTTGTTGCCAAAGGAATTCAAACATGCCTGCGTCGTCACTCTGCCTCCACGTGTTTTACAGATGAGCATGATTTGTGCCCTCTCCTTCTTTTATTCTTCTCGATGTCGTTCTGTTTTATGTGACTCGTAGTTTAATCTGACAGTAGACTCGGAGCTGGTCTGACTGATGAATAATTTGTACTTTGATACTTATATACCTGGATGACTGAGAAAACAAACTTTGTGAATTTGTACTTTGTGTGAAATCTCCTGACGTTTTTCGTTTTCTGATTGGAGTGAATGTTTTTATTCCCATGGAACATGTTCTCCAGTCGTCTTTCTGTGGACCTTTGAATCCAGTCTCTTGGATTAGCCACTGTATTCTTGTAATCTCTGTGGGACTCCTTTTGTTTTTGTAGCCTGAGATTAATCTGTTTGCTCTGAGAGCCTCACTTCAACCATGAAGTACCTTCCTGATGCAAATACAGATTAAAATTATCTCAAATTTTTTTCCTGCTTAACTGATGGTAAAGTATTAAAGTCGTCTCCTGCACCTGAACCCACAGTGACAAGGCAGGTGATATTTTTTTGCCACGTCTGCTTGTGTGTCTGTAATTTAGTAAAATACCTGTCACCACGGGGCATAATGTATTGAAACTTACAGGAAACCATTTTACAACGGATAAACTTTTGGAGTCAACCCATTCAGCAGACCTTAAAAAAACAAAAATCCCAATGATTTTATTGATTTTAGAGGCATCATCGTGAAATTTTGGTGTGGTAGTAGCTGAGAGTCATTCCCAGCGCGTACTCTAAATGCTACTCGTTGCACAACATCTTTGCCTAAAACGTTTGCTTTAACTGTTGGAGTCCACCCAATTCAAGATGGCTACAGCTACTCACTGACATGAGCCATCAAAAAAAATGTCTCTAACTTCATAAATTTTATATAGAGCTAAGATTTGGTGTGGTAGTAACTGAGAGTCATTCCCAACACACACTCTGACTGTGACATGTCATGATATTGGATCACATCAGCTCCATCATTTCTCAATATAAGGTGATCCTAGATTAAATTTTTGGGACAAAAGGTGGTGGGATATTCTTCTTGGGCCTGTCACGATAACTAATTTTGATGGGCTATTAATTGTCTCGGAAATTATTGCGATAAACAATAATAATTATTGAAATTAGACAATTAGTAATTACTGTCAAATTTAAGAAGAAACATTTATTTTGTTTTGCATGTAGAACATTTTTTTGACCACCAGATGGCAGTATAAGACTAAACCGAATGATGGATAGTGAGGGAGCGAGTGCGTCTCTTTACGAAAAATGGGAGGGAGGCCCCATGACGCGACATGGGCTGTCTCTCTTTGGTTCTCAAAATGGCGGACGCTCGGTGTGAGCTCTTTAGCGTAGCATTTTTCCACAAAAAGCTTCTAATAAAATTAAAAAATCAGTAAACAAGTTCTCCGCTTCTTTTTGCAGAGAAAAACAACTTTTTACACGAAGGCCACGGGTTTCAACCGTGAATTTTGGAGCTTCGACATGACGGAGGGTTTTTTTTTCCCCAGAGGTCGACCTGTTAGCTTAGCTCTTAGCTTAAGCTTCTCAGCTTAGCTGCTTTTAACGATTTAACGGTTAAAATGGATTTTAAATATAAAAGGAAAAAGGGAGGGGTCAGTGAAGAACACTGGAGTTGAGCCTTTTATCATCCAGTGTCTTCAGTAGAAAGAGAGACACGAAGAAACGATAAAGCCGATAAATGAAAATGTGGTCGATAATTTTCATTTATCATGCGATTAGTTGATTTATTGTTTATCGCGACAGGCCTAATTCTTCTTCTTGATCTTTTTTTGTCGTTGTTTTTGTTCTTGTTGTTCTTTTTCATGCTGCTGTTGTTTTTTCCATGTTCTTGTTGTTCTTCTTGTTCTTGTTGTTGTTCTTCTTGTTCTTCTACTACTACTTCAACTTATTCTACTTTATTTCTTCTTGTTGTGTTCATTCAGATTCTTCAAAATCTTTGGATGCATGAAAGTAAACTTAAAAATTTAAAATCTGAACTAATTAAAAAGATTTTAGGACATTTCTGGCGTGAGAGCTTAATGGGTAAAAGGTTTTTTCTTTCTGTTGCTTGTGATCCAAGAACAAAACGCTGAGCAGAACTGATGAAATCTTTGAACTCTCAGGTTTTCCTGCGTAGCAGCGAGCCACGGGGACACTTTGAGGAGCTGTTATTGTGTTCAGATATTTGCATACGTATAAACGGTGCATTTTATTCAAATGAATTCATGGCCCTGCTTTCATCCCTCTTCAGATGATGAGGCCAGACTTGGACTTTGTTCCTGTCCCAGTCCCTGTCTCTTTAGGACATCTCCATTGAGGCGTGTAAAGCAGTGATTTGTTCGTCCTAATGAAACCCCGGCGGTCTCGATAACCTTTCCAGTGTGTCACACCGACCCCCCCGGTGTTGCCTGCTCTCACTATACTCAGATAATGGCTGCCCTCTCTGCCTAATCAGAGTCTGGAAGTGGAAGGACTCCATTCTCCTTTGCTCATTTTCCTCCTCTCTGGTTCCCTCCCCATTCTTTCTGCACCTTGCTGAGGAGGAGGTGATGGGGACACCGACACGACTCGGTCCCTCACATCCAATTACTGCAGGAACAAAGACGGTCCTCTTTCCCAGACCACGATTTGTAGCACCCCAGAGGGAGTGTTGGATGAAGAGGAGTCAAGAGGAGGAGCGGGTGATATTTTACAAACATAAATTCAGCATAAATTATCTTGATTTTTCTTGGACTCTTTTGACCAATCGAATTTAAAAAAAAAAGCCTAATTGGTTATCGTGACGCTGTTAAGATTACAAGAACTCTCCCCAGAATAACGGGCTTACATTCCTGGAGAGGATGCATATCACCCGCCGCCTTTCATGCCCAAGTTTTAAATAAGGCCGTCTTGTGTTTTAATCATTTTGGTCAAACCTTGAAAATATTTTGTGATATTTTGAGAATATGTGGATCTAATGATTCTCGGCTACAACCACACTTTAGGTCAATATCTGTCTATTTGTGAGAGATACAGCCAGTTTTAGGATCATTTGGCTGTGGAGTTCATTTTGAATGAGGTGGAGCCTGAATGTGAATCAGATGTTGGTGGACGTTCACTTTTTACTTTATCACAGCCCATTTAGTCAGTCGTCCATAAGAAACTTTCGCTTGGTAATGCAAGCACCAAATTTGGCACAAAGGTGCCTACGTTTCCCATAAAATCAGGCTATTCGGGAACGAGAGACAGCCCATGTCACGTCAAGTGGCCTCCCTCCCATTTTTTTTAAAGAAACACGCTGCTCGCTCCCTCACTATCCATCATTCGGTTCAAACAGTCTTATACTGCCATCTGGTGGTTAAAGAAAGGTACTACACACAAAAATCAACCAACATTTCTTAAATTTGACAAAAAACTACTAATTACAAAGTTCAAACAATATTATTATTTATCACAATAATTTCTGAGACAATTAATCGCCCAGCAGGATCCGTTATCGTGACAGGTCTAGTAACGGCTGCTCTGGTCTCAAATGCACAAAGCTTTGTGCGTTTGCACGTGATGAGTAGAGCAGGGTCGTCCTGTGTTAGTCAAATTTTCAATGGCAGGCTTTGTGTAATCAGTCAAAATCCACCTCACTAGACCTTCATGTCCCTCATTTATGGTCTTAATTTACTTTTACACTCACATTTTTTTAAATAATTTACGTTTTTTTGGACTCCAGAATTTAATTTAGCACGCCCATTTTTTCCCCAATATTTTACAAATAGGGAAATTAAAATGAGTTTACCTCAATTTAGGTTAAAAACCACAACAACAACAAAAAAGAGCCAAATGTGGCCATCTTGGAAAATGGAGGCTATTGTTTTTGTAGATACTGTGGTTTTTGGGAAATCTAGGTCTAGGAGCTTGTTTGTGGCAGTTTTCATGCTTGTATCGCCAAGTGACGGATTGTTTCACCGATCTGCGGCACCATTTCTGCAAGTTTCATTAAAACCCATCATGAGATATTTTAACAGACGGGCACAAAAAAAAGACATTGTCACCTTCTCCTCTTGGCAGCAGCCAAACTGAATAAGTCTAAATGACGTTCTGAATGAAAGCTGCAGGCAGCTAACATACTGGAGTTGATTTAACGAGGTTTTTGAAGGTGGACTAAATTCGCACAAACCCAGACTCCGTGCTTTAAAGGACGTCGGCTGTGCACCAGCACGACCTCCGAGCTGCAGCAGCGTGAGAGGCGCATTTCAAAACTATTATTTCAACGGAGAAAGAAGGAAAAACCAGATGCTGCTGTTTCAAATTAAAGTTCCTGGACGTGGAGAGGAACAGGAAATGTAGCGATCCACGGTGTGTTTGATGGAGTGTGCAGGGATTCAGTCCCGACAGCTTAGCTTCTCGTTAAATCTCGAAGGATTGTTTCGGGGCGAGACGCAAATAATTTGTCAAATTCTGTTTATATAATCGTTTCCTAGTTGTGTGAATGTTTTCAGCTTGTTTAAATATCCGTGTATAGATGTTTGCAGTAAATGGACCGTGGGTTTGTGTGTTAGCAAAATATCTCATGAACCACAGTTCAGGCTTTTTTTTTTT
>NC_056498.1:48605883-48606925 GCF_014905685.2 Nematolebias whitei
GTATTTAGCTGCATCTACTAGCGTATTTAGCTGCATCTACTAGCGTATTTAGCTGCATCTACTAGCGTATCTAGCTGCATCTATTAGCGTATTTAGTTGCATCTACTAGCATATTTAGCTGCATCTACTATCATATTTAGCTACTTCACTGACTTTGTTCTTCTTTTGGTGAAGCGATGAACAACCTGAAAAGCTCTGAGGCGTATTAGTATCTACACAGTAATAAGGTTAGTGGTGTTTCATTAAAAGAGGTGGCCCATGATCCTACTTACTTTAAAGCAGACATAGAGACCAGCCAAAGACAAAGTCCTCCATCACTGATCTTGAATTAATTACAGAGAAAATCAAAATACAGAAGACGAACAAATACTATGATGCTGTGACCTCCATACACTTGAAATCATACCTGATGTTCTCGTCACGGTTTTCAATCCTTCTGAGGATCCAGCGTCTCTTCTCCGATGGTTTTTTGTAGTCCAGACACAAAGTAGGATGCAGGTTTTCCTCTGTTGGCCATTTGTCAACAAAGTGAAATGAGCTCACGCAGCGTTTTTGGGTGGTCTCTTCAAGTTCACATTTTTCAGCCACATTTATCTTAATTCCTCATCTGTAGTGAGGAGATGGAAACTACTGGATTTTTCGCTGTATAAGTCGTACCTTTTTTGCATAAATTAGCATCCCCTGCAACTTATAGAGCAAAGTGACTTGTTTATGTTTTCCCCCATTTTTATAAACCTGTTGTTGGCTGAGATCTGACTATTTCATTCATTCTGACATGGAGAATATTGAACACTACCATTTTCAGCCTCTAGAGGGCTCTTTACTAATATGGCAAGCCAAGTGTCTCATTAATGGGTAAAAGTAGTTATTAATGAGACACCTGTCTTGCCGTACAAAGCCACCTTCGTCTTGCGCCGGAACTCATGGAGCAAACGTCAAATCAGCTGCATTTCTTCTGGGCGGCGCAGCGAAATGCAGCTGGTTTGACCGTCAAAGTGCATTTATTAAGGAAAAGTTCAACTGAGAGACACCTTTGCTATAA
>NC_056498.1:48607025-48622765 GCF_014905685.2 Nematolebias whitei
GGACAGTGGGTCGGACACGTCCAGAGGAGGGACAGTGGGTCGGACACGTCCAGAGGAGGGACAGTGGGTCGGACACGTCCAGAGGAGGGACAGTGGGTCGGACACATCCAGAGGAGGGACAGTGGGTCGGACACGTCCAGAGGAGGGACAGTGGGTCGGACACGTCCAGAGGAGGGACAGTGGGTTGGACACGTCCAGAGGAGGGACAGTGGGTACATTGGTAGAAGGATGTTAGAAATGCAGCAGCCAGGGAAAAGACAGAGGAGATGGCCGCAGTTAGAGAGGACATGGAGGTAGTTGGAGACAGAGGACACAGGGGACAGAGATGGAGGAGGAGGACTCTCTGTGGAGACCCTGAAAAGAGAAAAGCCAAAATATGGAAAAAGTAGTTCTGAGCTGTAACGTCTTTAAAAAGTTGTTTGTTTAAATCTTTGTCCTGCTGGTGATCGTTCTTTATAAAGAATTAATCGTTTGGATCGTGACATCAACCGTTTCCAACCTCAGGAAGATCTGAGTTCAGAGCCGTGTCGACCGTTTCAACGTACAAAAATAAATCCGTTGGAGCGAACCAGAAGTTTTCCTGCGATTTCAAACTATTCTTTGTTTCAGTCGGTCCGTGCACCGAGTTGTACGAAGACGTCGGGAACGTTCAGGGAGCAGACCGCTCCTTTGAACGGGCTGAGGTGAAACGATGCCGACACAAAGTAAACTATTAAACTTTATGAAGGGGCTGTTTGAAGCCGGAATCCTCTGGAAACAAACAAAACGGAGAGAAATCTTTCTGTTCACTCACCATCTGGGTTCCTCACCGCAGCAGAACTAATCTGTTTTCTGTTTGTCTTCAGGGAACAACACATGCTGCCTCACCGACAGCTACATTTCCTTTAGATTATCCACCGCTCACATGCAAAACGCTGCTTTCTGCCGCGACGCCCTGTAATAGTGTTGTTAATGTGAAGTTTTTCAGGCTTCTTACAGTCAAAACTCATTTAACCACATTTTATTAAAGTGTCATTTGTGTTGGTTTATTCTAAGCAGCTGTGAACCCTCAGGGCCTTCGATTCCTTTAGAGAAGTCCTAAGTATTCAGCTCATATGCAGTTTTAATTTAGTGTTTATTTTATGTCAAGTAAATATTTTCTATCCAGTTCTTCTCTTATTTTCTTTAAACTACTTTAAAGTTGAGTAGGATTTAAAGAAATTGTTATCCAATCAGATCATTTTAAATTTTTGTCTTCAGGCAGAAACATGTGTGGAGTTTACAAAAAAAAAAAAGTTAAATCACGTCATGTGGACAGTTTATTTTTGGGGAAAACGTTTCGTCTTTCATCTGAAAGACTTCCGAAAACATCAAACTAGTGATTCAATACATGCATAAATATATAAATACCAATACACGCATATATAACTGTACACGCAGACATCGCTGCGTGTACCTACACATACTTCAATACCTGCAGATACAAGTTTACTTTCATGTCACCTACAGATCAAAGCTTAATATGCAAACGCACAGATTAACAAATTAACAGTTGGAATGACATAATTTTGTCTCGTTCGTTTTCATGCACATTAATTTTGTAATCCTTATATTTTCTCTTGACTTGTGCAATATTTTACTTAGGTTACGTGCACGTGCTTTTAAGAGTGCTGCTTGAAATTACATTTTCCTCTCCGTCACTGGTCAGGACTTCACTGTCAGGAGAGAAGGCCCAGCTCAGTCAAGCCCCTCAGGATGAATTATATGTTGATGTAGAGTAGGCGGGACCGGAACGCCTGACCCTTAGCCTTCAGGAAGGCCGTGCAAGGCTTTGTTTGTTTGTTTTATTTATTTTGAACGCATGAAGGTGTTATTAGTCTAAAAGTTTGGTGTAAAAGGCATGGGGAAACATGCATTCCTTTACAGGAAGTTGGGCCTTTATTTGGTTACGGTTTCTGTTTAAACAGTGAAACAAAACGATTTAGGCTTTATTTCTTAATTTTTGTGTTTTTGCTGCCTCCGTTTGTCCAGGATGATGCAGGACCTGGAGAACCCTCAGGTCACCATATGTAACAAGGGAGACCAGCACTACCGCAGCTCGCCCAGTAACCAGTCGTCCTCCAGTGATCCAGGACCGTGTGGCAGCAGCAGCTGGTCCCAGCAGCCTGGATATGATGGGTACTCCACCTAAAACCAGCTTCTTTCCCCAAAAGTTTTTCCCTCCCCAGAATAATTGCGGCCACAATCAGCCCCCTGCACCTTTTCTCAGACCTCGCAGTTTTGCAAAATGACGTCTATTTTTTTGTCGTGAAATGACCAAATCATCGGTGCACTTCTGTTGTTGCACGTTTTGCACAGGAAGTAATCCGACATAATAAAGCTATTCCTGCTACGATTCGCCGGCTCCAGGAATATGAAAGTTGATGAGTTTTATGTCTTCCAACCTTTCAGTTTGTGCTTTAATCATTTTAAAGTTTTGGTTTCAACTTCCCTTTTTTTTTTTTTTTTTTTGTGCTCGGAAGAGCATGTCGCCTGTCTCAAATGTAACTCTCAGAATAAAACATGGGATTTACAACGTCTACGACTTTCTGAGACGATCCAGTTCAAACAGGCCGCCACACCCAAAGAAATGCTACAATTCAGACAATGTTCTCGATATTCAGCTAATATGTGGTGAAATAGAAGCTGAGGTTGATTCTCAACACACACTGAGCGCTACAGACTTGGCGACTGGTTTGCTTAAAACTTGGGCACTGTTAGGACCAACGTTGTTTGTCTGTTAGCAAAATATTTCATAAACCACTGGACAGAGTTTAATGAAATGCTCGGGAAGTAATTACTGGATGTTCGTCTACAACTAAGACGATTGTTGATCCAGTTTAAGATGGCCATCACTGCAAATCAATATCAGCAAACACAAAAATGGATAACTTTCAGATTTATCCATGTTGAGCCCAAGTTTGATGTGGTAGTAGCTGAGAGTCATCCTTTGTTCATACTCGGAGTGCTTAAAGATCTTGTGAAATCTTTCCACCTTGAGTGAAATTTGTGCAAAACGTCATTTACGAGGTACAACTCTGTCCTGGGTAATTATCCACGAGACACTCTGAGTAGAACCGCTGCTCCTCCACATCGAGAGGAGCCAGTTGAGGTGGTTCGGGCATCTGGTAAGGACGCTTCCTGGGTGCCTCATCAGGGAGGTGCTCTTGGCATGTCCAACTGGGAGGAGACCCAAGCGAAGACCCAGGACTTGCTAGAGAGACTGTCTCTCACCTGGTCTGGGAACACCTTGGAGTCCTCCCCGAAGAGCTACAGGTGGCTATGGAAAGAGATGTCTGGACCTCGCTGCTCAAACTTCTGCCGCCAAGACTCAACTTAGGAACAAGCGGTGGATGGATCGATGGGTGGATGGATGGGTGAATGGGTGGATGGATGGGTGGGTGGTTTGGTCATCCAGTCAGTTGTCTGGTCAGTCTTCCAGGCAGACAGTCGGTCCTCCGTCCTGTCGGTCTGATCAGTCGGTCGTCTGGTTGCTCTTCCGATCAGTCTCTTGGTCGTCCCTCCTGTCGGTCAGTCATCTGGTCAGTCGTCTGGTTGGTTGGTGGTCCAGTTAGACGGCTGCAGTCCATTTTCATTCCTTCAAGTTGTGCCGTGCTCAGCTGATTTGACCATAAAGGTTGTTTGCTTTACGTCTGTGATAGATCGATTAGTTTAGTTAGTTTAGTTAAGTACCGGTACATAAAATCTGACTTCATAGACAGAAAATCATTAAGAGCTCTTTTTGTCACCAGGTGTCCATCCCCGATCCTTCATGAGCAGCCGGGGGACATCCAGGGAGGGGACGGAGACATCCGCAGGGAGAGAGAGCCCACTCTGGAAAGAACAAGATCTGCAGGTGAATCTTTTCATTCTTCGTTTAAAATCAACTAAAATGTAATATAGATTATTTTAAACATTTTTATATCACAAAGTTTAGCTTGATCAAGAATAGTGTACTACAGATTTTAATATTTGTAATTTTTTTTATTTCACCTTCTTTACAAAAGAAAACATCCCCATAAAATATACGTGTACAGAAAGATTTCTTCAATACCTCCAAAACATCATTCTCTGAAATCTACTGCCACAAAATGGCTCTATTTTGTTTTTTTGTAGCTACTTTTTAGTTTTCAGCTACAGTTCTGATCATTTTAGCATTTAGCTAAGATTTATGTGCTATTAAATTTTAGCACCTGATTTGCTCATTTGAGTTTTTAGCTACTGTTTTGTTGTGGGTATCTTTTAGCAACCATTTTACTAACTTAACCCACATTTTTTCTAATTTTTTGTTAACTATGGTTTAGCTCATTTTAAATTTTTAGCTACAGTTTGGCTTTTTTTAATTTTTTTTACATTTAGCAACTATTTACCAAATGTTAGCTATTGGACTCTTCTTTGCTATAGGTTTTAGTTATAATTTTGATCATTTTAGCTACAGCTACAGCTTTTCTATGTTTAACGTTTAGCAACTGTTTGACCACCGTACTTTCCGAACTATTGAGCGCACACGAATATAAGCTGCTCCTACTAAATAAAAAAAATGTCATTTTGTACATGTATAGGCCGCGGGTGTCCATGTTGTAACATGAGACGTTTACACAGAAAGATTTTTTTAAACTTTGAATTGAATATGTACCGGTAACGGACTTACAACCTGTCCAGGGTGTACCCCGCCCCTCGCACAGTGATAGCAGGGCATGGGCACCGGCGACGCCCGTGACCCAAAATGGAAGAAGCGGGTAAAAATAATGGATGGATGTACCGGTAACGTACACAAATATGTACAGTAAATGGTTTTATTTTTCTGAACAGTGCCAGTAGCATGGCTGGTTTAAAAAAAATAAAAAATAGAAGCCTACCAGGGTTAGGGTTAGTGCTGTCCTTCTCCACTGTCAGGATCCGCCAGCAGACTTGAGTAAAAGTTGCTCTGCACATGCAGGAGAATCCCCCTCTCACATGCTCCGCACTAGGAATGTGCGATATGACGTAAAATTCATATCACGATATGTATTGTGAAGGGTGGCGTTGACGATATATATCACGATATGTTTTTGGTATAAAACTTGCAATAGGAGTGGAAAAAAAAAAAAAGCATAGTGTCCTTTTGCCATCTAATTTTTTTGAAAACTGCTAAACCACAAAATAATCTCAATTAAGAAAATTCCACCACTAGGTCCAGAGAGTTTTTAAAAAACAAATCAAGTATTAGGATTCTTCTTGTAGTGCAAAACAGTGTAAAAGATATCAAATGTATTTTTAGCCATATGTTTTAAACAAAACTCTTAACAGTTTCCAGTCTTCTCACTTAAGAAATGAACAGCAAGTGAACACTGAAACACTTCACCCTCCAACCCTCAAGTAGGCGTCTCCTTCCGCTTTAAGGAGGTCTGACACAAAATGGCGACCAGTTTCCTCTGTGGCTTTGACCAGAGGGTCTCGCAGTAAAATCACACAACACAGCGTTTTTATCACAGATCAGAGAGCAGGTTTCTCTAAAGCTGACCAATGCTTACTTTAACTTTCGACGGGGAAAAAAAAAAAAAAACTTTCGACGGAACACAGCGTTTTGCGTCCGAATACGACAACACTACGACAAGCCGGCCGTAGTTAGCCTGTAGCTTCGCTACTTAGCTCTCGAAGAAATTACTTTACCACCGCCTACGCACAGTTTTCAACTAAAAAAAAGTAACAATTAAATCTGAAAACTCTGATTTTACATCAGACACAGCGTTACTGTGGTTAGCCGGTAGAAGACAGATCTCTATCGTAGGCTAAATGTCTTTTGTTTGTACCGTGCACCGTATATATCGTGCATTCCTACTCTACACATGCAGGGGAATCCCCCTTCTTGGGGAGAAGGGGGATTCCCGCCCCTCCCCATTTCATTGTTCCACTGTGACCTGTTTGGTAATTTTATTGGTCAGATTTGTTTTAACCTTTATTTAAGTAGTCGTATTGAGTCATGAGGACCCACCCCCCAAGAGAGACATGTATCTTATGTGAGCATCCGGATATAACAAGGCTAAAGGTTTTGGCGGCAAGAAGCTCATTGGCACGTCAAAAAAAAAAATCCATAAACTAGCCTGTGAAAAAAGTAGCAGCTTATAGGCTGGAAATTGTTAATTTTAGCTTTAAGCTACTGTTTTGCTCATTTTCGTTCTGCTGTGCTTGTTTTATTCGTGACTCATTTCCAGTTGTTTGAACAAACATCTGCAGTCATTCGCGTTTTGTTTGTTTTTTACCGAAAATGCCGTTTTCTCCAGTTCCCCCGTCTTTTTGCTCTCTCCTAACGTTCGGCTGGTTCTCCTGTTTCTTTGCAGAGGCGAAGTGGCACATCCCGTCCACCAAGATCCTGAACCCTGTGAAACAGAGAGACGGAGGGAAAGACTCGCCCAACAAGCTGTCCCGGGTAAAGTCTGGTCTCGTGGCTCCAGCTGAGAACGTGACATTAAAGTTTTAAGAAATGATCGTCTTTTTTTAAACGAGGCTCAATAATTAAACGTTTGCTGGGTTACTGGGTTTTATCTGCTCCCAGCTCTGGACCAGTCTCTGGGTGTTCTGTTGGACTTATTTTACTAAAATTAATGATGTGTTAAATTTATGGTGCGAGTGCTCATTAAGCATTTGTACCACTGAGTTCAGTTTTTCTTGTATAAATACGGCTTTTTCATGATGTTCCTGCTGGAACTTTTGGTGTTTGTGCAGTTTTTACTTTTTGAAATGTTTATCTTTGTCGGCCATGTTTATCTCATTAAAACGAACGGAGCTCTCTTCACGTCCTTCAAACCTTTTGTGCAGTTTACAACCTTTTACTGACCATTTCAGCTTCTTTCTGCAAAATTCAGCTTTTGTCTTCTTTTTCAGCTACTTTTTTTTTATGTATTCTGCTAACTTTAGCCTTTTTTGTTGCTAATTTTGGCCTTTCGTGCTTCTTTTTAACATTTTCAACTTTTTATGCTCTTATCTTTTGGCTAATTTTAGCTTTTTTGAGCTTTTACCGCTGCTTCTTTGATAATTTTAGCTTTTTTCTGTTCAGGTTTTTTTTTTTTTTTTTTCTAATTTCAGATTTTTTAATAATCTGTTTAGCCTCTCGCTGCCTATTTCAGCCTATTCGGCTCACTTCTTTTACATTTCTGCTGTTTTTCTGCTGCTTTCCGGCTTTATTTTCCTGCTTTCAGCAAATGTCGGCTGTTCAAATTCAGCTCACGTTTAGATTACATTAAAGGTTAAAGGACGCGTTTTAGTCGACGTGTTCAACATGTGGCTGGAGGGCCAAATACGGCCATGGGACCATGTCCATCTGGCCCTCAGTATCTTTGAAAAGAAAACAACTTTTTAAAAAGTTGCTGAAAACCTGCAATTTATTATTGAAAGTAAAATATGTTTATATTAAGTATCTAGAGGAAATCTATCAAAGACTTTTAGATTAAGATGAGCTAAAGCGTGTTTTTGAAGTCATGTTTCCAGAGCTAAACTGAACCTTAATGACATCAAAAAACAAATGTATAACACTGTTCATTTATTTATTTATTTGCATAAATAATCAAATATGTTATCACAATATTCTTAAAGAGCATTGGGGAGACATATTTTATCCATCCTGCTAACTGGAAATGTCTTATAGATCATCAGTCTTAAAAACTATTTTCCATCTTTTTATGCAGCTCTTTATTATTGTCAATGTTTATGAAGCATTCACTCTATCGTGATCCATTTTTCTTGTCCCACAGTTTTCAAGTTATATCAACAAATCATAATTTAAAACGTTCAGCTCTTTCGTTCTATCGTTTGGTTTTGGTGCAACTTTAGCTTTTTGAAATATTTAGCCTTTTCAGACATATTTTTCTTTTAGAAGATGAATCATTTTACCTCCTTCGAATCTTAAGATCTGTTTACAACCTTTTGCTGCTCCTTTCACATTTTGTTCTGCTTCAGCTTCTTTCAGCTTCCTTGTGCAAATTTAAACTTGTTTTCGGCTACTTTCAGCTGTTTTTTTCAGCTGTTTTGTGATCCTTTTTTCCTATTAATTTCAGCTTATGTTCCTTTCAACTTATTTCTGCAAGTTTCAGATTTTTCTACTATTTCAGCAACTATTTAGCTGTTTTATACTAATTTCATCTTTCTTTCATTTTTGCACTCATTTAAACTAGTTTCAGCCTAATTCATCCAAAATGTGCTCTCTTCACTTCCTTGTAATTTTAGCCACTTTTTAGCTACTTTGCAGCTGTTTTTTGCTGATTTCAGCTTTTTTCTGATAATTTTTATTTTTTGGTGCTAATGTCTGCTTCTTTCAACCTAATTGGACAAATGTGTTCTTTCTACTTTCTTGTGCTAATTTAAGCTTGTTCTACCTTTTCAGCTACTTTTTTAGATTTTTTTGAGCAAATTTCAGCTGTTCTCAGATAAATCAAAATTTTCTTGGTAATTTCTGCCACTTTCAACGTAAGTAACTTCTTTCTGCTAATTTCAGCTATTTTAATTTTTTTCTGCTATTCCGCTAGTATTTAGCTGTTTTATGCTAATTGTAGCTTTTCAGCTCATTTCAGCTCTTTCCTTCTTGTAGATTAATCTTCTTTCTGCCTTTTTGGCTTTTTAGATTTTTGTTTTTCAAAATTTTTTTAGCTAATTTCTTAATCTTTGTGGTCATTTCTGCTTATTTAAACCTAATTCAGGAAATATGCGTTATTTCTGCTTTTTTTGTGCTAATTTAGGCTTTTTTTTTTCCATTTCAGCATGTTTTTTTTTTTTAGCTAATTTCAGCTGTTTTTCATAAAGTTCTTCTGCAATAAGCGTTCACACTACATTTTTGCAGGAAATACAATTTCTCTGGTCCTCTGGGGAAAATAAAAAATTCCCATCCCTGGTTTACGCGAAGGTTACGGCATGTGGACAAACGTTAAACCGTTCTCTTGGCAGGCTGAACGTCTCTAATGCCAAGAGCTGGATTTTTATTTTGTAGCTGTTTTTTATGTGATTTGTTTTAAGTTGATTTAGTAACGTTGAGCACAGCACAAAGAAATAAGCGTGTCGGGTCAATCCTGTGTCATTTATCGCTTGTTTTCTCCTCAAACCCGCCTTTTTAAACTGATTCATCAGATAAATCCAGGATACAGGAAGTTCTGCTTCATTTTTCTGTCCTGCGATCAGCTTGCCCTGCGTCAGAAACATAAACGCGATGCAGTCCTCGTCTGGTGCAACAATCATGTTTAAACGACTGTAAGGAATATTTGCAGCTGCCGTTGGACCTCGCCTGACGTTCTTCTTCCTTCTTGTCCTCCTGAACCAGATGGGCGATAAAAACTCGAGCCACTCGAGTAGCAACACCCTCTCGAGCAACGCCTCCAGCAACAGCGACGATAAGCACTTTGGCTCCGGGGACCTGATGGACCCGGAGATGCTGGGCCTCACCTACATCAAGGGGGCATCCACAGACAGCGGCATAGACACGAATCCCTGCGTGCCCCCCGGGGCGCGGGTGTTGCTGCAGGGCAGGGCGGGGGAGCAGGGACACCCCTGGGTTTCGGAGCACCACGAGGACGGAATGACGGAGGACGATCACAGGAAGCTGTACCTGCAGCAAGGCTTCCCCTCGGCCATCTTGTCGAGTCACGTGACTGAAGGCAGCATCGGAGACCTGAGCGAGATCTCTTCTCACTCGAGGTACAGCACACATTAAACACATTGGCTTACTTATTTTTATTTATTTTTTTATGTTTGTAATGTTACAGTAAAATACCGTAATTTCCGGTCTATAAGCCGCTACTTTTTTCACAATGCTGCAGCTAATTTATGGATTTTTATTTTTATTTTTTGGGGGGGACGTGCTAACGAGCTTCCTGCCACCAAAAACGTTTAGTTTTGTCACACCCGGGCGCTCACACAGCTGCCCAATGCACGTCTCTCTTGGGGCGTGGGTCCTCGTGACTCAATGAGACGTCCTCATTGGTCCATTGTGGTTGACTGCTGGTCACATGGCCTCAGAGAGGAATTATGGGTAAAATTTAATTGTTAATCATTTCAGTTAGCTGTTTACCGTTGTTCTTTTAGTGATTAGTCTGTTCTTGTTAGCCTAGTTTACATGTTCGTTATGTGTTGGTTTGTGTTGGGACATTTGGTTGGGAGGTGGTGATCATGAAGACCTGGGGGTTCACTCCGTCTGTCTGTGTGTAAAAAAATAAAATAAATCAGCGAAGCGCCATCCGGTGGTTGAATCTTGATCTACAACAAGAGCTGCACATCTCTCTCAGTAGCTGCGCTGCCATTCATGTTACCACGTGAACACCAGAGGCTTATGTACAAAAATGTATTTATTTATTTTTATTTAGTGTGCACTGCAGCGAGCAAGAGTTTGCAAAATAACAAAACAACATTTGCATAGATTATTTTCTATTTGCAACACCTGAATCTAATGAGAGGTTTATTGTTTTGTGTTTGTTGGATTAAATACACAAAAAAACAAACACAATATGCACATGTAATGTAAAGAAAGCGCTCAGCTAGTAGGTAAATAAATGCCCCAGATTTTGCTCACGATTTTTTATTTTTTAAATTTAAGGACGCATTAACCGATATCAATCTTTATTGATCCATATTTTGTTTTTTTTAATCTAAATATTTTCTTTCGTCCAGTCTTTGACTTTACAGTGAGCGCCTTTAATGGCAGCCAACTTTAGAGTTTCTACTTTTTAGTTGGAGTAGAGTTTAAAAAAACACTTTTGATCGAGATGCAGCTGTTTTAACAAATAAAGGAGAAAATTATTCTGGGAGACCAGACCTCCAGGCCCAAGGAGGTACAGGTTTTATCTTCACATTCACCTGATCTCGGCTGAAATCAAAGTAATATTTGAGTTTTATGAGACTTTAGCTGCTTGTGGTTTATTTCCCAAATCTTCTTTGGGAAAATAAAAACAAGGAATGATGTTAATCCCTCCAGAATAGTTTGGGGACTGAACGAAATCAGGTCCACAGGTAATCTGCGCACTTTACCGAGGGACTTTCACTGGATTAAATGTTGTTTTTAAATGTTTTGGTGCTCTTTTATTCCCCTCATCTCTTTGGCTAAATGCTTTGTTCTGCTGTGGCTCCACTTGTTGGGTCACTGAACTCGTTTGCCTGCCAGTGGAAACTCACACCCTTTTGTCACGGTGCACGGCTCACGGCAAAATCCACTGCGCTGGAACACGAGTACACAAACACACGACCACTGCCAAATGATACCGTCTATTATCCATTCTGTCACACACACACACACATGCACGCACACATGCACGCAGCGGATGGAAGCCTGATTCCTGACCTTTTCACCTGCTCGGACTCACAGTTCGCTGACCCATCACCCGGTTCATCCAGCTGTGCAAAATGAAGGGAGGTTCTCCAAAGTCCCCTGTGGTCCGTCCATCGTCTTTAACTGCTTTTCCGTCCATCTTTTATCCCTTTTCCATCCATCCATCCATCCATCCATCATCTTTAACCGCTTTTCCATCCATCCATTTTCTTTTAACCCCTTTTCATCCATCCATCATCTTTTAGCCGCTTTTTATCCATCCATCGTCTTTTAACCACTTTTCATCTATCCATCGTCTTTTATCCTCTTTTTATCCATCCATCGTCTTTTAACCACTTTTCATCTATCCATCGTCTTTTCCACCCATCCATCCATCCATCATCTTTAACTGCTTTTCCATCCATCCATTTTCTTTTAACCCCTTTTCCATCCATCCATCCATCCATCGTCTTTTACCCACTTTCACATCCATCCATCATATTTTATCTCTTTTAGTCAGAGTCAGAGTCAGAGTTTCTTTATTGTCATTCGCACCTCATGTGGTACATGTGGTGGAGCGAAATTATGTACACAGGGTCCCAGTTACATCCAACAATAAAATGTATAAGAAAAACAGTAATAACATCTAAGATATGAACTAAGAAAAACATCAACTAAATATACACTAAGCACTCATAACATAAAACATTGAACATCAGCACAAACATGAACATGAGTCTGTGAGCAGATGTGCACGCATGAACACATCAACATTGAAACAGATCAGCAGCAACATGAAACAGATCAGCAGCAACATGATATGGTTTTTCACAGTGATTATTCTAGTTAGAGATTCATGAGTCTAACAGCCTCAGGGTAGAAGCTGTTCCTCAGTCTAGTGGTTCTACACTTAATGCTCCTTAACCTCCTTCCTGAGGGGAGGGGGGCAAAAAGTGTGTGTGCTGGGTGGGTGGGGTCCTTCATGATGCAGGTGGCCCTCTTCCTGCATCTGGAGGTGTAGATGTCTGTGATGGTGGGGAGACTGATTCCAACAGATTTCTGTGCAGCCTTCACCACTCTCTGCAAAGCTTTTCTTTCTGCAGCTGTGCAGCCTCCATGCCACACATTGATGCTGGAGCACAGGATGCTCTCCACTGCACACCTGTAGAAGGAGGTGAGGACTGAGCTTCCCAGACCAGCTCGCCTCAGCCGTCTGAGGAAGTAGAGTCTCTGATGAGCTTTCTTGATCAGGCTGGTGGTGTTGTTGCTCCAGCTGAGGTTGTCATTCATGTGTACACCCAAGTACTTGTAGCTGGAGACCACTTCCACCGCAGATCCTCTTATGTTCAGGGGGGTGTAGGTGTTTTTGTTCCTTCTGAAGTCCACAATCATCTCCTTTGTCTTCTTCACATTGATGTGAAGGTTATTCTCTCTGCACCAGCTCTCCAGGTGTTCCACCTCTTGCCTGTAGCTGGACTCATCATTGTTTGTGATGCATCCCACCACCGCTGTATCATCTGCAAACTTTACAATGTGACAGCCTGGATGGGTAGCTGCACAATCATATGTGAGCAGAGTAAACAGGAGGGGGCTCAACACACATCCCTGAGGAGAGCCAGTGCTGAGGGTTATGGTGGAGGAGGAGAGGTTGTGGATCCTCACTAACTGTGGTCTGTTTGTTAAAAAGTCTAGTACCCAGTTGCAGATGGAGGGGCTTAGTCCTAGTGTGGATAGTTTGTCCATCAGGGTTTGGGGGATCATGGTGTTGAAGGCGGATGTGAAGTCCACAAAGAGCATACGGACGTAAGAGTTTTTCTGCTCCAGGTGGTTGAGTGCAGTGTGGACCACAGAGGAGATTGCATCCTCTGTTGATCGGTTCTCACGGTATGCGTACTGATGAGGGTCCTCGTTGATGTTGATGGTTGTTTTGATGTGAGTCATGACCAGTTTTTCGAAGCATTTAGCGACTATCGGGGTGAGGGCCACTGGCCGATAGTCATTCAGACCAGTCACTGTAGAGCTTTTTGGGACTGGGATGATGGTGGCAGTCTTCAGGCAGGTGGGAACTGTCTCCAGGGTAAGTGAGGTGTTAAAGATGTCTGCCAGCACCTCACAGAGCTGATCAGCACATTCCTTCAACACTTTTCCGGGGATGTTGTCTGGGCCAGTTGCTTTGTGCGGATTAATCCTCCTGAAGGTACTCCTTACTTCTGCTGAGGTCACGCTGAGATGCTCTTGAGATGCTCTTTTACATCCATCTATTATCTTTTACCCACTTCTTCCTTTTCGGATCACAGGGATCACTGTTGTCCACATCCAGAAGTCACTGTATGAGAGGCAGGGGACACCCTGGACAGGTCTCCAGTCCATCAGAGGGACACATGGAGACAAACGAGACAACCAACCATTCACTTTCTCTCTCACCTAGGGACATTTTAGAGTTACCTGTCAGTCTAACATGCAAGTTTTTGGTGTGTGGGAGGAAACCGGAGTACCTGGAGAAAGCCCACGCGTGCACGGAGAGAACATGCAAACTCCACCCAGAAAGGCCCCCAGGCTGCGATTTGATCCAGAGACCTTCTGAGAGGCAGCAGCTCTACCAACCACCGTGCCGCCCTCCCCTGTGGCCCGTCTGTGTAAAGTGACTTTGTTCGGTCTGAGAACCTGTTAGTTTGTGTCGTATGGGGTTATGTTGCTGCTGTCTGTTCGAATCATTGGTCTGTCTGAGAGGTTTCAGCGCTGCCCACCTCAGGTCCCTCACTCTGATTACCACCATGCTTCCTTCCCACCTTTAATGTCCAGGTCTTTTTTTTTTTTTTTTACACTGAGAGTAACCTGAAGAAAGCTAAATCAGCAGGAGCACATTTTGCAGGTTGTGACCTAAAATGTCATGAATATAAGCGTCACATGCAATTCGCAGCACAATGGCTTAGTGGTTAGCACTGCTGCCTCGCACCAGGAAGGTCCTGGGTTCAATCCCCGTGTTGGACCGGGGGTCTTTCTGTGTGGAGTCTGCATGTTCTCGTGTTTGAGTGGATTTTCCTCCCACAGTCTAAAAACATGCATGTTAGCTGCCTTCAGGTCCGGGCCTCTCTTACAAAAGAGATGTGACCTCAGAGGGATTCACTCGGTTAAATAAAGTTTAATAAATAAATAAAATGTGAGTTTTTAGGAGTTTCCAGCTGACTCTGATGTTTAAAAGAAAGTTGAATTTAGATAAAAGTTTTGCAGCACAGTTTTTAACCCTTGATGATTTTATACGTCCAGTAAATCATTTCCTGTACTCTTGAATTTGACAGTTCTCCAGGTTTTCTCAGGTATTTCAAGGTTTTTCTTTTGAATTTTGCAATTTTTTTTACTAATTTTTCTCAAAACTATGACGGCGTATTGTGCACCGTATTAAAAAAAGAAATGTTGAGGAACAAAAGAAGTGTCAAGTCTAGAAAAGTTTCTGCATCTGTTAAAGTTGTGTCTTCAGGGGAAAAATCAGCAAAGACCAGAAATCATCCTTCAACTGATCATCTGAAGGATCAGAATCTGGATTGTTGCAAAATTTACACAACAAAGTTTATCTTGGTGATTCTGCAGGTTCACAAGAAAATAAACTAAATAACCACAAAAATCAGTCTTACACACATTTACCACCTGTTCATATACAATCAAAAGAAAATGGAAAATATATAAACAAATTAAAATGTACAAAAGCATAAAATATTTGAAGAAGAGATCATAATCCCAGTGAGTTTTTGTGACGTGATTTTAGTTAATAAAGCTTTGGGAATCAACATGTTGGTGCTAAAATACTGTTTTAGAGTATTTTTCTCAAATGAAGACAAAGAATTAAATAGTGTCTTTGTTCCAGACAAAGTGTGTTAAAACTTTTTGTTTGTTTTGACACAACAATGGCTTCATTCTTTGAGGTTAGGAACATATTTTATATGTCTGAATGATTCATAGGTTCAAGTTAAATGTCTTAATAAACCTAAATATTAAGCATTTATTCTATTTTTTTATGCATTGCACTAAAAATGAGTGAAACAGCAACCAAGATCCAAGAAGAGCTTTCTGGAACATTAAGGACATTTTAAAGATTACAAGAAAGTCTGGCTTCTTGAAAGCAACATATCCTTATTCCTCGTCCCCATGCTGCCTAACATGAATCATGGGCGCGACCTTCGACACGGATCAGAACCGGTGTTTATGTGCGAAGAGTACGAGATAATGCAGTTTCTCCGAGCATTGTGGAGTTAATGTAAACGTGTAGGAACACCACCTGTCAGGGCTCAAACAGGACAATATAATCATTCCGCTGAGAACGAGGGATGGAGGATGAGCGGAAGAAGTGGCTGCTGTGCAGATTACAGCTACTAGCATATTTAGCTGCATCCACTAGCGTATTTAGCTGCATCTACTAGCGTATTTAGCTGCATCTACTAGCGTATTTAGCTACATCTACTAG
>NC_056498.1:48622865-48623367 GCF_014905685.2 Nematolebias whitei
TCTACTAGCGTATTTAGCTGCGTCTACTAGCGTATTTAGCTGCGTCTACTAGCGTATTTAGCTGCGTCTACTAGCGTATTTAGCTGCGTCTACTAGCGTATTTAGCTGCGTCTACTAGCGTATTTAGCTGCATCTACTAGCAGTGGCACAGAGGTTAGAGAGGTGGGCCTGTGATCCGAAGATCGCCGGTTCACGCCCCGGCCCCGACAACATCAAAATTGTGTGTGGGGTAGGTGAAACACCCACACTTGCCCCCACCCTCATTCGCCCCACTCTGGGCCCATGAGCAAGGCCCTTAACCCCCACCATGTGCTCCCTAAACAGGTCTCTCTTGAAAATGAGTTCTCGTGGCTCAATGAGACTACCTGTATAAATAAAGGCTAAATGAAAAAAAAGAAAAATCTACTAGCGTATTTAGCTGCATCTACTAGCGTATTTAACTGCATCTACTAGCATATTTAGCTACATCTACTAGAGTATTTAGCTGCATCTACTAGCGTAT
>NC_056498.1:48623377-48647218 GCF_014905685.2 Nematolebias whitei
TAGCTGCATCTACTAGCGTATTTAGCTGCATCTACTAGCGTATTTAGATACATCTACTAGAGTATTTAGCTACATCTACTAGAGTATTTAGCTGCATCTACTAGCGTATTTAGCTACATCTACTAGCGTATTTAGCTACATCTACTAGTGTATTTAGCTGCATCTACTAGCATATTTAGCTACATCTACTAGAGTATTTAGCTGCATCTACTAGCATATTTAGCTACATTTACTAGCGTATTTAGCTACTTCACTGACTTTGTTCTTCTGACGGTGAAGCGATGAACAACCTGAAAAGCTCTGAGGCGTATTAGTGTCTACACAGTAATAAGGTTAGTGGTGTTTCATTAAAAGAGGTGGCCCATGATCTTATTTACTTTAAAGCAGACATGGAGACCAGCCAAAGACTTAAAGTCCTCCATCACTGATCTTGGATTAATTACAGAGAAAATCATAATACAGAAGACGAACAAATACTATGATGCTGTGAACTCCATACACTTGAAATCATACCTGATGTTCTCGTCACAGTTTTCAATCCTTCTGAGGATCCAGCATCTCTTCTCCGATGGTTTTTTGTAGTCCAGACACAAAGTAGGATGCAGGTTTTCCTCTGTTGGCCATTTGTCAACAAAGTGAAATGAGCTCACGCAGCATTTTTGGGTGGTCTCTTCAAGTTCACATTTTTCAGCCACATTTATCTTAATTCCTCATCTGTAGTGAGGAGATGGAAACTACTGTATTTTTTGCTGTATAAGTCGTACCTTTTTTGCATAAATTAGCATTCCCTGTAACTTATAGAGCAAAGTGACTTGTTTGTTTTCCCCCATGTTTATAAACCTATTTTTGGCTGAGATCTGACTATTTCATTCATTCTGACATGGAAAATATTGAACACTACCATTTTCAGCCTCTAGAGGGCTCTTTACTAATATGGCAAGCCAAGTGTCTCATTAATAGGTAAAAGTAGTTATTAATGAGACACCTGTCTTGCCGTACAAAGCCACCTTCGTCTTGCGCCGGAACTCCTGGAGCAAACATCAGATCAGCTGCATTTCTTCTGGGCGGCGCAGCGAAATGCAGCTGATTTGACCATTAACGTGCATTTATTAAGGAAAAGTTCAACTGAGAGACACCTTTGCTATAATTTTGAGCAAACAAAATAATTGTTTTTAAGTGTTAATCTTGTTAAAGTCCTCCTGTGCACGCTCTCGCAGCTGCCGTTTGGCAGCCAATCAATTTTTGGCACAAAACGGGTCCACATTTCCAAGTTGTCATCGGTGACGCATAATAGATGTGACCTATACGGCAGTGTGACGTATTTATGTTTTGTTTTTTCCACTTTATTAGACATATTTGAACTGATGCCACTTATACGGCTGTACGACGTGTGCGGCGGCAAGTACGGTTTACCGCTTTTCACAGGAACACTCTTTTTGTTTTGGGTCCAAACTCTGTTGTTGTAGCCACCGATTTAGTTTGGTCTGGTTGTTCGTGCAGCCGTGAACACAATAGGTACCTGAACTCAGCACGGCTATTTCAGTAAACATTATGGTTGTTAAATAAATGTAAACAAAACAAAAACAGACTTTTATCTGTTAAACGGAATGCAAATTACTTTCAAATAAACCGCGGTCCGTGCTCTGCTACCATGGTTAACCAATGCTAACTGCTACTTCCTGTCTGACAGGAAGTTGTGCCCATAATCATTTATACAGCAGACCCCCCAGATTAAGGTGGATAAATAAATCTTTTCGCACCCTTTAATGTGGAATAAAACTAAAATTGTTTATTTTCCTATTAAAAAAAACTAACTATTAAAGCAAACTTGAGCAGAAACGAGGGTTTGAGGATGCAGACAGAGTTCTTAGTTTTATTCACATTTTAGTTTTACATCCTAGACATCCGAGTTCTTCTTCTTGTACAACAAATTACACAAATAAAGCTTTTGTCTAAATGTATTTAGTGATTTATATCGTATAACAACAGCCATGAGAGTTCTGGGAACAACGTTCCTTTAACCATTTGGTCCTAATTTTAAGGGTGAGTTCAGCCTGATAAGAAAATCACAACCAGTCGCTCACATACATGGAGGCGTGCAGTTCTTTGACTCGTTCTGCTCGGAGAAGCATAAATCAGCAGGGGGGTCACGGCAGCAGATGTTTGAGAAGCTCTGCGCAGCGTTGAATGCCTCTCTCTGGTTTGAACGCACCGACCCATAAATGTGGATTGTCACTTGATATTTGACAAAATATTGAAAGGACAAAGTTCAGCAGGAGTGCTCACATGAGGGACTGGGAGTGAGTCATCTGCCGAAGTGGGTTAAAGGGGAACTAGTTGGAAGACTTGGGGACGTCGAAGGGATTATGTCATCCTAACAAAACCAGCAGAAGCGCTGGACATTCATGAACCATTCTTTTGAAACAAAATCATCCAGATTTCCATACACCTGATCATTTCATGTAACGTTTTATTGCGGACTCTTGTTCATATTTTTAGTTTCATGTCACTTTCATGTTTGTGTTTCTGCTTTCGTTTGTCATTTATGATTTTGGTCACTTTTTGAGTTACGTTCTGCTTTGTTTTTGCTGTCTGATCAGTGGCTCGCACCACTCTGGCAGTCCCCTGGCCCGCGGTGCCAGGTACTGCGTGTCCGCCGACTCCTCCAAGGTGTACACCATACCCCAGACCAGCAGCTCAGGGCCGGAGCTGGGGCCCGGGCCCAGCTCGGAGTCCTGCGGACAGACACAAACACAGTCCTGTTGCAAATTCCCCGTGGGCGCGAAGACGGCCGATGGTGGCGATGATGGCCACGGCACTGAGGGACCTCCCAACATTTCAGAGTGTGGGTGAGTGAGTGAGTGCGAGGGACGAAACACAAGAATGAAATCATCAACAAGTCACTTTATTACATTTATATTATGTTGATTGCTTACTCTATAACGGATCACTTCCTTTTTATGCTCATATACACGCAGATCTTTTTTATACGCCCGACAACGTATTATGGTCCAGTCCAAAGATAAACATCCTCTTGTCCCGCCTGTAACCTCTGATCTGAACAAGATAATTTAATTAAACGTGATACACCTATAAATTATCACTAGATAAAGTATCTCATATACTTTTCATCAATAGAGCATCAAGGTCACAAATCAAGGTCAAATTTAAAATTAGGTCTGTGTTCTGAACAAAACGTTTGATCCGCTCAGTATAATTTAACAAAACGTGATATTTTTGTACAACCACCACATGGCGTCACATTACTTCTCATCTTCCCAGCTTCAAGGTCACAAATCAAGGTCAATTTTAAAACAAGGTATTTGCTTGTTCGGACCAAAACGTCTGATCTGATCAGTATAATTTAAATAAACATGATATATATTTGTACCACCATTGCGTGGCGTGTCACGTTACTTATCTTCCCAGCTTCAAGGTCAAGGTCACAAATTAAGGTCAAATTTAAAACAAGGTCTTTGCTTGCTCCGACCAAAACGTCTGATCCGCCCAGTATATTTTAACAAAACGTGGTATTTTGTACCACCACTACATGACGTCACGTTACTTTTCATCATCCCAGCTTCAAGGTCAAGGTCACAAATCAAGGTCAATTTTAAAACGAGGTCTTTGCTTGCTCCGACCAAAACGTCTCATCCGCCCAGTATAATTTAACAAAACATGATACATAATGTACCACCACTACACGGTGTGTCACGTTACTTTTCATCTTCCCATCGTCACGGTCAAGGTCACAAATCAAGGTCAAAGGATATTGAAGGTCTTTGCTTGACCGGGCCATTGCTATAGATTGCTGTTTAATAGTTTGTCAATGGGCGTATAATGTACCATATGTGGTACTCTTGTTTATTTGTTGTGGACAAAGGACACAAATGTCCACCTTAAATTTCATAACATGTATTTATTAATAGGAATGTCCCAATGAAGATGTTTTACTGTCCCAGATGCTGATCCAAGCTATTTAAAAAAAAAAACAGTGGGGGTAGGGGGGAAGTCAGTTTAATACTTGCATCATTGTGCAACTTCATCCAAACAACATTCGATTGGATCAACTCTAATACCAATCAGTAAAAAATGCATTGATCTGTACTTCAGTCTGTATTTCCATCATAGTTCTCTTATAAACGATCCAGTATTTTAATGTTTCTGTTCAGATGCCAGGTGCAGACTTTGGTGTTTGAAGTTGCCCACCTGTAGGTTTTCAGGTTATTTCCTAAGATGCACAATAGCAGCAGGTGTGACCAGCGCTCCTGCTGCAGAGCTGTTTCTATTGTCTGGCCCACCCAGACTTTATAAACTCGCTGTGATTGAAGCCGACAACCACAAAATAAATAAGCTCAATGAAGCCGCTGACATAATACGCTTGACACATGTCACATGTTGTTATCGATCGTTCATCTGAAGTCGGGTCCCTGCGGATCGCCGGGCTGAGCCCCCTGACAGATCGGCGCCTCTGCTGGGAGCAAAGCAACGATCCACACAGCAAGTTGAGAAAACCTTACGTTTTGTTTGAGCTCTGACCGACGGCGTCCCTGATAATGAAGTGGCTCGCTGCAGAGAAGTGTAAAAGTGCGTGCTTGCTGGAGGCTGTTTGAGGGAGCTCCGGGCAGGTTTTGAATGGGAGAATGTGAGATTTGCCCTGGAAGAAACCCCACAGATTTAGCTCCAACGTAATTTAATTTCGGCTGGGAAATTCTCCATGTGATTGATCGCTCGCACCGAAGTCATCTTCTGCAGACTTATGAAGAAACCGTAATTTCATTAACCCTCTCCGGTGTTTGTTTATATATTCCTACCGTTTTATTTCACCTTACATAACCATGCCTTGTGATAAATGGCCTAATATTATTCTCAGTTATTGTTCTAACGTAATGAAGTTTCTCCCCCCCCCCACTTTGTGAAAAGTTTTCTTGTTTCATCAAACACTGCATGTGATGTTGGATGCGTAACGATGCTTCTAACCTTGAGCTCTTTTCTTTTTTTATTTGGTTCTGCTTCGTGTTTCAGAGGAGCGGAGAGCTTGTTAGCCTTCCTTCTCAATATGCTGTCCGAGCGTTCCAGGTACTCCGTATAAAAGTCAATCCCATGGTCGTAATCTGACCCAGCTTGCCTCCCTCCCTCACACACACTTACCCCTCCACCCCCACTTTGGTCCTAGACCAACACCCCACTCAAATGTCACGTCAAGTGTTATTCCTGGCAACGTGTTACACATTCAACAGTCAGCCAACTGTGCATAGCAGGAACATTTCTTCTAAAGAGCCGTGTTGCTGCAGTCCTACCCGACCCAAGTCCTGCTCAGATCACAAAGAGACGGTTTAATTTATGGGGTGCCGTTTGTAAAGTTACACTGTCAAAACTTAACAGCAATATTTTGGTTTATTTAGCCTTTCATAAGAAATAAAAGTTTTTTTCCAAAGTCATATTTTCACCATGTTATTCATATTTTAGTTCCAAACTAAATATTTGATTTACAAGCTAAATATTTAGTTTACATACTAAATTCTTAACTTGCAAGTTCAATATTTAGTTAGCAAGCTAAATATTTAGCTCCACACTAAATATTTAGTTTGCAAACTAAACATTTAACTTGCAAGTTAAATATTTAATTAGTGAGCTAAATATGTAGCTGTAAATTAAATATTTAATTTCCAAGCTAAATATTTATTTTCAAATCTGAATATTTACTTTTTAACCTAAACATTTAATTCCTCAACTATTTAGTTTGCTAACTAGCTATTTAGCTCGGACTTAATTGTTTATTTTCCAAACTGAACATTTAATTTCCAAAATAAATATTAAATTTGCTAACTAAATATTTAGCTCAGACCTAAATATTTTCCAAACTGAACATTTAATTTCCAAAATAAATATTTAATTTGCTAACAAAATATTTAACTTGCAAGTTAAATATTTAGTTTGCAAATTAAACATTTAGCTTGGACATAAACATTTAGTTTGTAAACTAAATATTTAGTATGGAACTAAATATTTAGCTTGCTAATTAAGTATTTGGTTTATAAACTAAATATTTGCAAATTACTTATTTAGTTTGTAAACTGAATATTTAGCTTGTAAATTAAATATTTAGTTTGGAACTACGACACTTGTAAATATATGAATACAGTAACATGGTGAAAATATGACGTTGGAAAAAACTTTTTTATTTCTTACAAAAAGCTAAATAAACCAAAATATTGCTCTTAATTTTTGACTGTATAACTTTACAAACGGCACCCCATATTAATTTTAACCTAAAACAATTAAAACCAGATTTTGCTGTAAAATATGATCATACTTGTATTTTTTTTTCCTGTACAGCAAAAAGGCATTATTTAATCTTGATAAAATAGAAAGACTAAGCATGCACACCTAGTGTTTACTTCGTAGTAAAAGCCCAGGCAGTTGATCAGTTTCTCCGACTAACATCATCCCTTTGTCCTGATTCATGCTGAATAATCCAGGTAGAAACATCCAACAAAGTTAAGTCAGGTCCTCTGGACGGTTTCTTTAGCATCCAGAGAAACCGTCCAGAGGACCTGACTTGGATCATCCCTTTGTGTTTGCCTCAGTTTGTTTTCTTTTGTATTATATTTTTGAATCTACAAGTGTTCTGCAGTAAAACCTCCGAGCCATGCGTAGAACATGGTGTGGATTTTTGAACAATTTGGCAAATATAAATGTGTCAAAGTGGTTTGTGACGGGGATTATTTGATTCAACGTCAACAATCACAAACAAAACTTAGGAATAGGAAATAAATATCATCACCGCTATATTTGTCTATTTATACTTTTTCTATACCCACTTAATGTTGTATAGAGTCACATAAAGCCAATATTAATATGTACATAAGTGCAGTCAGGGTCGTGTGCATGCAAGAAGTTGCGCATAAGGCAATTGCTTGGTTGCATTATGAGAATGTGTTGGTGCAACTTGGCGATTTTACCAGACCCCCACGGAGTTCCATCAAATTGAACAATTAAAACCGAAATATACTGGAAATAAAATCATACCAGTTGAAGTGCTGTCACCGCTTGGTTTATCTACAGGAACATCCATCATGGATTTGGGAACGTCACAGTCAAACTAAATCAAGTGAGATCGGACTCGACGCAACTCGAAGTCTCGCTGTGTGAGGAATAAAAAAATGTGACAAACTAAATTTAAAAAAGCTTCAGAATCTGTTGATATGCGCTCGACTTTCCGCTGAAACAGAAACTCACTTAAACAGCCATTGAAAACACGAGACGAAATTTGTGTCCACCATCTTGTTAAGTGCTTCATCTTTCACTGTATGTTTTACATGTCAAAGCTGTACATTGTTAATGTGTTGTATGTTGTCATTAGTCCAAAACAAGTTAATATCTTTACTTAACTTAAATAAAAAAAAACATACAGCAGGCGTGTTGTGAACACAGGGGCCTCCCACTAAGCCCTGTCGAGCATTAACATGAAAATGTGCAACAAATAAACATGATATATTGTCAGTTAGCTGACGCTATCCCTCAGTTCCTTGCTTTACAGTAATTATAACTGTCTGGTATGTAGAGATCGTTAGCCCCTGCTTTGATAATGCATTGTACTAGACCAGTATTTAATATATATATATATATATATATATATATAAATACATTAAAACAGATTCCTACAATTAAAACAGCTTTTCTTTCCTCAGATATTATTGATCTTCTGCTATGATGGCAGTAACTAAAGACGTCAGGTAGCACCTACCAAGATGGCGGCACATACTACTGCTTTGTTAGCATAAACTCATTCTAGTGTGTTGCTGTTTAAGTGGTGTTTACTACCTCTGATCATGGCCTAGTGTGTCGTCAATAACTCGTATACACATTCTGCGTACTATCTACTTTATTTTATTTATTTATTTAGTTTTGAGAAATTCTGCAGCGACAAGCCATGCCTCATTACTCAGCTGTGGTTTTATTATCATTGTAGAGGTAGAGAAAATGAATGCACTTCTGGACAATAATTTTAAAAAATGCATTAATGCTAATAAATCATGGAGTACTTGTAATGATATGCCACTTTAACAATCAGAATCTGTTTTGACTATTACTTTATGTATTTAGGGCTTAGTTGCCATGGTGTTAAAAGCCTAAAAGAGTGCAACTCTCAGTAATAGTGTCTCTAGTTAACCATGGCAGACAGGCTGTCCCATCGTCTAGCCGTCTTAACAAATGTCCCTGCGGCCTTCTCACGCCCTGCCAACAGCACTCGGCATGCTCAGCTCAGGCTGCTCACTTAAAGCAGAGGTTTCACAGCCACGCAACATTACCAGCCAGGTCGGTCACATCATCTGTGCCCTGTGCCCTCCTCCATGAACGCCCAACACTCCGAATCATTTTGATCTTCTCAAACAAAACCAGTTGACCACCAGTGCCAAGGAAGCGTGTCACCTCTTGTGGATCCTCCTCCAATCCCTGTTGAACAGCTTTCATGTCTTCCTCTGTTGTTTTGTGAGCACGCCTTTGGTCTGTGATGGTCTCTGCTCAAAATTCTTGTTTTTTTCCCCAACCCTCACTGTGCTTAGCTGCATTCCTTGCAGTCTCTTTATTCATGGTTTTGGCACAATTATCTGGGACACGGTGGCTTTGAAATTGAACTCCCTGCCTGTTTTCTTCCCCATCCCTGCCACCCCATGTGTCTGACAGGTATGAAGTGTGTCGGTTCCTGATCATGGCATGCTAACACGGATCCTCCCTCTTGAACTCTGCTTCCCTTCTAAGAAGTGGTGCGAGTGACCCTAGAAATGATCTGTGATCTTCTGTTTCCGTTATATTGTTCACAGGCAGCTGTATGCTCAAGAGGCAGCCTGCCGGCTCCAGGCTGCTGATCGAGATGGAAAGTCACTGCAGCGACTTTCAAAAGAAGAATTTTGTAAGATGATGCTGCCGGACAGCCCCCCAAGAGAAGAAAAGAACCGGAAGGTAAGATCAGTGATGGTTTTAACTCTGACCATGTGGGTGTTACTTGTGGTGTGCCTCAAGGCTCAGTCTTCGGTCCAGTTTTATTGATTTTTAATCTTTCTAAAAAAGTATGCAGATAATCTACAGTTGTGTTCAATTTTTCTGATGATTTAGATTATCTGAACTCAACACATTTGATAAAGGATATTAGAGTGAATGGATCAGCCACATTGTCACAAATACCCGATCCAGAAGTTTTTCGATGTCGGGATCAATACCGATATCGGTATCGAGTCGGTGCATCTCTAGTGACGGGTACAGCGGAAAATACAGTACTTGGAAAATTTGACTTGGCTTGATTGACTGGTCTTAGACACAAAATATTCATGAGCTTATGCAAAACAGAGAAACCTAATAAATCTCTGAAGAAGCAACTGTTACTGTATTATTACATTATAATATTAAAAGTCCACGACGAACCGTAAGGCCATTTTCTCACACTGAGATAGAAAAGATAGCCTCATACTGCGATAAAAGAAGGAAATCCATCTGCTCTCCATCAGCTGCTTCTGCTTCTCTGGTCCGCAGCTGATAGGTTTCCTCTCTGCCAACGCCTAACCTTTTGGGTCCCCACTGTTTTTACTTAATTTAATTTGTAAAGGGACCTGAGTCTACTCAGCTGGGATGTCATGGATTAAAGACAGGAAGTTGCAGAGAGTGCATTGATGTTTGATGTCCCTCGCCCTTACACACTATTAATTGCATCTCCAGTTCCCCCTCGCCATCCCCCATCCATTATCTACCAGGAAAGGGCCCAGGAGATGGACAAATGAGTTATTTTTGGATGCTGCTCAGTCCTAATACACATGCACTCCACTCCCTTAGCTGTGTCCTCTGGCACAGGCAAACCTCGTCTCCTACACGAATCGGCTCGGTGCACTGATTTGTTTGCACAGCTTTTGTTCTCTTGGCTTGCAGCTCAGTAAAACGTGGCACTTCTAAGACACCCGAGCAGCTCTACCACCTGTCTAGGACACGCACCGTCATTTGGTTGTATTTTGTTTCCTGTGGAGAAGGAAAAGACAGTGACCTGGACAAGGAAGCATGGTGTTGATTGTTTATTCAAAGACCAGTGGGGTTTTTGTGGTAATGGCCTTTGTCTGATAATATAGCACATGGAGAAACATTCTACAGGAACAGTGCATCAGGGAAGGAACGGTGCCAAGCGCTCCAACCATTTACACATAGAGTATGGTCCCAAAGAGAACATAGTTTTGTTCTCTGAGAGCAGCTCTACTTGGACTGGATGTCTGGCACATAAAAGAATCAAATTACAAAAATGAGGGTGTTTGATAGAAGGCTGATTGATTTCACATTTACACAATATAGTCAGACTTATTTAATCTATAAAGTGCCAAAACAAAGGATACAGTAAAGGTTAATTATCGCCCGCTGCCTAAAAGCTAAAAGTGTGTGTTTGTTGCATTAGTTTCCCGAAAAGTAATAATTGGACGTACAAGCACAAACCTTTTTGGTGTCGACCTAATTCAAGAAAGCTGCCAAAGCTAAGTTGACGTTAGCAAACACAAAGCTTGCTACAACTGAGTTAATCTTACAGATATTGAGCTAAAACTTGGTGTGTGTGACACAAACGCCAACCGTTATACAGCTATGCTGAAAACTTTATCATTAACTGTTGTGTTAACGATGCTAGTCCATCCATCTTCTTTACCTGCGTCTTCCTTTTCAGATTACAGGGGTCACTGGTGTCCATATCCTGCAGTCACTGTGCGAGGGGCAGGTTGCAAGTCCACAGAGACAAACGAGACAAAAAAAAAATTCACTCTCTCACTCACACCTAGGGACAATTTAGAGTTACCAATCAGTCTAACATGCATGTTTTTGGTCTGTGGGAGGAAACTGGAGTACACGCATGCATGGAGAGAACATGCAAGCTCCATCTAGAAAGGCCCCCGTGCTGGGATTTATAATGGCGACCTGCTCGCTGAGAGACGGCAACTCTACAAACTGCATCACCGTGCTGCTCCTATGCTAGTCTGTTAGCAAAATATCTCACTAACCACTTTGATGTTAAATCAAACAGTCATAATTCCTAATCAATGCACACGTACAACTCCTTAACTTTTGGAATCACCATATTTCAAGATGGCGACCATAGGCAAACAATCTGAGCAAACACCAAATTGGCTATAAGTTAGTCAAATGTACAGACGTTGAGCAAAACTTTGATGTGGTAGTAGCTGAGAGTCACTCTCAATGCATACTTTGAGCACTAAAGGATCTCACAATATTGCTTGAGATTGCACATATTCACCAAAACGGCCACCCGTTGTCATTAAAAGATTGTTTAACGCTCTGATGTAAAAGATGGTGGGTAGTATGCATTCCTTTAGGGAATTCTAGGTGTTTCTTTTTTTTAAAGGAGTCACCAAATGCCAGACTTTGTTGCCAGCCAGTGTTCACCCAGATGCCCCTTCCACATATCCACGAATCATTGTGTTGCTGACGTAAAGGAAAGACCGCTCACGGCTTAGCCTCTCAAAGCATCCCACTTTTGAGCCTTCAGTAGGAAAGAATAAAAGCTCCTGAATTGTCCAAAACATCCTCCCAAGAGGCTCGTCAAAGGGGGTCCCATGCTGGTTGCTCTGCTAGTTCTCTTTGAGATACAAAAAGGGAAATCGGGCACAACCTACGTGGATGTCTCGGTGCTGGCATGGCTGATAAGAAGGTTGCAACTGTACAAAGAAATTTAAAGATCTAACAGCACAGTTGGGCTGCAAACTGCTTCCAGCTGAAGTGGATTTAGACACTTGAATAACTGGTAATCCTGTAGGTTTTATTAAAATCTCCTCTTGACGTTTTGCACTGCAGGTTCAGTTGAACACTGGCTGGTTGATGGGGATGTAATGACTAGATGGTGCTCCGCAAAATATTAGGGTCTCTTGGAAAGGGTGTTTTTTATTTTTACTGGAGCTATTTTTTGCTTCATATAAAAGCAGAAAATTATTTTTAAAGATGTTCTGATGAGCACGAACCTTATTGGGTTGTAAAGCTGGGCTGGAAAACTTGCAGTAAGAGGAAACTGTGTTGAGTTTAAGGAGGCTGTTTATGTATCGCTGCTCTAAAGACAGAGTAGCTGTTTGTTAAATTCTCACTGTGGGATCTGTGGGGGATCGGTCTTTGAAACTGAGACAGCTGGGTGTTGGCTTGTGGAGATAGCGGTCCAATGTGGGTTATAGCTGGGAAGCAAAAGGCAGACGTTTACCCATCTGCACAGCTGCTTCATGTATCATTTGTGGCTACTTTTGATGTCACTCCGGCTGTATTTATGTAAGCCAAATGGGACAATGATGGATGGGGCTGGTCTTTGTGGGTTTGTGTGTTTAAACAGAGGATCCTCTGTCAAAACTCTGACCGCAGCCATGAAAAACAAGTATCTCTACAGAGGTGTCCTGTGAATTGCACAATGATGCTAATTTTCTAGCATTGTGTGTAACATCTAAATTAAGTGAGCTTCCTGACTGATCCCACAACAAAAAATCTGTTTCTGTACCACTAACTACAGCATCGGGAGCAACACGACGTCCAGCGGCCTGTGGATGCAGTTTGAATAGCGCACACAAGGTTCGGGTTAGAGTGGGAACGGATGTAGGAGCATTTATCCATTCCCACATCCAGCAGCAATAAAACTCGAACCCTCCACGAACAAACACAAAAGAGAGCGTACACTGATCTATGTGGCTGAAGCAAGTCAACTGACCAGGATATAGATATCCAAACCTAGCCATAACAGATACTCCAGAAGCCTACCATCAATATTTACTCCATCACACTCTTAAGATAAATGTGCAGTTTGTGAATCCCTTAAAGATCCAAGATAAACGCTCTGATTCTGGATCATCACTGATCTCATCTGGTTCGTTTGGCAGTTTGAGAATTTAGTCAGTACAGATGAGTTTCGTTATCTTTGACTAGGACATGACTTACGGCATAAAATATGGCTCAAACGACTGCCAGAAAACAACCGGAACCAGAATGAATTATAAGCTGAAAAGGAGAACCTGCATCTATCATTTAATAGTGTTTTATATTCTATAGTGGGAAAGGACTCCATTGTGTCTTTGTGGATTTAGAAAAAGTATCTGACAGGGTGCCGAGGGAGGTGGTGTGGTGTTGCATGAGGAAATCTGGAGTGGCAGAGAAGTATGTTAGACTGGTGCAGGACATGTGAGGACAGCAGGACAGTGGTGAGATGTGCTGTAGGAGTGACAGAAAGCTTCAAGGTGGAGGTGGGAGTGCATCAAGGATCTGCTTTGAGCCCCTTCTTGTTTGCTCTGGTGATGGACCGACTAACGGATGAGGTCAGACAAGAATCCCCGTTGACTGTGATGTTTGCAGATGACATTGTGATCTTGGTGAGAGCAGGGAACAGGTGGAAGAGAACTTGGAGAGGTGGAGGTATGCACTTGAAAGAAGAGGAATGAAAGTCAGTCGTAGTAAGACAGAGTACATGTGTGTGAATGAGAGGGAGGAGGTGGAACAGTGAGGCTACAAGGAGCAGAGGTCACAAAGGTGCAGGACTTCAAGGACTTGGGGTCCACTATCCAGGAAAATGGGGAATGTGGTAAAGAGGTGAAGAAGAGAGTCCAGACAGGATGGAGTGATGGAGAAAAGTTTCAGGAGGGATTTGTGACAAAAGGGTGTCGGCAAAGGTCAAAGGAAAAGTTTACAAGACAGTGGTGAGACCAGCTAAGTTGTATGGTCTGGAGACAGAGACATGGACAAAAAGACAGGAGACAGAACTGGAAGTGGCAGAAATGAAGATGTTGAGGTTCTTCTTAGGAGTGACAAGGATGGAGAAGATTAGGAATGAGATCATCAGAGGTACAGCACAGGTTGAACAACTGGGAGATAAAGTTAGAGAGGACACACTGAGATGGTTTGGACATGTCCAGAGGAGGGACTGTGGGTATATTGGTAGAAGGATGTTAGAAATACAGCTGCCATGAAAAAGACAAAGAGGAGAAATATGGATGCAGATAGAGAGGACATGGAGGTAGTTGGAGTGAGGACAGGGTGAGATGGAGGATGACTCGCTGTGTGCGACCCCTGAAGAGGGAAAAGCCGAAAGAAGAAGTGTTTTATATTCTAACTTTTTAACTTGAACATATAAAATATAGCTTGAACCAGCTGTGGTCCTCCAAAAGTTGTATCTGCATGTTTTAAGTGTTGTCAAGCGTTCTGTCTCTGTACCCTTGACTGCAGTGCTCTCTTAACTGAATCAAATACAATGAGCGCTACAACCATGGATTTAGGGTTTTCTGGTATTTTTAATTGAACTGCATGTGGAAGTCCATCCTAACTTTGCTTTTACCTTTAACATAGCATGTGCTCCTGTGGAAATAAACTTACGAATATGTTACTGCGACAATAAGTTTAAAAACTGCCCTAAAGACCTGAGAAATCTGATGTCCACGTGGTTCGCCAGCTGCCGCATTGAAATCAGATTTTGTATCTTGTGTACTTACGTTGTAAATTTCTGCAGTGCATTTCAGGGGTGTTTTTCGACTCGTCGTGCACAGTAATTTCTCACTGGGATGGAACTGTTGGGCTTTAAAATTGTGAGAAAATTGGTGATTTTTTTTTAATTCCAGTCTCTCTGATCCTGTTTGTGACTGGGCATTTGATATCGCAATATATCGACCGCAGACTTGTGAATCGAATGGAATCGAAATCGTATCGTGACAGACTTTGTGATATCGAGAAAAATTGTATCGTCATACAAACAAATCAGTATAATATTGTATCGTGGTAAAGCTGCTGATTGACACCCCTATTTGTGACCAGGCGGACAGTAAGCTATGGGGCCAATTTCTGACCATCATAATACAATTCGCTTTAATTTTAAAAACAATGTTTTGGGCCTTACATGTGTAAAGACTGAAGATTTATAATTATGATTTACTGGCGTACACTGCTGAAATGAATATTTGGATCCGTTTTCTAAATAACTAACAGGTTTTAGACCTGGACATTCAGTTTTCTGTCAGAGCTCCAGTGCATGTGTCAAAATATGTCTGTAGTGCTCTAGAAATTACAGAAACAAAATTTTGACGGGTTTGAGGAAATCGAGCCCTCAAATTGTCTGAGCATGTTCAAAACTCAAGTGACGAGGCAACAAGTGCAACTTGTGTGAGGAAATTGAGCATTTGGAGACTCCATTTCAAATGCCACCGGTCAAACGGTCCCCAGCAGTCGTAGCCCGGTGAGTTCCTACCTGTATTTTTCCTGCAGTTAGGTTTTTGTACCGTCTGTTCTTCTCTGCAGTCTGTGGCTTCTTGCATTAAGCTCAGTAGCCGCAGGGCAGTGACCTCTGTCAGCACCTCCACCAGCCCTGTCCCTTGTTTCTCCCACTCTGTCAGACTCTCTCCAGCTGGGCTCAATCAGTCGTGTCTTCCTGAGAGCAAAGACTGTAATTGATTCCTGACACGGCTCCATGATGTCCCTGTCTTAACCACCCTCTTGCCTGCTCTTGTGAACCCGCTGTGCCCAAGAAAGGCAGCGCAGACAGGAGTCTTTTGTCAGAACCGAAGATCAATCTTTCTCCTGCGTCTTGACAAATTGTCATCCTTCTCCTGCAGGTGTTAGCAGCAGGCAGTTTGTCACCGAGACGCTCGCTGTACCGGACGTTGTCGGACGAGAGCGTGTGCAGCAACCGTAAAGCCTCATCATACGGCAGCTCACACAGCTCCATGCTGGACCAAGCCATGCCCAACGACATCCTGTTCAGCACCACACCACCTTACCACAGCACGCTGCCTCCTCGCATGGTCCACAACCAGGGAGCGTCCAACCTGCGGAGTGAGTACAACCAAAAAATACTGTAAATATAAAAAGAACAAGAGTTCGGTTTCTTCTGTTCTTGAGTAAACGCAGAGCAGAGGCTGTTTTCAAATTAACAAATCCAGATTATTCATAGAGACACTTCCTCAGCACGTTGCTCTTATGGTTTTATCCGTTTTTTGGCACCAGATAAAAGCCATGATCTACTACTTCTGCGGAAGTTGGGTTGTTGTGTAAAATACAAATAAAAAGGATGCCCTGACTTGGGAATCTCATAAACCCATATTTTATTCACAATGAAACCAACATTTTAAATGATTAAGCCAAAAAAACGGTACAATTTTAGGAGAAAATATTTGCAGTTTTGAATTTAATGGCAGCAAAACCTCAAATGTTGACGAACAACAAATGTACAAGTGAGTGATACGAGTAAGAAACTTCTAGAGAAACATTTTTAACTACAGTAATTAGGTTAATTATCAACAGGTCGATAGAGGACTGGGTATAAAAAGAGTTCTAGAGAAGCTGAAGCTCAGAAGTAAAGATGGGCAGAGGTTCACCCGTTGGCAAACATCTGGATGGAACAATTTCAAAACGATGTTCTGTGACAGAAAAATTACGTTTTTCAGTTTCCCACCACCTTCAGTTCGTAATCTCATCAGCAGATTTCAAGAATCTGTTGAAATCTGAGTTCAGAGGACGAGGCTGAAGGTCAATAATTGATGGTCGTGATCTTTGGCCCTCAGGGCCACTGCATTAAAACCAGGTCTGGTTCTGTTCTGGGCTCAGGAACTCTTCCACAGGTCATGGTCTGTAAACACAGTTCATAAATGATGCTTAAAGCTCTATCAGACAAAGAAGAAGCCAGATGTGAACACCATCCAGAACCACTGCCGTCTCCTCTGGACCAGAGCTCGTTTAAAATGGACAGAGGTGAAGTCCAGAACTGTTCTGTGGTCAGATTGATCCAAATCTGAAGATCCTTTTGGAAACCATGGGTGCCGTAATGTTTGTGCTATGGAGGATGGGACCACGTGGCCTTTCATCAGCACACAGTTCAAAAGCCTGCCTCTCTGATGGTATGGGTGTACATTGGTGTCTCTGCAGCTTGCACATCTGGAAAGGCTCCATCAATGCAGAAAATTATCTACAAGTTTTAAAACGACAAACGTTACAAATCTGCAAAGAATGTGTCAGACTGGTTTAACATCAGAATCGTCCATCAGACCAGAATGAAACAACAATCCTGACAAAACCTCCAACAGCTGGTGTCCTCAGGTCCTGGACGTTTACAGACTGCTTTTCAAAGAAGACGGGAGGAAAGAAGGTTTGTAAGCTCAATCATCCCGGTAGATAAATAGAAAAAGGTTAAATCAGGTCATCTGGACAGTTTCTTTTTGAGGGAAATGTTTCATCTTTCATCTGAAAGACTTCATCAGTCTGAGGTCTGTCTTATAAATGGCCCTCACCGAGGTGTAGCCATCTGGCCTGAAACATTTGATTATACGTGATGATCTTGGATGGATGGTCCCTTTTTGCATGTGAAAACCAGTTTCTTGGAATCCAACAGAGGTCTGGCTTGGAACGCACCAATGAGGTGCTATTTATAAGACAGATCTGGTTGGCAGGCCTCAGACTGGCGACGTCTTCCGGATGAAAGATGAAACGTTTCTCTCAAAAAGAAACTGTCCAGATGACCTGATTTAACCTCTCTAGTGCTTCGCAGGGGGGTTTTGAGAGGTGTTGCTGCCATAAAAATTCAAAATCACCTTAATGTTTCCATACAAAGGTGCAAGGTAGTCTAAACGTTGGATGTGAATTAAAAATTGTTTTTGTGATTTTCAGTCCTTTGCATTCACATTTTATGCAACATCTCAACCGTTTCATGAGTGGAGTTGTAGATATCTATTTGAAAAGCTAGTGGTTCTCTGCTGGTGGCGTTATTCCAACTGAACGGACTTCAACACTCTATGAAGCCAACGGATGGAAACGGGGCTGCCTGCTCCTTTGAAGGCTCCTCCGTCTGCAGACACCTGTCGCTGATGGCCACCGCTCCTCTGACTCCTCACAATATATTCTGCTGAAGGAGAAGTGTGACGGGTCCCGTCTGCTCTTTAAGATCTCTGATGGCTCCTTTCCACGTGGGGTTCTACAGTTTGTCATGTGTGATGTTTCATTCACTCACTCCCTGCCTGCCTACCCTTCCTGTCCCTCCAGTCTCATTTCCATACCGCTCCTCACCTCCTTACTGCCATCATTAGATGGAAGATGGGCTTTGGGAAGATGGCTTTTCTCTCCAGCCTCGTCTGGCTGTCAACCTGATGGGTTCTCGATTGTTTTGAAGGATAGTTTAGGACACACTCGCTCTCTTTCCCCTCTCTGAAACAGCCCAATTTGGTAAGCAGTGAATCACTCGGGCTCCAAGAATGTCGGTAAATTGAAAGGAAAATGTCAGCGTCTCCTCAAGCGCTCTTTCTCTGCCTCCTCGCTCGTGCTTTTCTAAATGCCTCCGCCGAACGAGGACTTGTTTATTCTGCCTCTCTGAGAGGAAGGAAGGGTGAGAGGGGACGAAGGGAAGGAAAAGGGGATATTGATTGAAACAAGAAGACATTTACTTAGACAAGTCATTTATCGCCCTTCAGAAATGGTCTTTCAAGCGCTTCACGCAGACGTTGGTTTGATGTGACTTGAGCCCATCGTGCCGTCACGCAGATTCACAACTTTTAGTCGGCACGAGTGAAAGTTTTCACCTGTGGGAGGCATTCAGGTCAGAGCTGAGACCTCGTTTGGGACAGAATGATAAAAACGGGTTTTGTTTTAACAAGTTTGTTGTAGCCGCAGATGAGTCGTTCAGATGAACCCCTTGCTTTTTCCCTCCCTTCTATGCTCCTCCATACTCTCACCCCCCACAATCCAACTCCTTTTGTCTGCTGCACACTTCTGGGGATGCCAAAGCTCAGCCGTGAGCTCAGGCTGGGCCCAGACACTGAATGGAATACCTGCCTGTCTCTGCAGGTGAGTTTTGGTTCTCTGACGGCTCCTTGGCGGACAGGTCCAAGTTCAGCGACCCGGGCCTCATGCCCCTCCCAGACACTGCCTCGGACCTGGACTGGTCCCACCTGGTTGACGCAGCACGAGCCTTTGAAGGTAACCAGCTTGGCTAAAGCTGCTGGCACCTTTTGTAACCCCCACCCCCACCCCTTCTAGTCCCACCTGCAGGCTGCTTAACGCAAATGTGTGTCTGTAGAGTTGTAGGCTGGGCTGCGACTGCTGGCGTCTAAAGCAACGTGTGTGGAAATGTTCATGAGGGTTCTCAAACTTCACTGTAGTCACAGAGGCCTGCAATCTTTAATTTTTAAAATCTAATCAAATTTATTTACACGGCTCTTTAAAACCAACTGTCATGGACAAACTAGTGCTGCACACAGAAGCAACAAACTGCAACAATAGTTCAGGACACAAAAGCAACTGGAGAAACTGCATTTCCTGCAAAATTGCAGTGTGAATACTTATTGCAGAAGAACTTGCTGAAAAACAGCTGAAATTGGCTAAAAAAAAAACTTGCTGAAATGAAAGAACAAGCCAAACTTAGCAGAAGAAAGCAGAAATTACATATTTGCTGAATTAGGTTGAAATGAAGAGAAGTGAGCACAAAAATTTGGAAATTAGCAAAAAATTGCTGAAAATTAGCTAAAAGGCAGAAAGATGCTTAAACTACCAGAAGAAAGTGAAAACAGCTGAAACGAGCTACAAAAATGGAATGACCTGAAAAAGCTTAAAACAGAATCAAAATATGTAAATAGTAGCTGGAAGAGCAGATAAAGCTGAAACTAGCATAAATTAATTAGGCTGAAAATAGCAGCAATGAGTTCAAAATGATGTAAATTATCTGAAATAAGCAAAAACTGCTGAAAAGTAGCGAAAAAGGCAGAAAAAGCTTAAATTACCAGAAGTGGAGAGAGTACATTTTTGTTGAATTAGGCTGAAAAAAGTTGAAAGGAGTGCAAAAACTGTGGAATTAGCTGAAAAAGCTAAAATTGGCATAAAAACAGCTAAATACTAGTTGAAATAAATGAAACAAGCAGAAATAAGCTGAAAGGAGCCTAACAAGCTGAAATTAACTGAATAAAATTAATTAGGTTGAAAGTAGCAGAAATTACCACAAAAAACTTGAATTTATCAGAAAACTGCTGAAATTAGCTTAAAAAAAACAGAGCTGAAAAAGTAGAACAAGCTTAAATTAGCAGAAGAGTGCAGAAAGGACACGCTTTCCCAATTAGGCCTAAAGAAGCAAAAAATTAGCACAAAAGTGGAAATTATCTGAAAAAAGCCAAAATTAGCAAAAAAAAATTGCTGAAAAGTAGCAGCACGAAGCTTAAATTAACAGAAGGAAGTGGAGAGAGCACATTTTTGTTGAATCAGGCTGAATGAGTGCAACAAATGGGGAATTAGCTGAAAAAGCTAAAATTAGCATAAAAATGGCTAAATACTTGCTGAAATAGCAGAAAAAGCTGAAACGCTGAAATTAGCAGAAATAAGTTAGAAGAAGCACAAAAATGTTGTAGTTAGCGGAAGTAATCTGGAAGGGGCACTAAACAGCTGAAATTAGCTTGAAAAATGTTTACATTTGCAAAAGGAAGCTGAAAGAAGCTGAAGCAGAACAAAATGTGAAAGGAGCAGTAAAAGGTTGTAAACGCATCTAAAGATCTGAAGGATGTAAAATGAGCTCAATTCATTTTTTATGAGAAAAAAGTGGCAGAAAAGGCTAAATAGTTCAAAAAGCTAAAGTTGCACCAATACCAAAAGTCCGAGCAGGTTTGTCCTGAAAGAGCTGAACGTTTTCATTTATGATTAGTTGAAATGGTGCAAAAGTTGTGGGATGAGAAAGATGCTGAACAATGTATGGAAGAGAAATTGATCACAATAGAGTGAACGCTTCATAAACATTCAGACAATAAAATATGATTAATATTTTGACCCCAAATAAAAGTGGCGTCCGTCAAAGTTTGGGTCTGAACTCTGGACGAAATAATTACATTTACTTTGAGTCTGGACCAAAAAGAGTTGCAGGATGAAGAAATGAAGAGTTTGTGTAGACGTTTTAAAAGTTAGTTCGTGACATCAGCAACTGTCCGTTAACATTTCATGGAAAAAAATCACCAAAATCAAAACGTGTCAGCAGTGATTGTGTAAAAGGCATTAATTACAGGCAACTTTTTTACTTGAATATCACTCCAATTTCTTTTAAATACGCGTTCAAGTTGGATTGTTTTTGTTTATTAAACTAGCCTAAAGTAAAATGCTCATATCTGATGACCCCAAAATATAAAAACTGACCAAATTTATGTTTCGGGGGCCCTGGATTAGGACCACAGTTAATGCCGAACAAAAGCTAACACGGATAACGTTCTCTGCCTAGAATACAGTTCAAGCCGCAAATTCGAAAATAAACCGTATACCGCTCAAAACTCGACCTCGAGGCTCGCAGGTTGCAAACGCTCAGAATTCATCGAGAACAGAGCTAACATTCTGCCTGTTTTCCTGCATTTTAGGGTTTCTGGGTAGTCTTGAACAGCCGAAGCCCAGTGAGTTGCCACCTTTAGCTGCTCGTTCGCCTGCGCTGTGTGTTTGTTTCTGCTTCTGTCCCCTGAGTGCTACAGAAGGGGAGTCCTTCTGCTTTTTGCACCTCTGTTCCAAGCCCCTTTTTGTGCTTCCCATCAAGTTCTATCTGGAAAAATGAGCCATTATTTCTCAGCACTGAGATGGAACCAATTTTCACACCGTAAAACCAGCAAGTCAGCACTCAGGAGAAACCTTTACCACCGTGCTTTTCACCATTAGCTTCTTGGGTTGTATATTTGGAATAATTTAGGCTTCTCTCTCTCTCTTTTTTTTTGGTCCTATAATTTTGTGGTTTGCTCAAAAGTGTCTTTTTTTTAACTAACGGTAAGTGCAGGTTTGAGTGAAACACCAGTTCACGTAAGAGCTTGAAGCAGGACTTGCTGTTGCCCCAGATAAAGTAATCACCTGGTTTTGTGTCGGTAAGCCTCATCATCATTCATCCAGTCGGTTAATTATTTTTCTACCAACGTCATGTCCGTGCATTTCCCATCTGCCATGTTAACATACCACAAGACCCCCACTCCCCCACGTGAACGGTGTCTAACCCCAGCCAGTGAGCGCAGACAACGTCCTGCAGCTTGTGTTCACGCATTTGTCAATTCAGAGTTTCTTCTTTGAGTCATTTGTTGCTGCAAAGCCTGGAGTCCGTCATTTAAAGGCAGTGGGATCAGCAGAGATGATGGCGAGTGTGACCGACAGCGGTTGTCACGGCAGCCGGTTGTAATCCGGAGCCTTGTTGCTGAGCAGAAACTGGACGTTGAACCAGCCCAGTTTGGAGAACAGAGGGGGGCTGGGATGTGAAGCAGTCATGACATTTGTGTGGATTACAAAAGGGTTGTGTTAAACAATGTTAAACTGTTGACCAAAATAATAATGCATTCTCCTCATTTTTAAAGTAGGAGCACGATGCAGTGGGTTCAACAATAAATGATCTTTTACTTCAAAATGTTCAGCTCTTTCAGGAGCTCGATGCTCAGGCGCTTAGATTTTGTCATTTTTTAGAATTTTAAATTGGAGAAAACGTCCCCTTAAAACTCCATTAAAGTCTGTTACATTTCTTCAAAAGCATTGTTCTCTTTGAACCCTGCGTTCAGGCGCTGCTTTAATCTTCTTTAGCTGCTTTTAGTTTGTAGCTATCATTCTGCTACTTTTAGCCAGGATTTTTCTACCTATAGCTTTTAGCATGTTACTACTTCTGTGCTACTTGTAGCTAGCCTTTTGTAACTTTAAGTTTTAAACTAGCCTTTTGCTACTTTTAGCTTTTAGCTAGCTTTTTGCAACTTTTAAATTTTAGCTAGCTTTTGATACTTAGCGTCTAGGTAGCTTTTGGGTACTTTTAGGTAGCCTTTTGGTACTTTGTAGCTTCTAGCTAGCTGTTTGATATGCACAGCTTCTAGTTAATAGTCTGATACTTTTAATCAGCCTTTTGCTTGTTACTTGTAGCTTCTAGCTAGCTTTTTGCTACTTTTAAATTATATCTAGCTTTTGATACTTGGCACTTAGCTATCGTTTTGGTACTTTTAGCTAGCCTTTTGTACCTTTTAGTTTTAAGCTAGCCTTTTGTTACTTGTAGCTTCTAGCTAGCTTTTTGCAACTTTTAAATTTTAGCTAGCTTTTGATACTTAGCACTTAGCTATCGTTTTGGTACTTTTAGCTAGCCTTTTGTACCTTTTAGTTTTAAGCTAGCCTTTTGTTACTTTTAGCCTGTAGCTAGCTTTTTGCAATGTTTAAATTTTAGCTAGCATTTGATACTTAGCATCTAGGTAACTTTTTTGTACTTTTAGGTAGCCTTTTGGTACTTTTTAGCTTCTAGCTAGCTTTTTGATATGTGCAACTTCAAATAGTCAGCTACTTGTAATCAGCCTTTTGCTTGCTACTTGTAGCTTCTAGATAGTTTTTTGCAACTTTTAAATTTTAGCTAGCTTTTGATACTTTGCATCTAGGTAGCTTTTTGGTACTTTTAGGTAGCCTTTTGGTACTTTTTAGCTTCTAGCTAGCTTTTTGATATGTGCAACTTCAAATAGTCAGCTACTTGTAATCAGCCTTTTGCTTGCTACTTGTAGCTTCTAGATAGTTTTTTGCAACTTTTAAATTTTAGCTAGCTTTTGATACCGAGCACCTAGCAACTTTTTGTTAGATTTAGATATTTTTGTATCTTTTAGTTTTAAGCTAGCCTTTTGCTACTTGTAGCATCTAGCTAGTTTTTTACAACTTTTACATTTTAGCTAGCTTTCGATACCGAGCACCTAGCAACTTTTTGTTAGATTTAGGTAGCCTTTTGTTACTTTTAGCTTCTAGCTAGCTTTTTGCGACTTTTAAATTTTAGCTAGTTTTTGATACCGAGCACCTAGCAGCTTTTTGCAACTTTTAGCTTCTAGCTAGCTTTTTGCTTCATGCAGCTTCTAGCTA